>NC_057798.1:301769739-302069739 GCF_018294505.1 Triticum aestivum | reverse complement strand
CGAAACTTGCATATGAGGACTTATCGGAATTGTTATATGTTGTTTCCGGCCTCATTTAAACTTGCTTTGTTGTGTTGCCCTTGTATGCATCATCTCTTGCAATGAGTAGCTTCATGTAGTCTTGTCTTTCATCATGCTTGGTTGAGCATCATGTCATGTCTATGTGTGGTGTGTTTAGCATGTTGTGTGCTTCTTCTCGATAGTTCCCGTTTCGTTGCGATCGTGAGGATTCGTTCGTCTACGCTTGGTTCGTCTTCGTGGCTTCATCTTCTTCATGGACTCATTCTTCTTACTAGCGGGATTTCAGGCAAGATGACCATCACCTTGGATCTCATTACTATCATTGCTATGCTAACTGCTTCGTTCTATCGCTATAATGCGCTTCCTATCACTTGTTCTTCAAGCCTCCCCAAATTGCTATGTCAGCCTCTAACCTTTTCACCCTTCCTAGCAAACCGTTGCTTGGCTATGTTACCGCTTTTGCTCAGCACCTCTTATAGCGTTGTTAGTTGTAGGTGAAGATGAATATTGGTCCATGTTGGATTATGTTTATGTTGGGATATCACAATATCTCTTGTATTATCAATGCATCTATATACTTGGTAAAGGGTGGAAGGCTCGGCCTTAAGCCTGGTGTTTTGTTCCACTCTTGCCGCCCTAGTTTCCGTCATATCGGTATTATGTTCCCGGATTTTGCGTCCCTAACGCGGTAGGGTGATTTATGGGACCCCCTTGACAGTTCAGCTTGAATAAAACTCCTCCAGCAAGGCCCAACCTTGGTTTTACCATTTGGCTCACCTAGCCTTTTTCCCTTGGGAGTCGCGCATCCCGAAGGTCATCTTTATTTTAACCCCCCGGGCCAGTGCTTCTCCAAGTGCTGGTCCAAACCGAGCGATGTTCGGCGCCCCCTTGGCAATCAGGGTCTATGCCAACCCGACGTCTTGCTCATCCGGTGTGCCCTGAGAACGAGATATGTGCAGCTCCTATCGGGATTTGTCGGCACAACGGGCGGCTTTGCTGGTCTTATTTTACCATTGTCAAAATGTCTTGTAAACCGGGATTCCGAGACTGATCGGGTCTTCCTGGGAGAAGGAAGATCCTTCATTGACCGTGAGAGCTTGTGATGGGCTAAGTTGGGACACCCCTACAGGGTATAAACTTTCGAGAGCCGTGCCTGCGGTTATGTGGCAGATGGGAATTTGTTAACGCCCGGTTGTAGAGAACTTGACACTTGACTTAATTAAAACACATCAACCGCGTGTGTAGTCGTGATGGTCTCTTTTCAGCGGAGTCCGGGAAGTGAACACGGTTTTGGTTATGTTTGGCGTAAGTAGGAGTTCAGGATCACTCATTGATCATTGCTAGCTTCACGTCCATTCCGTTGCTTCTCTTCTCGCTCTTATTTACGTATGTTAGGGCCTGTTCTGAAGTCCTCTCAACTCTCCCAACTCCAAAAATTCTGCTTCTCGACCTAACTTCTCGCTCCATGCAACAATTCACGTCCGTTCTGCACTGAAAACAGCTTCTCCATCGCCAACTTGGGCTTTCTACGGCTGTTGTGCTATGTTGGGCTGGATAGAGATCGTTAAATGGGCTGCATGCGGCCCAAAATGGAAGGAGAGACGCGCTGAGCATGTTCCCATGATGAAAAACGGGAGGAGAGAGATGAAACGAACCGTTTTCTTGACTTGGCGGTGGCAATCCATGTAATTTAAGCCAACTCCAAGCTTCTGTGGATTTGTGAAGCTGCGATTCCCCAGCTTCTCAAACTCCTTCGTATTTACACTAGGATCGGCAATAGCTTCTCGAAGCTAGCTTCCTGGAGCTAAAACGTTCGGCTCAGCTCCGCATATTTAGGTTGTGAAGCATGGAGCTGGAGGACTTCAGAACAGGCCCTTAGTCACCATATCATGCTTAGTCGCTGCTGCAACCTCACCACTTTACCCCTTCCTTACCCATTAAGCTTTGCTAGTCTTGATACCCATGGTAATGGGATTGCTGAGTCCTCGTGGCTCACAGATTACTACAAGAACAGTTGCAGGTGCAAGTTATGTGATGATCATGACGCGAGAGCGATGTTTGCTTGTTCTAGAGTTCTTCTTCTGCTTCTTCTTCGATCAGGGGATATGTTCCAGGTCGGTAGCCTGGGCTAGCAGGGTGGATGTTGTTTGAGTTTCTGTTTGTGTTTCATCCGTAGCCGGATGGTGCTCTTTTGTAAGATGATGTTGTATTCGTGTGGCATTGTATGCCTTTTGTATGTATCCCCATCTATATTGTAATGTTGATGTAATGATATCCACCTTGCAAAAGCGTATCGATATGCGGTTCTATCCTTGGTGGGACCTTCGAGTCTTTTTAGGATAGTATCGCATATTGGGCGTGACAAGTTGGTATCAGAGCTTCGACCGACCATAGGAGACCCCTTGTTTGATCGTGTAGTTTGGCTGTTGTCGAGTCTAGAAGAAAAACTGTTTTCAGAGTCTAGTTATATCGGAGAGTAGGAATTCTTTTTACTCCTCAGCCCCTTCGTCGCTCTGGTGAGGAATCTTGACGTAGGTGTTTTGACTCACTCCTCTTCTCTTTCAAATTTGTTTCTTTAGGATCACACAGCTGGTTTTCTGGTCGTTGGTTTTCATCTCTTTTCATTCGGTGCATTTCTCGTCAAGTTGACTCGACCCTCTTCATCTTTGCAAGTTCAATCCTCAGTTGGCTCTCAACGAAGTTGTTCCTCTACCCTCAGTTGCTTTATTTTCCCACCTGCCCACCCGTTTTCATCTCGGAGCCGGAGTCCGTAATCGAGTACCCATCCTACTCGTGCGAAGTCTTTGCTTTCCTTCCTCAATAATTTCAACCGGTGTTTTCTCTTCAAGTTATTCGTCGATTCCTCATTCAAGTTGCCTGTGTTTTTTCCCGCCCTCCCACCCTTTTATTCCTGGAGCCTGAGCCTTTATTCGAGTAATCAATTTCATTCATGCGGAGTATCTTCAGTCTTTCCTCAATTGTCTTCACCGGTGAAGTCTCGTCTTCATCATTGTTCGTCGCATTTTCTTTCCGGTGGATCCAATTCAAGTTTTTGGTGTTGATCGTATTCTTTTCCTTGACCGAAGTGTTTCCCCTTTCTCGTTCCTCCTCTCGCCATTCTATTATCCCGGAGTGTTGAAGACATCTCAGAAGATTCGTGGTTGCATCCAGTTATTTCGAGGTTGTCACCTCATTCAAATCTTTCAGTCGTTCCGGTGCATCATTCCTCATTCAACCAATTTCCAACGGTGTTTGTTTTTAGTGTGCCCTAATCCACATGTCTTTTCCCAGGATCTTACCCGACTCTTCTAATTTCCCGGAGCTATTCTGAAATCCCTTTCGAAGTTTGACGTAAGTATGAATTTCATCAGGCGGATGCCTTTCCAAGATCAATTTCAAATCATTTTCATTGTTGGCTCAACCTCTTCGCTTTTCATTCTCCCGGAGTATCTCAGTAATTTTTGGTGGTGTTTCTCGTCGTCATTTGAAAACCGAAGAAGAGTTTTCCCTCTAAATCTTGTCTGTTCTCTCAAGGTTTTGTGGTTCTAGCTTCATGTTATCCTCTTGAATTATTCCATTTGCCAGATATTCCTTTTGTAACCCATCCAGAGTATGTCAGGAGTTGTTTTTCCTTTTCTTTTCACCGGAAGCCATCATTCCAGAAGAATTCTTTGTCCTCACATTTCAGCTACCGTTATCCAATTATCCCGGTGCTTCGTTCAAGTGTTCTTTAATCAGCTCATGATCTCGTCGTTCTTTTGCATCTAAATCCCCTCTAGCATATTGGTTCTTCTAATTCTTCTCGGTGATTCATTCTCTTTCATCAGTCATTTTTGAATTCTTATGGTGGTTCGTTCAAGATTCTTTTCTTTGATTATCATATTAATTCATTCGTTCTTTTCAATCCTACCGGTGGTTCATGAAGACTTTCTCAAGTTTTGCGCCATATTCCCCTTAATCCTTTTTCAACAAGAATAAGTAGTATGGAAAATCCATTGCTTGTCATCAATTTAATTTGATGAAGGATAAGCATACAATAAATCTTATTCTTATTTCATCCAAGTGAGTAATCCCTTCCTTCGGAGTTTTTTCTTGATGAATAAATTCTAGTTCCAAGTGTTTTCATCTTTTATTTTCTAGAGTTCAAATTTCCTCGGCCATTTTGTCGGAACCTCCATTTAAGTCACCGCAAGCTTTAATCTTATTCTTTCATCCTTCATTTTATCTTGTCATCCTTTTGTTACCGGAGTTCTTCACGGTGGCTCGTCATGATTTAATTCATTCCTCAAGTGTTCATCAAGATTCTTATCGAAGGAGCTCAAGTATCTTTCCTTCTTGCTTTCGAAGTGCAATTAAATCTCCGTATTCTTTTGAAGTGGAGTTTTGCATTTCTTCATTCTTCTAAGTTATCCAATCATTTCCGTTTGTGGCCGGTTATCACCTTATGATCTTGAGATGTTACCTATAAGACCACAACAAGCTTATTCTTTCGTTGTTTATTTTCTCAACAACTCCATCCAATCATTCCTTCTAAGTTCTTTTCATTCTATTTCTATTCTTCCAGAGGCATTGCATTGTTCATCTCATCAAGTGCCATCCCATCTTGTGAAGTTCATGTTCTAATCCTTCCATTGTCACCCGGAGTGCTGCCGAAATTCAAATGTTCTTATTCCTTTTTCTATCTTGTTCTAACCGGAGTGCTTTCAGAGTCTATCTTATTCCTTGAGCTTTTGATTCTTGTCATACTCGTCATTCATCTTTTCTACCCGAGTTCTCTCAACTTTGTTATTCTTCTTTCTTGTGGTCTTGCTTCACCTCTTCTTCTTTCTCTTCCGTCTCATTCCTAAGATCTCGGGACGAGATCTCTTGTTAGTGGAGGAGAGTTGTAACGCCCCGGAACCGATGCGCTAGGTGTTTTCCAGTTATTCGTCGTCGTTGCCATGTCATTGCTTGCGTGTTGCATTTTCTCATGTCATCATCTGCATTTCATTTGCATGTTTTTCAAAACTTGCATCCGTTCGGGTCCTCCCGGTTCTCTCCGTTGTCCGTTCGGAGTCCAGACACACTCGCACGCACCCGTCGCCCCCTCTCAGAACTTGTTTCGTGAGCAGGAGAAAAACATTCTCGGAATGGGCCGATATTTTCTGAGTGGCCTTGGTATAGCACCGGTAGACCGCCCCTCAAATTTCATTCCATTTGGAGGTTGTTTGATGCCCCAACGGTTAACCATGTAGCCCGAAACCCCCTTCTCTTTGCAGCCCAGCCCCTCTTCACCACAGCCCATGAGCCCATCCAAACCCCCTCCATGCTCTCGGTCGTTCGATCACGATCGTGTGGGTGAAAACCGCACCTCATCTGGACACTCCTAGCTCCCTCTACCTATATAAACTTCCCCTCCCCTGAAATTTGCGGATGAAACCACCCCTAACCCTAGCTCCTCTCTCCCCGCGCCACCGGACATGTCCATCTCGTCGCCGGACGTGTCCGCCACCGCCCCGCAGCGAATCCGGTCGCGCCACCTGTCCTCCGCCGCCGTCCCCGTGCCGCCGGCCCGCGGAGCCCATCCAGGGCCCGCGCGGGTCCAGATCCCACCGCCGCCTGGCCCGTGGCTCGCCGCCCGTTGCTCCGCCCCTCCGCCGCGGCTGCCCGCCGCCCGGTGAGCCTCACCGCCCACGCCGGCCTTGTCCGTCGCCGCGCGTCCGCCGGAGCGGCGCGCCTCCCGCTGCCTCTGCCGCGCCCCGCGTCAGCGTCTCCCCGCCACCTGCCGGCGCCTCCTCGCCTCCTGCCGCCGTCTCGTCATCTCTCCAGCGCCGGCCACCGCCTCCTCATCGCCGGTGCGCACCGCTGCCTCCTTGCCGCCCCGCAGGAGCTCGCCGTCGCCTTGACTTCCGCGCCGGCCGCCGCCCGAAGCTCGCCTCCCCTCGCGCCGCCATGCCCCGCTCGTCGCCTCCGCTGAGAGCTCCGGCCGAATCCGGGGAGTGGACGAGATCCACCACTCCCCCGATCCAAACACGCGTCCCTGCCCCGGATCTCTCCATCCCGCACGGCTCCGTCCCGATTTCGCGGGGTGAGAATTTTTTCCAAGTCCCAGCATTCATACATCATGTGTGCATATTGTGGTGTGTGTATCTTTGTGCCTGGTGATCCAAATTGAGTGTATGATATATCAAAATGTTCATCATGAGATGCTCTTCTTTTGTTTCCATTGTGCCATGCTTGTTTGAGTCCATCTTGATGCCCTAATCATCGTTGCAAGAGTGCTATATGATGTTAACTGCGGTCTGTTAACAGAACTTGGTGATTTGTCTTTTTCATTGCATTTTGGTGTGCGTCCTATGAGTTTGATGACTACATGAGTTTTGAGCTACATCATGCCATCTTTAAAGTGGTGCAACCCATGTAGTTTTGTGAGTCTTGTAGTGAGCGCATCGAGCTCGTGAAGTAGGGTACTTGTTGTTGCTGTTTTGCTAGGCTGAAACTGCTACATCATGATGCTATGTAAACCTACTGCTACAAGTCATTCTCTACATAATCTGGAGATGTTCACTAAAGGATGTTTTGTTATACGTGTTATACTATATCCATCAATAGCCTTGGTTGCATTTATAGCCTGCTGTAACTTGTTGTAATCTTGCTCCAAACTTGCTAAATAATGTTGCTGTCAGCCTGTTAACATTAAGTTCAGTTTTGCCATGTGTTTTGCTAGTGATCCATGCACCCTATGAACTTTCTCTTGCCATGCTTAGCTTCATAAACATGTCTTCTTTCTGTTGGTTACATTGTCATGCCATGTATTTCTCTGCGGTGAGTTGTACAAGCTCACCAACATGCCTACTTATTGTTGTTCCTGCCATGTCTGAATCTGTCATATCATTTGCCATGATTGCATGGACCCTACCATCTTTTCTGTTGATCTTTGGAATAAGTTCAGTAAGGGAGTTTTGTTCTCTGTCTTTAGTATTAGCATTCCATGCCTTTGTTTGCCATGATATCTTCATGTAGCATGTTGTTTCATAGCTCTAAACATTGCAAGATGATGTTATTTCTGCCAAGTCTGTAACTGTTATTATTTGCAATCTTGCCATGTCCTTTTGAGCATGTTATAGTGTTTTCTGGAGATAACTCAATGTTCATGTTTTGTCATGCTTTACCTGTAATTCATGCCCATGGCTTTTTTTTAACGTTGAGATGCTGTAGCATATTGTTTTGATGCTTGCTAGATGCCTAGTTGTTGTTTTGGACAGCTTGTCCTTTAAACTTGTATAGAGTGTATGTGTTGAACCGTTGCTCCGTTTTGAGTGTGCTCTATATGAAACTTGCTTGATTTTGCATGAAGTTTCGCACTATCGTGTTGCATCCATGTTTTGAGAGTGTTTGATTGATGTTTGTATGCATTTTGCATCAATGCCATGTTTAACTTGTTTTGCTCATATCTTTTAGCCCGTAGCTCCGAACTAAATGAACTTCATATGTAACTTGACTAGAATTTCGTGTAGATCCTCTTGGTGCTCTTTAACTTGCTGTTTAACAACTTCAACTTAATGTTTGTTCAGATCTGGACCAACTTCGAAACTTGCATATGAGGACTTACCGGAATTGTTATATGTTGTTTCCGGCCTCATTTAAACTTGCTTTGTTGTGTTGCCCTTGTATGCATCATCTCTTGCCATGAGTAGCTTCATGTAGTCTTGTCTTTCATCATGCTTGGTTGAGCATCATGTCATGTCTATGTGTGGTGTGTTTAGCATGTTGTGTGCTTCTTCTCGATAGTTCCCGTTTCGTTGCGATCGTGAGGATTCGTTCGTCTACGCTTGGTTCGTCTTCGTGGCTTCATATTCTTCATGGACTCATTCTTCTTACTAGCGGGATTTCAGGCAAGATGACCATCACCTTGGATCTCATTACTATCATTGCTATGCTAACTGCTTCGTTCTATCGCTATAATGCGCTTCCTATCACTTGTTCTTCAAGCCTCCCCAAATTGCTATGTCAGCCTCTAACCTTTTCACCCTTCCTAGCAAACCGTTGCTTGGCTATGTTACCGCTTTTGCTCAGCACCTCTTATAGCGTTGTTAGTTGTAGGTGAAGATGAAGATTGCTCCATGTTGGATTATGTTTATGTTGGGATATCACAATATCTCTTGTATTATCAATGCATCTATATACTTGGTAAAGGGTGGAACGCTCGGCCTTAAGCCTGGTGTTTTGTTCCACTCTTGCCGCCCTAGTTCCGTCATATCGGTATTATGTTCCCGGATTTTGCGTCCCTAACGCGGTTGGGTGATTTATGGGACCCCCTTGACAGTTTGCCTTGAATAAAACTCCTCCAGCAAGGCCCAACCTTGGTTTTACCATTTGGCTCACCTAGCCTTTTTCCCTTGGGAGTCACGCATCCTGAGGGTGATCTTTATTTTACCCCCCGGGGCCAGTGCTTCTCCAAGTGCTGGTCCAAACCGAGCGATGTCCGACGCCCCCTGGGCAACTAGGGTCTATGCCAACCCGACGTCTTGCTCATCCGGTGTGCCCTGAGAACGAGATATGTGCAGCTCCTATCAGGATTTGTCGGCACATCGGGTGGCTTTGCTGGTCTTGTTTTACCATTGTCGAAATGTCTTGTAAACCAGGATTCTGAGACTTGTCGGGTCTTCCTAGGAGAAGGAATATCCTTCGTTGATCGTGAGAGCTTGTGATGGGGTAAGTTGGGACACCCCTGTAGGGTATAAACTTTCGAGAGCCGTGCCCGCGGTTATGTGGCAGATGGGAATTTGTTAACGTTCGGTTGTAGAGAACTTGACACTTGACTTAACTAAAACGCATCAACCGCGTGTGTAGCCGTGATGGTCTCTTTTCGGCGGAGTCCGGGAAGTGAACACAGTTTTGGGTTATGTTTGATGTAAGTAGGAGTTTAGGATCACTTCTTGATCATTGCTAGCCTCACGTCCGTTCCGTTGCTTCTCTTCTCGCTCTTATTTGCGTATGTTAGGCACCATATCATGCTTAGTCGCTGCTGCAACCTCACCACTTTACCCCTTCCTTACCCATTAAGCTTTGCTAGTCTTGATACCCATGGTAATGGGATTGCTGAGTCCTCGTGGCTCACAGATTACTACAACAACAGTTGCAGGTGCAAGTTATGTGATGATCATGACGCGAGAGCGATGTTTGCTTGTTCTGGAGTTCTTCTTATGCTTCTTCTTCGATTAGGGGATAGGTTCCAGGTCGGCAGCCTGGGCTAGCAGGGTGGATGTCATTTGAGTTTCTGTTTGTGTTTCATCCGTAGCCGGATGATGCTCTTTTGTAAGATGATGTTGTATTCGTGTGGCATTGTATGCCTTTTGTATGTATCCCTATCTATATTGTAATGTTGATGTAATGATATCCACCTTGCAAAAGCATATCAATATGCGGTTCTATCCTTGGTGGGACCTTCGAGTCTTTTTAGGATAGTATCCATATTGGGCGTGACATCGCATGACCCTAAGATAGACAGGGTGGTAGTGGTGTCACGTGCTCGTCTCGGCGTCCGTTGTTGCTACCGCGATGACGTCCGCGTCGACTCGCGTTACCCTAACATAGACAGGGTGGAAGTACTGTCATGTGCTCCTCTCGGCGTCCGTCGTCACTACCGCGATGACGTCTGCCTCGACTCGCGTTACCCTAAGATAGACAAGGTGGCAGTGGTGTCACGTGCTCATCTAGGCGTCCGTTGTTGCTATCGCGATGACGTTAGCCTCCATTCGCATTACCCTAAGACAGGGTGTTAATGGTGTCACGTGCTCGTCTCGGCATCCATCATCGCTATCGCCACGACGTCCGCCTCGACTCTTGTTACCCTAAGATAGGGTGGCAGTGGTGCCACATGCTTGTATGGGTGTCCTTCGTCGCTACCGCGACGACGTCCGCCTCGACTCGCATGACCCTAAGATAAACAGGGTGGCAGTGGTGTGACATGCTCGTCTCGGCGTCCATCGTCTCTACTGCGATGACATCCGCCTCGACTCCCATGACCCTAAGAAAGACACGGTGGCAGTGCTGTAATGTGCTCATCTCGGCATCGGTCATTGCTACCGCGACGACGTCCGCTTCGACTCGCATGACCCTAAGATAGACAGGGTGGAAGTAATGTCACGTTCCTGTCTTGGCGTCCGTCATCGCTACCGTGATACCGTCCGCCTCGACTCGCATGACCCTAAGATAGATAGAGTGGTAGTGGTGTCATGTGCTCGTATCGGCGTCCATCCTTACTACTGCGACGACGTTTGCCTCGACTCACATGAGCCTAAGATAAACAGGGTGGCCATGGTGTCACGTGCTCGTGTCGGGGTCCGTCGTTGCTACCATGACGACGTCCGCCTCGAATCGCATTACCCTAAGATAGACAAGGTGGCAGTGGTGTCACGTGCTCGTCTCGGTGTCCGTCGTCTCTATTGCGACGATGTACGCCTCCACTCATGTTACCCTAAGACAGGGTGGCAGTGGTGTCACGTGCTCATCTCGGCGTAGGTCGTCGCTACCGCAACGACATCCGCCTCGACTCGCGTGACCCTAAGATAGACAGGGTCGCAGTGGTGTCATGTGCCCGTCTCGGCGTCCGTCGTTGCTACCGCGATGACATCTGCCTCGACTCGTGTGACCCTAAGATAGACAGGGTGGCAGTTGTGTCACGTGTCGGGGTCCGCCGTTGCTACCGTGACGACGTCCGCCTCAAATCGCATCACCCTAAGATAGACAAGGTGGTAGTGGTGTCACGTGCTGGTCTCAGCGTCCATCGTCGCGAGCTCCACTCGTGTTACCCTAAGACATGGTGGTAGTGGTGGCACGTCCTCATCTCGGCATCCGTAGTCGCTATCGCGACAACATCCACCTTGACTCGCATTACCCTCAGACAGGGTGGCAGTGGTGTCACATGCTCGTCTCGGTGTCCGTCGTCACTACCGCGATGACGTCCGCCTCAACTTGTGTAACCCTAAGATAGACATGGTGGCAGTGGTGTCACATGCTCGTCTCGCCGTCCGTTGTCGCTACCGGATGACGTCCGCCTCGACTCGTGTAACCCTAAGATAGACAGGGTGCCAGTGGTGTCACGTGTTCGTCTCGGCGTTCGTCGTTGCTACCGCGACGATGTCCGCCTTGACTCGCGTTACCCTAAGATAGACAGGGTGGCAGTGGTGTCACATGCTCGTCTCGGTGTCCGTCGTTGCTAACGCGACGACGTCCAACTCGACTCGTGTTACGCTAAGAAAGGATGGCACTGGTGTCACGTGCTCGTCTTCGCGTCTGTCGTTGCTATCACGATCATGTCTGCCTCGACTCATGTTACGCTAAGACAGGGCGGCGACGGTGTCACATGCTCGTCTCGGCGTCCATCGTCGCTACCGTGACGACTTCCGCCTCGACGAGCATGACCCTAAGATACACAGGGTGGCCGTGGTGTCACGTGCTCCTCTCGGCGTCCACCGTCGCTACCGTGACGACGTCCGCCTCGACTTGTGTGACCCTAAGATAGACAGGGTGGCAGTGGAGACACATGCTTATCTCGGCGTCTGTTGTCGCTACCACGATGACGTCCGCCTCGACTCGCGTTATGCTAAGGCTGGGTGGTGGTGGTGTCACATGCATGTCCCGGCGTCCGTCGTCACTACCACGGTGGTGTCTGTCATCGCAACCGCGACGACGTCCGCCTGGACTCGCATGACCCTAAGATAGATAGGGTGGCAGTGGTGTCACATGCTCGTCTCGGCGTCTGTCGTTGCTACCGTGATGACGTTCGCGTCGACTCGTGTTACCCTAACATAGACAAGGTGGAAGTACTGTCATGTGCTTGTCTCGGTGTCCGTCGTCGCGACGTCCGCCTCGACTCACGTTACCCTAAGATAGATAAGGTGGCAGTGGTGTCACGTGCTCATCTAGGCATCCGTCGTTGCTATCGCGATGACGTCAGCCTCCATTCGCGTTACCCTAAGACAGGGTGTTAATGGTTTCACGTGCTCGTCTCGGCGTCCGTCATTGCTATCGCCACGACGTCCGCCTCGACTCTTGTTACCCTAAGACAGGGTGGCAGTGGTGCCACGTGCTTGTATGGGTGTCCTTCATCGCTACCGTGACGACGTTCGCCTTGACTCGCGTGACCCTATGATAAACATGGTGGAAGTGGTGTCACATGCTCATCTCGGCGTCCATCGTCTCTACCGCAACGACATCCGCCTCGACTCCCATGACCCTAAGATAGACAGGGTGGCAGTGCTGTCATGTGCTCATCTCGGCATCGGTCATCGCTACCGCGACGACGTCCGCCTTGACTCACGTAACCCTAAGATAGACATGGCGGAAGTAACATCACGTTCCCGTCTCAGCGCCCATCGTCGCTACCGCGATGACGTCCACCTCGACTCGCGTGACCCTAAGATAGATAGGGTGGTAGTGGCGTCTCGTGCTTGTCTCGGCATCCATCCTTGCTACTGCGGCGATGTTCGCCTCGACTCACGTGAGCCTAAGATAAACAGGGTGGCCATGGTGTCACATGCTCATGTCGGGGTCCGTCGTTGCTACCGTGACGACATCCGCCTCGAATCGCATTACCCTAAGATAGACTAGGTGGCAGTGGTGTCACGTGCTCGTCTCGGTGTCCGTCATCGCTATCGCGATGACGTACGCGTCCACTTGCATTACCCTAAGACATGGTGGCAGTGGTCTCACGCCCTTGTCTTGGCGTCCGTATTCACTATCGCGACAACGTCCAGCTCAACTCGCGTTACCCTCAGACAGGGTGGCAGTGGTGTCACATGCTCGTCTCGGCGTCCGTTGTCACTACCCCGACGACGTCCGCCTTGCCTCGCGTGACCCTAAGATAGACAGGGTGGTAGTGGTGTCACGTGCTCGTCTCGGCTTTCGTCGTTGCTACCGCAATGACGTCCGCCTCGACTCGTGTTACCCTAACATAGACAGGGTGGAAGTACTGTCATGTGCTCGGCTCGACGTCCGACATCGCTACCGCTATGATGTCTACCTCGACTTGCGTAACCCTAAGATAAACAGGATGGCAGTGGTGTCACGTGGTCATCTCGGTGTCCGTCGTTGCTACCGCGATGACGTCTGCCCCAACTCGCGTTATCCTAAGATAGACAAGGTGGTAGTGGTGTCATGTGCTCATCTAGGCATCCGTTGTCACTATCATGACAACGTCAGCCTCAGTTCGCGTTACCCTAAGACAGGGTGTCAATGGTGTCACATGCTCGTCTCGGCGTCCGTCATCGCTATCGCCACAACGTCCGCCTCGACTCTTGTTACCTTAAGATAGGGTGGCAGTGGTGTCACGTGCTCGTCTGGGTGTCCGTCGTCGCTACCGCGACGACATCCGCCTCGACTCGTGTGACCCTAAGATAAACAAGGTGGCAGTGGTGTCGGATGCTCGTCTTGTTGTCCGTCGTATCTACTGTGATGACATCCGCCTCGACTCGCGTGACCCTAAGATAGTGTAATGCCCCGGATTCGATGCGCCAGGTGTCTTCTAGTTTTTCGTCGTTGTTGCCATGTCATTTGCTTCCGTGTTGCATTTTGTCATGTCATCATGTGCATCTCATTTTGCATACGTGTTCGTCTCATGCATCCGAGATTTTCCCCCGTTGTCCGTTTTGGAATCCGACACTCCTATGTCCTCCGACGTTCCCCTTTTGTCTCTCGTTACGAGCGGGTGTTAAACATTCTCAGAATGGACCTAGATTTGTCAAGTGTCCTGGTTACACCACCGGTAGACCGCCTGTCAAGTTTCGTTCCATTTGGAGGTCGTTTGATGCTCCAATGGTTAACCGGGGTACCATAAAAGCCTCTTTTGTTGCAGCCCAACACCCCTTCATAACAGCCCATGAACCCATCCGAACCCCCTCCATGCTCTCGGTCGTTCGATCACGATTGTGTGGGCGAAAACCGCACCCCATTTGGAGTTTCCTAGCTCCCTCTTTTTTACCTATAAATGAGTCCCTCCCCCCGAAATTCGCGGTGTAAACCCTAGCAGTCTTCCTCCTCGCGCTGCCGGACATGTCCATCCGCGCGCAGACATGTCCGCCGGACACGTCGCTCCAACGAATCGGGGCGCGCCACGTCAGCCTCGCCGCCGCCTGGATCCACTCCGTCGCCGCCACGTGGGCACCCGCCGCCCCGTGCCTCCCGCCGGCCCGCGAGCCCAGGGCAGGCCTGCCCGGGCCCGCGCGCGCCGCCCCGCGCCTCGCTCGACCCCGCCCTCCTGCGCATCACTGGCGAGCGCCCCGCCGCCGTGCCCGCTGCTCCCCGCCGGCGACCTCGCGCCACGCCGCCGCCACCGAATGTCCCACACTCGAGGCCGCCGACCCTCGTCGCCTCCCGTAGCGCCTCGCCCCGTCGCCACTTCCACCGCGGCGCCCTCCGCCGCCAAGCCTCGTCGTCGGCTCCACCATCGACCTCGCCGGCGCCGCCATGGCCACCCGAGCTTCGCCGGTGAGTTCCTGCTCTAGCTCCGGCCCCCACCGCCTCTGGCCATCTCCTCGTCGCCAGACCCCGCCTCCAGTTAGATCCGGGCAGGAGCCGCCCGGATCCGCCATCTCCGGCGAGCCCTGCCTCCTTCCCCGCCATCTCCAGTGAGCCCCGCTCCAGCGAGCCTCGGTTCTCGTGCCCCCGTTGACTTTTCCCCCGAGGTGCAATTTCCACTTTCCTGAAATTATTGCATTCTGGTGCCCTGTTCATTGCATCATAACTTCATGCATATACACTACTAGGGAAAAGCCTATACACAAAATCTTAGCAGCAGCGCAACTCAAAAAGGAGCGCTGCTGCTAGTTAGTAGTAGCGCGTGTGAGGGAAACTCGCTACTGATAAGTTTTTAGCAGTAGCGCGCTCGGTGTAAACCGCGCTGCTACAAATATCGACCGACGGTGTCCACCAAACTCCATTTAGCAGTAGCGCGGTGCCGCGAGCCGCGCTAATACTATGGATATAATAGTAGTGCGCTTTTTCTAAGGTCGCTGCTGCTAAATTTCAAATTGGCACACTTTTTTGTCCTGGTTAGCAGTAGCGCCGTTGCCCAAAGCGCGCTACTGCTACTTCCTTAGCAGCAGCGCGTTTTAGCTCCCGCGCTACTGCTAATCCGCACCAACCCACCACCTTTCCCCACCCGTACCTCCCCCTCCCCCTCCTCTCTTCCCTTTCCCCTACCTCCCACATGCTCCCACTCTCACTCTTGTTCTTCCTCAATACTTCTCCCCATTACTCTCTCTCTTCTATCTACCTTTCTCTCTCTTCATTACTCCTACCTAACTACACCACCTCCATTAATGCATCTCCTTTCTCTTTTTCCTTCCCCTCCACTAGTTGAAGTTGTCTCCTCCCAAATTAGGTAGCTAGGTAGATGTAGGATTTAGTTAAGTGACCTATTTGCCCCCTAACTAGATCTATCTTTGTCAAGAAGAGCTTTGTGCACTTTTGATCTCCCTACAACATCATCTCCACCGTGTGCTCGATCTCGAGATAGAGGTGATGAAAATTTCATGCTTTTGCAAAATGGAAATATGTTTATGTGTGTGTGATATGTTTGTGGAAATTGTGTGTGTGGCATGAGTTGACGCCAAATTGTGCTTTTGAGTTGCCTATGTTTTGCCGAAATGTCGATTTATTTCCGTTTCGGTGAATGCCAAGCAAACTCTAGATCCATATATGTCCTATTTTTAGGGAAGGTCATGCCGAATTTTTGTATGACTTTGATGCATGCATGCATTTTTATAATCAATTTGTTTATTATTACCGTGCAGAGTTGACGATGGTCAGTGGAACGATGGTGGACAGGTGGTTGCGGTCGGCGGTGCAGGACATGAAAGAAAATAACCGGACAGAGGTTTTATGTCCGTGTCGAAAATGCAAAGGAATAGTTTGGCTCGACCCCCATGACGATGGTCGTGTCGAAGCGCACCTGCTCATGACTGGTTTCATGGATGGCTATACTCGGTGGATAATTGAAGATGAGGATGACGATGTTGAGGATGCCGACGGGGCAGGCAATGATGACACGGGGCAAGACGAAGAGATGATCGATAATGGCGGCGGGAAGAGGCCGGACATGGCGGCGGAGAAGGGGCCGGACATGGCGGAGGAGAAGGGGCCGGACATGGCGGCGGAGAGAACGACATGGACTCCACGCAGCAGAGTTCGTCGGTACTAAGTTCAATCGTGCGGGACCCTCATGTTCAAGCATTGCTTCGCAAGGAGACGAGTACTGAGAGAGCTGCTTCTAGAGAGGAGGCTAAGCTGGAGCAACTGGTGGTAGACTCGAACACTCCATTGTATGATGGTTGCAATCCTGAGGTGACCCGCTTGAGTTTCACGCTCCAACTCCTGAAGACGAAGGCTAAAAACAAATGGACCGACACTAGCCTCGATGAGCATCTCAAGTACCTAAAGGATGTTCTTCCCGCGGGTAATCTATGTCCTACTAGTGTTGATGAGGCCAAGAAGATCGTGTGCCCTCTTGATCTGCCACACGTTAGATACCATGCATGCATCAACGATTGCATAATTTATCGGAAGGAGCACGCGGAAAAAACAAGCTGTCCGGTGTGCAATGCTTCTCGATACAAGAAGGCCGGGAAGAAATGTCCCCAGAAAGTTGTATGGTACTTACCGATCACTCCCCGTCTCCAGAGGTATTTTGTAGATCCCAAGGAAGCAAAGCTAATGCGCTGGCACGCGGAGAGGAAGAAGCCCGACGATGGAGATGATCCGAAGCTGAGACACGTGAAGGATGGAAGCCAGTGGAGAGCGTTGAACAGCTTCTATCGGTATTTTGAATGTGATGCAAGGAACATCGTGCTCGGCGCGTGTACCGATGGCATGAATCCGTTTGGCAACCAGAACACCAACCATAGCACATGGCCCGTGTTTGTATGGATGTACAACCTCCCCCCTGGTTGTGCATGAAATCGAAAGTACATTCACATGAGCATGCTTATTCAAGGGCCGAAACAACCAGGAAATAATATTAATTTGTATCTGGGGCTACTTCAAGAGGAGTTAGACACGTTATGGAAAACACCGGCCAAGACATGGGACGCCAGCAAAGGCGAGTATTTCAACATGAGAGCCGCGCTGATCACGACAGTGCAGGACTATCTCGGTTACGGATATGTGGCAGGCCAGGTGTGCCATGGATATTGCGGATGCACGCGGTGCATGGATGATACGACGTCTCAGCAGCTAACGTCAAGGAAAGATGGCGGGTCTGGGAAAATCGTGTACATGGGGCATCGAAGATGGCTTGAACAGGACGACCCGTGGAGAAACCGTGGAGATCTATTCAATGGTCACGCTGAGCATCGAGGACCTCCACGTAAGCGGAGCGGTGCCGAAATCGATGAGCTGTTGAAAAACTGGAAGGAGTGCCCCGCGCCGGGAAAGACGATGAGAAAGGCGCCGGAGCCGCTGCTGAAGGTATGGAAGACGAGGTCTGTGTTCTGGGACTTGGAGTACTGGCACAAACTCGATACACCTCATTGCCTTGATCAAATGCATATCTGTAAGAATGTCCTTGAGAGCTTGCTCGCAACACTGATGAACATGCCGGATAAGACCAAGGATGGGCCGAAGGCAAGAAAAGACTTGCAAGATTTGAAAATCAGGGAAGATCTGCACATGCCGCCCCGTAAAATGTCAGACGAGACAGAGACGGAGACAGAGGCACGGGAGAAGAAGGGCAAGAAAATAAAGAAAGAGGATTATTGCCCCCCTTCTTGCTTCACCTTAAGTCAGGCTGAGATCAATCAATTCTTTAAGTGCCTTACCGGAGTCAAAGTTAGTTCCGGTTACTGTGGCAAGATAAGCAGATATCTAGACACGGACAAGAAAAGGTTCAGCGGGATGAAGTCTCATGACTGTCATGTGATGATGACGCAGATACTACCTGTTGCCCTTAGAGGGATAATGGACAAGCACGTCCGTGACACGCTTATTGGTCTCTGCAACTTTTTCGACGTCATCTCTCGAAAGTCGATCAGTGTGAAGCAGCTCCGAAGGCTACAGGAAGAGATCGTTGTGATACTGAATGAGCTTGAGATGTACTTCCCGCCCGCGTTCTTTGACATGATGGTGCATCTGTGTGTCCATATTGTGGATGACATAATAGACCTGGGGCCGTCATTCCTGCACAACATGATGCCGTTTGAGAGGATGAATGGGATCATCAAAGGATTCGTTTGTAACATGTCCCGTCCGGATGGAAGCATCGTCCAGGGCTATTTGGCATAAGAGTGCATCTCTTTCTGTGAGAATTTTCTATATGGCGCAGACCAGCCGCCTGGTGTTAGTGTTGGTTTGCCCGTTAACAAGCACGATGGGAGGCTCGAAGCAGATGGTCACTGCAACGGTCGCAGGGAACTGCACGTGGCATACTCAGATCAACGCAGCGAATTTGACAAAGCAAACTTGGTAGTGCTACAACACCTAGACGAGGTAGATCCTTTCGTGGCACTGCACAAAGAAATTATCGCAAAGAAGTATCATGACTGGGGGGTATGCAGGACGAACGCCAAAGTTACTAGAGAACACAACTCCACTTTCCTGCATTGGTTCAAAGAGCATATTATTGCTAATCCCCCGAAGGAGGGCTCTAAGGACGGATTACTCATATACGCCTTAGCACATGGCCCCTCGCCCAACCTCGTAACCTATCAGGCATATGATATCAATGGATACACGTTCTACACGGAGGCCAAAGATATGGACAGTGATAATCAGAACTCAGGGGTGACGATGGAATGCATGACCGGCAGCGACAACGGCGCAACTGAACGAATTTATGGAAGGGTCAAGGAGATCTGGGAGCTTGACTACTCTGGACTGCAGAACAATCGGAATGTGGTAACTTCCGTGTCAGATGGAACTTCCGTGTCGAGGAGATCTGAGAGCCGTGCCCGCGGTTATGTGGTAGATGTTCTGTGTCAGATGGGCAAAGAATGTCGAAAGATAAAACCAGATTTTCACTACCATGAGTATACCCGACGCCAAGAGCGCTACCGTGAACGCTATCGCAAAAAACGAGCCATGGGTACATGCTAAGCACGTGACACAATGCTTCTTCATAACCGACCCATACAATACCAGTCGTGTTGTCGTGAGGAGAGGCAAAAGGAACATCATTGGAATGGATGGAGTCGCCAACGAGGAAGACTATGATCAGTATGGCAACCCAATGAGGGAAGATGACGATGATGATGAAGTATACGTCAAAAGAAGAATCAATACTACATTACCTAAGAACAATCGTACTCCATGGAAAAGGCAAAGTCACAATGAGGGGCTCAATTATTCTTCGACGAACAAGAAGGGAAAGAAGCTGACTCAAAAACGAAAACATCAGCGCTGAGGAACCGTATGTTATCGGTCAAATGATGTAATATATATATATATATATATATATATATATATATATATATATATATGTTCCTATTTTGTATACACACTTAGCCATTATTATGCATGGGTCCAATGATGTAATATATATGTTCCTATTTTGCATACATATTTAACCGTCAAATGATGCAATATATATCGCCCTCCCTTCGTTCACTGCTCTCGGGAAATAAAAGTGGGAGAAAATAAAGGAAAAGAAAAAGGAAAACTGACAGTAGTAGTAGCACATTTCGTATAAATCGCTACAGCTACTGAAGGTAGTAGTAGCACATTTCATATAAACCGCTACAACTACTGAAGGTAGTAGCAGCGCGTTTTGTCCAAACGCGCTGCTGCTACGTCCACTTAACCCAAAATTCTCACTATCCCTGCTTCATCCCACCTTTTCCCCTAAATCCCCACACCCGGCGCTCGCCCCCGACCTGGCCCTCGCCCTCGACCCAGGCGCTCGCCCCCGACCCCGGCGCGCTCGCCCCCGACCCGTCGGCCCTCGCCTCCCTCCTCTGCTTCCTCCCCTCCCAACCTCGGCCATCGTCGGGCCTGCCTCCTCGCCCCTGCATCCTCTGTAACCCCCCCTCTCTCTCTCTGCTAGGGTTCTTCGGTTAATTTACTTAGGTTTTAGTTAGGACAGTCTGTTAATTAGGTTATCTATTTAGTTATGAATTTAGCTAGGTTTCAAAATTAGCTGAATTTATATGCAAATTTGAATTGGACATGTGATATGTGGATATGTCATGTTTTGGACATGTCATGTTTGGAAAATGATCCGAGTGGCCTATGTTACGCCGGAATGTTGATTCATTTCCGTTCCGGTGAATTTCAGGCGCTCAATATGTCCATTTTTTTAGCAAAGGTCATGCCGAAATTTCCCGTGAGTAGAGGCATGATTTGTGCTACATAGTTGGCATATCGAGTGCTGGCACATAGATTTCTTTTTATGTCATTTCTCATTTATTCATACTTTTAGAAATAAATGAGGACACTTAATCATAGGAAACATGTCGAACAACGAAGAAACTGGGCCTTCTGACCAAGACACAGATGAGATGGATTATGAGGGTGAACAAGAGTACCTCGACTATTTGACTACTAAGCAAGGTTTGCAGGTCGGCCTCGATGATGTTACTGACACCGACATCGACACCGACGGCGGCGCCGAGACCGGTGGGGAAGGTATCGGCAGGGAAGATACCGGCGGGAATGGTACCGACCCCGATGCCGCTACCGAAAAGAGGAAGCATAAGAAGCAGAGGATACAAAAACCTAACAAACTAGGGATTGGACGACTTGTGATCACAAAGATGGCACCTGGCAAGTTTGAGCCGTTAGAGCCGGAAGAACCTCGCAAGTGCTATGGGAACCAAGTAGGATGCATCCTACGGGAATGCGTGAGCATCACCGATGATGACTTAAGGAGTAAAGAACGTTTGACGCAGTTGATCCGAACGAAGTTGCACAAGAGATTCAAGTTCCCCGACCGGGATGATAACATAGAACAACCATGGGATGATCCAAAGATGAAAAAGATTAACAATCACGCCATGGGCATGTTCAGCAATGATTTGGCTTCCTGGAAAGGGAGGGTGAAACGAGCTATTGAGGCTGATGAACCCCTGTCCAAGATTCTGGAGGAAAATCCGACACTTACGGAAGAGGAGTTCGGAAAGTTCAAGGATACTTGCGCTACCGAGGCAGCCAAGGCTAAGGCTACAAAATTCAAGAGCCTTCAGCAAAGGAACACGGGGAAGCATCGCCTCGGAAGCCGTGGCTACCTCGGTAAAAGGCCCATATGGGATAAGGAGGACGCGGAACGTGAAGCCGCGGGTCTCCCAGACCCCTTCGTGAAGTTCACCAACCCCTTGGAGCGTGACTTCATCAGGGCCTGCTACAAGTGGGACAAGGAGAAAAAGGTTTTTTACACGGACAAGATCACGAGGAAATTGATTAGACTACTAGAGAAGCAACACCAGCTTGCAGCCGAAAGCCCTACTTCTCCGATGAGGCCCAAGTGGGACACCCCTCTCAACCGGGCCTTGAACGAACTTAAGGGACTCCCTTTGGGCCAGCGGCCGCAATATGGTCATGTGCACGGCGCTGGAGACAGCACCACGTGGAAGGTGTTCTACAACAAGGGCCCGGAGGCCAAGAAGCAGAAAAAGAAGTTTAGTCAGGCGGACATCAACGCGAAGGTGAAACTTGCGGTCAAGAAAAAAGCAGCTGAGGACGCGAAAAAAGCAGCCGAGGACAAATATGAGTTGCTACAGCAGGCAGTCAATGCAGCTCTAACTGCCTGCAGAAATGATTTCGCTACTAACTTGGTTCCAGTTATCATCAACTGGACGAAGGAAAATCCAGACAAGACGGTACATGATTTCCTGTTGCCCAGTTTCATCGGGAGCAATTCCATGAACAACAACACCATCGCACCATCACTTGCTCATGCAACCGGGCCTCCTCTCGCAGCCGCTCCCGCTCATAGCAGCCCGTCCTCAGTCTCAGGCGCGCTAGGTGGGCCTTCGTCTTTGGCTGAGCTCGACGCCGTCACGGTAATTACATGTCGCACCAACATATATATATATATAATATTCCATTTTGTTGCCTTTCGGTTGTTTTACGCCACAGACATATGTGTTTGCAGGCGAAAGAAACCCCGTGCACCATACTCTACTTGATCAAAGGCCAGAAGGTGGACGTGGGAAAGGGGATGATAATGGACCCCTCGCAACCCACGTTCCACAACCAGCCGATCCCCGCTGGGCACTTCAGGGTTAGCTTGACCAGTGTGAAATCGGGGCACGAGGATTTGCCTCCTCCAGTACAGCATGTGGGAGCGGATGACGAGACCCCGCCGTGGATTGGAAGCTGCAAGGGTTGGGTGCTGCTATGGCCGAAGAATCTTATTCGTCTGGAGCCGGCCGAGAGCACACCAATAACCACACATCAACAAGCATGTGCGGAGACCACCACCCCGCCTACGCAATTACCAGCTCCTGTAGTGCCGGGTGAGAGCGGCGGACGACATGATGAAGGGGGTGCAATAGTACTGGCTGATGTAATTTCTCCTGTAGAACAGAGAATGGATGATGAGACGGAGGTCGACCCTATGGATTTCCTCAATACAAACGCGTATGACTGTGACATAGATATGATGAGTCAACCATATGACGAATCGGGCTATCAGCTTGCTAATGAGGATATGGATGATATGCCCGGGCAGGGTCGTAGCAGGGATTGCAAAAAGTCTCTCTTCATGAAATCCTCACAGGACACGCCTGAAGATGCCGCCTCAACACAGGCTCAACTAGCCGGGCGCGAGGGTCGTACAGTACTTAGCCCGGGAACACTGGGGCAGGGGTTAAGGAAGGGTCTGGAAGGTGTGCCCAAGAAAAAGGAGAGGAAGAGATCGGGGAAGATAACTGCCTCCAAACAAGCCAGAGCACATAGCAGCCAGACGATGCATTCTGAAGAGCGTGTACCCGTGAAAGGTGCGGTCATGTTCCATCTCACGGGCGAGCCGATGCTACCGCCGAAACCGCTGGAGGCACTATCAGGGGATCTCAGGAGACTGCACGACCATGTGCTGTCGACTGAGAAAAGCCTACTAGCCTCAAAGGATCCAGGATATCCGACATACGCGGCTCGTGTGCCTGAGGGGAAGTGCTACGTCGACACACGGCCCGCGGAGGTGTTCTTCCTGCGGTTTGACCATATCTTTGAGATGTTTCTAACAAGGCGGCTCGATTTTACAATCGTCCGCCTTTTTGCGCTACATATGAGCTCCGTCATGAAGAGTGAAGAAGTCTCGCAAATCTGTGTGGCGGATCCGTACTACATGCACGAGTCTTTCTTGAGTCTCGGCGACTTTGAGCGTGAAACTGCTAGGGAGTACCTCCAAAACTTCATGGTACAGAATAAGGACCGGGAAATTGTCCTCGTGCCTTATCATCCAAAGTAAGTCAGTTCCGGACAACCCTTTCGTACATTTCAATCATTCCTTCTCTCTCATATGGGGAATAATTTGAGGTGTCTTTTCCCCGCAGCAACGGGCGCGCCGTCCTTATCGTTCTTTACCCGCAAGTCTCCCACGCCGTGTATTTTGACCCTTCCAGAGACTACGAGAAAAAAGACTACACCCACATAATGAATATTCTAGATGATGCTCTCCAAGGCTTCAGCTTTAGAGGTGGCCACGTGCAGATCAGGAAACAAAGGAACAAGAAGATGGGTTTCGCGCATAAAACTAACTTCTCCTGCATCCATGTCCCAAAACCAAGCAAGAAGGATGGATTCTACATCGTCCATCTCATGATTCAGTTCAACACGGATCACCAAAAGCTTCGCATGAGAAGCAGAAATGATGATCATATCCACAAGTGGCTAGAATCTCATGGAGAAGCGGATTATAAACTTAGAGATGACTTCTTTCGCATCCAAAGCGACATTGCGACGATCATCATGAAAGAAGTCGTCGATGAGAAGGGGATGTTCCACCACGGCCCTATATCGCGAGCTGACGTCCGAACTCGCATAGGCATGCAACGTCTAGACCTCACGCCGTTCAAGAAGCTAGGGTTCATCCTCGATGATATGGAAGGATGGAACTTCTAGTGATTTATGATGCCGATGATGATGATATGTGTCGGTTGAACTTGTATACTTTTTGTAGCGATGAAACTTTGTGATGTCCACGGTCCCTGCCGAACTTGCGTAACGCTACTTTGTTAGTTTGCGTACGATGACCTGCGTACCTCTAGTTAATTAATTTGCATACTGTATGTTGCATCTAGTTGCTAACCCTTTCTTTTTCGGTGTTGCTCTAGTATATTTTGTTGCATATATATGATTGTACATCCTCTTCATGAACATGCATCTCTAACAGGTACCTAGTTTCTTGATGGCGAGATGGAATTGCTATGTCGTGTACAAAGGGAAGGTTCCGGGGGTGTACAACGAGTGGCATGAGTGTCAGGCGCAAGTGAATGGGTTCACGGGCGCCAGCCATAAAGGCTTCAAAAGCAGACAAGAAGGAGAAGCTAGTTACTTGAGGTTCACGCTAGCGCGAGAGAGGACTCGTAACCGCCACCTCATGTACTGCATAGTTCCGCTCTCACTCATAGTGATAGCTCTTCTTGCGTATACCTTTGTTTAGATGGATGACATTGTTGTAGTTGCAAGTATTCGAGACTTGCATGTATTGCTATTTTCGAGATGATGACAAGATACCACTTTGTGTTGGATGATGATTATGATGAGACTATTTGTATGTATATGCTATGACTACATTTGTGGTCTCGCATGCATTTGTATGTGTATCATGATGACATTTCTATGTGCTAAAGATTCTTCTATAAAGCCTGTTCAAATACAAAACAAATATGCCAAAAAAAACAAAAAACTACTTAAATTAGCAGTAGCGAGTGTATGAAAGTTAGCAGCAGCGCCGCGATAGCAGTAGCGCGTCCAGGCAAAGCGTGCTAGAGCTACTAGCAGTAGCGAGCTTCCACTAACCGCGCTGCAGCTACACTTGTGTAGCAGTAGCGCCGGTGGGCACGCGCTACTGCTATGTGTTAGCTGTAGCGCCTTATTAGTAGCGCCTCTCCCCGCGCTACTGATACACCTAAAACCCGTGCTGCTGCTAGCCTTTTCCCTAGTAGTGATAGCTCTATTTTGCGTGCATGATATATCAAAATGTTCATTGTGAGATGCTCTACATTTCATTCCATTGTGATATGCTTGTTTGAGTCCATATTGATGCCCAAATCATTGTTGCAAGAGTGCTATATGATGTTAACTGCTGTCTGTTAACAGAAATTGGTGATTTATCTTTTTCATTGCATTTTGTGTGTGCATCTTATGAGCTTGATGTCTACATGAGTTTTGGGATATATCATGCCATCTTTATAGTGGTGAAATCCACGTATTTTTGTGAGTCTTGTAGTGAGTGCATCGAGCTCGTGAAGTAGGGTGCTTGCTGTTACTATTTTGCTAGACTATTTCTGCTATATCATGGTGCTATGTAAACCTGCTGCTACAAGTCATTCTATGCATAATATGGAGATGTTCACTAAGGATGTTTTGTTATACATGTCATGATCTATCCATCCATGCCCCTGGTTGCATTTATAGCCTGCTGTAGCTTGTTCTAATCTTGCTCTCAAATTGCTAAATAATGTTGCTGTCAGCCTGTTAACATTAAGTTCAGTTGTTGCCATGTGTGTTGCTAGTGATACATGTACCCTATGGACTTGCTCCTGCCATGCTTAGCTTCTTAAACATGTCTTCTTACTGGTGGTTACCTTCTCATGCCATTTAATGCTCTGTGGTGAGTTGTACAAGCTCACCAACATGCCTAATTATTGTTGTTCTTGCCATGTCTGAATCTGTCATATCATTTGCCATGTTTGCATGGATATTTGGAATAAGTTCAGTAAGGGAGTTTTGTTCTTCATCTTTAGTACTAGCATGCCATGACTTTGTTTGCCATGTTAAGTTCCTGTAACATGTTGTTTGATAGCTCTAAACATTGCAACCTGATGTAATTTCTGCCAAGTCTGAAACTATTATAATTTGCAATCTTGCCATGTCCTTTTGAGCATGTTATTGTGTTTTCTGGAGATAGCTCAATGTTCATGTTTCGTCATGCTTTACCTGTAATTAATGCCCATGCATTTTGTTTTCACGTTGAGATGCTGTTGCATAGTGTTTTGATGCTTGCTAGATGCCTAGTTGCTGTTTTGGACATCTTGTCCTTTAAACTTGTTTCATGTGTATGTGTTGAACCGTTGCTCCGTTTTGAGTGTGCTCTATATGAAACTTTCTTGATTTGGCATGTAGTTCCATCATGACATGTTGCATCCTTGTTTTGAGGTGTTTGCTTGATGTTTGTATGCATTTAGCATCATGCCATGTTTAACTTGTTTTCCTCATATCTTCTAGGCCGTAGCTCTGAATTAAATGAACTTTATATGTAACTTGACTAGAATTTCATGTAGATCCTCTTGGTGCTCTTTAAATTGCTGTTTAACAACTTCAACTTAATGTGTATTCAGTTCTGGACCAATTTCTAAATTTGCATATGAGGACTTACCAGAATTGTTATATGTTGTTTCCGGCCTCATTTAAACTTGCCTTGATGTATTGTCCTTGTATGCATCATATCTTGCCATGAGTAGATTTGTGTAGTCTTGTATTGCATCATACTTGGTTGAGCATCATGTCATGTCCATGTGTGGTGTGTTTACCATGTTGTGTGCTTCTTCTCGATAGTTCCTGTTTCGTTGCGGTCGTGAGGATTCGTTCGTCTACGCTTGGTTCGGCTTCATCCATTCGTCTTCTTCATGGACTCATTCTTCTTCCTTGCGGGATTTCAGGCAAGATGACCGTCACCTTGGATCTCATTACTATCATAGCTATGCTAGTTGCTTCGCTCTATCGCTATGCTACGCTACCTAGCATTTGCTCCTCAAGCCTCCCAATTTGCCATGTCAGCCTCTAACCTTTTTCACCCTTCCTAGCGAACCATTGCTTGGCTATGTTACCGCTTTGCTCAGCCCCTCTTATAGCGTTGTTAGTTGGAGGTGAAGTTGAAGATTGCTTCATGATGGACAGGATTATGGTTGGGATATCACAATATCTCTTATTTAATTAATGCATCTATATACTTGGTAAAGGGTGGAAGACTCGGCCTTATGCCTGATGTTTTGTTCCACTCTTGCCGCCCTAGTTTCTGTCATATCGGTATTATGTTCTCGGATTTTGTGTTCCTTACACGGTTGGGTGATTTATGGGACCCCCTTGACAGTTCGCTTTGAATAAAACTCCTCCAGTAAGGCCCAACCTTGGTTTTACCATTTGCCTCACCACCACCTATACCTTTCCCTTGGGTCGGCCAACCCGAGGGTCATCTTTATTTTAGCCCCCCGGGCCTGTGCTTCTCTAAGTGCTGGTCTGAACCAGGCAGACTGCGGGGCCACCTCGGGGCAACTCAAGGGCTGGTTTTACTCGTAGGCTGACCTATCCGTTGTTGCCCTGAGAACGAGATATGTGCAGCTCCTATCGGGATTGTCGGCACATTGGGCGGCTTTGCTGGTCTTGTTTTACCATTGTCGAAATGTCTTGTAAACCGGGATTCTGAGACTGATCAGGTCTTCATGGGACAAGGAATATCCTTCGTTGATCGTGAGAGCTTGTGATGGGCTAAGTTGGGACACCCTTGCAGGGTATAAACTTTCGAGATCCGTGCCCGCGGTTATGTAGCAGATGGGAATTTGTTAATGTCCGGTTGTAGATAACTTGACACCAGATATGAATTAAAATGCATCAACCGCGTGTGTAGCCGTGATGGTCTCTTTTCGGTGGAGTCCGGGAAGTGAACACGGTTTTTGGGTTATGTTTGACATAAGTAGGAGTTCAGGATCACCTCTTGATCATTGCTAGCTTCACGACCGTTCCGTTGTTTCTCTTCTCGCTCTTATTTGCATATGTTAGCCACCATATATGCTTAGTCGCTGCTGCAACCTCACCACTTTACCCCTTCCTTTCCCATTAAGCTTTGCTAGTCTTGATATCCATGGTTATGGGATTGCTGAGTCCTCGTGGCTCACAGTTTACTACAACAACAGTTGTAGGTATAGGTTTGCGATGATCATGACGTGAGAGCGATGTCTGCTTGTTTTGGAGTTCTCCTTCTGCTTCTTCTTCGATCAGGGGATAGGTTCCAGGTCGGCAGCCTGGGCTAGCAGGGTGGATATTGTTTGAGTTTCTGTTTGTGTTTCATCCGTAGTCGGATGGTGCTCTTGTGTAAGGTGATGTTGTATTCGTGTGGCATTTGTATGCCTTTTATGTATCCCCATCTATTATGTAATGTTGATGTAATGATGTCCACCTTGCAAAAGCGTTTCAATATGCGGGTCTATCCTTGGTGGGACCTTCGAGTTCCTTTTGGATAGGGTCGCATATTGGGCATGACAGATAGACAGGGTGGAAGTGTTGTCATGTGCTCATCTCGCCGTAGGTCGTCGCTACCGCAACGACGTCCGCCTCGACTCGCATGACCTTAAGATAGACAGGGTGGCAGTGGTGTCATGTGCCCGTCTAGGCGTCCGTCGTCGCTACCGCGATGACGTCTGCCTCGACTCGCGTGACCCTAAGATAGACAGGGTGGCAGTGGTTTCACGTGTCGGGGTTCGTCGTTGCTACCGTGACGACCTCCGCCTCGAATCGCATTACCCTAAGATAGACAAGGTGGCAGTGGTGTCACGTGCTTGTCTCAACGTCTGCCATCGCGATCTCCACTCGCGTTACCCTAAGACAGGGTGGCACTAGTGTCACATCGTCGTGTCGGCGTCCGTAGTGGCTATCGCGACAACGTCCACCTCGACCCGCGTTACCCTTAGACAGGGTGGCAGTGGTGTCACATGCTCGTCTCGGTGTCCGTCGTTGCTCTGCAACGACGTCCGCCTCAACTTGTGTAACCCTAAGATAGACAGGGTGGCAGTGGTGTCACGTGCTCGTCTCGCCTTCTGGCCGTCCGTCGTTGCTACTGTCGGTGTCAAAACCGGCGGATCTCGGGTAGGGGGTCCGGATCTGTGCGTCAAGGCTGATGGTAACAGGAGGCAAGGGACGCAGATGTTTACCCAGGTTCGGGCCCTCTCGATGGAGGTAAAACCCTACTTCCTGCTTGATTAATATTGATGATATGGTTAGTACAAGAGTAGATCTACCACAAGATCGTAGAGGCTAAACCCTAAGAGCTAGCCTATGATGGTATTATTGTAATTGTGATAGCCCTTTTAAGGACCAACCTCTCCGGTTTATATAGACACCGGAGAGGGCTAGGGTTTACATGGAGTCGGTTACAATAAAGGAAACACAATATCCGGATCTCCAAGCTTGCCTTCCACGCAAAGGAGAGTCCCATCCGGACACGGGCCTTCCACACGTGAAGCCGAAGGTTGTAAGCGGCCAGCAAGCGGAGTGCGCAGGAGCCATGGTTGGCAAGATGCCTAATGTCACCTGGCTGGACGGCTCCTTTGTGGAGACCGTAAAAGGATGGCAATCGGGGTGCACCGAGCCGCGCGGCACCAACTGGGCGGTGGCCCCCGAATTTAGATCTGGAGCCCCCATGCGGCTCACCTCCTGGGAAAGGAAGGGCCTGTCCTGGGGCGAATCTACAGAGCCAAACGGACTCCAGACATGCATCAAAAGCATGAAGGACAAGAACATCATGCTTGTCAACGTGATCCAGGTCATGCTCGTTCGCCGGATCCTACCCTGCCAAAGGCGGGTAGTCAATCTATGGGAGTTCGTCCCGACCGAACATCAGACGCTCCGGAAGCTCTACGACATGACACACAAAGGCGCATGGAAGCTGCTATTCAAGGCCTCCGAAGTACCTCCTCCCACATCCGAGGACCGTGGGCTTCACGCCGCGCGGGCTCCTAGTCAGGTGAGTTCTCAGACTACCACCGGATTCGGTTCTTCTCAATATATTCCTGGGAGAGCCTTAAGTAGTTACGCATGTTTTCTTCAGGATTATGTGGAGACAGCGGAGCAGGTTTACTATCCGGCTCCGCTGCCAGAAGGCCCAGCTGATGCTCTCCTGACGGAGATGCTGGTCCCGGCACCGTACAAGGTGCCGAAGAAGAAGGCCGAGAAGAAGGCTCCGGGGACCCGAAAGGGTCTCCGGCGTAAGGTTGTGCCAGAAGCCTTGTCCGAAGACGATGAGGCAGACTCCTCCGACGAAGGAGAGGAGGAGGAAGAAGAAGACGCCCCATCCGGAAAGGATGAGGGGCCGGGAAGGCGGACCAGGGGCCGAAAAAGGCCCTCGGCGCAAGGCCGTCATACCCCTGTCGTCTGATGACGACGAGACAGATTCCTCCCGTGGAGGCGGGGGGAATCAAGAAGAAATTCCACCTCCCCACACTTGGGGGGGGGGGAGAAGAAGAGAAAAGCCGCCCCGGAGGGGGAGGCTGGGGCGTCCAAGAAGGGGAAGGTGTCCCTTCCGGACTACTCCGCCACAGTCGCTCATAGTGAGGAGGGTGGCTGCCCAGGGGGAAGCCCCCAGTGCGATCGTAAGTGTCCGCACTCCATCATAACTTCACTCTATAGCTTTTGTCTAACACCGAACATATATGCAGTTCGGCCAGGGCTCACCCCGAAGTGTCTTCCTCCGAGTCCCTGAGTGATTCGGAGATCAATTCGCTTTCGACAGCCACTACTCCTCAACCCGCGAATGACACGAAGGTGTTGTCCCGAAGGCTCCCAGAGTGGGGGGAGGTGACTCTGGAGACGCCCCGAGGCAGGGTCCCAAACATCGGACACGCGGAGTTCAAGATCCCCGCGGATCGTGTTCATGAGAGCCACAATAGGTCGGGCTCTCAGCCGAACACTGTCTCGGAACCTTCAATGGTTCCGAACTCAGGCGGACAGCCCCTCGTTAGGGAGGGAGAGCCGTCTGCATCAAGGACTTCCATTGCACCCGAGGCGCCGGATTGTCTGCTGGAAGCGCTTCGCCGCGCTTCCATGGACGAAGAGCACCGTACTCTTATGAGTTTGGTGATTTGGAAGGTTACGTCCGCCAAGAGCGGACTAACCGAAGCTTGCACCAGCCTCTTGACAGGCTTTGAGGTAAGTAAGAAATATGTGTAAGATTACCACCCGATTGGTAGTAGCCCCTGATACTCTGTTTGGTGTTCGGAAAGAAAAACCAAATGGAGGGTCAATAATAATCCGCAGGAGTCTAACAACAAATATTTGTGTGCATAAGCAGGCTGTGCTGCTTGCTGCTGCTTCCCATACTGCCGAGGTTGCCGAACTGACGCGGGACCTGGAGCAGGCATAGGGAGAGCTCGACCTTACGAAGAGGCAGCTCGAAGAGAACAAGCGTAAGTGATTCCCCTCTCTTATGTATTTGAGGATAGACCAAATTGGTTAGTCTAACGCCAAAGCGTTGTGACTGTGTAACAGGGGCCACCACCGAAGTGGCGTCCCTAAAGAAAGCATTGTCCGAGGCCGAAGACATGGCGGCCTTGGAATGCACGGAGCGCGAAAAGCAAAGTGCTAGAGTGGGCGAGGTACAACAAGAGCTCCGGGACCTCGGCAAGAAGTGCGAGTCCGTGGAGCATGATCTGAAGGTGAAAGAGGCCGAGCTTGCGAAGGCCCTTGTAAATTTGAAAGATGCCAAGGTCGAAGCCGAGAAAGCACAACAGAATATCCAAGAGGCCAAAAAGATAGCAGCGGGTAAGAAGTTCTTTATGCAAAGCAAACATGTGGAGGAGGCGTTTCTTTTACTTACTCGAATTCGGAGCTCTCCAGGGGCATTTGCAGATTTACCACACAGCGTATCAGATGCTACGGAGTTCTACCGTGCCCAGGAGGGGAGCTCAACCGAGAAGCTGTTCTGGTCCCAGTATGCTGGGGCTGAACATCCGATGCCTCTGAGCGACTAACTGAAGCAGTTGGTTGAACTCCACAAGGCGGCCGAACTGGTTATGAAGGGCTTCATAGTCCGGATGTGGCCTGGTGAGCTCCTGCCCAGTAGCTACTTTGGCGTTATCAAGCGGATGGTGGATGCCTGCCCGCGGCTTGAAGTGCTCAAGCGATCCGTTTGCATCAAGAGTGCCCGCCGGGCCTTTGCCCGCGTCAAGGTGCATTTGGGGCAAGCTGGATGCGGAGAAGCTGGTCAAGGACGGGCCACCAGAGGGCAAGGCGCATCACCATCCCGACATGTACTATGATGGCGTGATGAAGGGTGCTCGTCTTGTCGCTGATGAGTGTACCAAGGACGCCATTTTAGAATGAATTGACTTCTGTCATGTTTGTAATTTAAAGACGAAGTTACTTGCGCTATGTAGCGCTTTTGTTATTTAAAATATTACCTTCTGTGCGGCTGTTTATAAAATTCTTAAAGTAGGCCAGTCGTCGGCTTCCTCCCCCACGTAACTAGTACTGGGTGTTCGTGGAAAACCCGGACACTCTTTATCCAAATGTTTCGTCCCTTAAGGAGGTGTCTGGCGTAGCGAACAAGGCAATCGGACTATGCGGCTTTATAACTTTCACTTAGCCATAGAAGTCTACAATTTTAAATTTCGGCGAAGCCCCTAGAATCCGGAAGGCCGAATCGGGGCGCTATACATGCCTAGATCGGATGAAGCCGATTTATCGCCTAAAGCGGAAAATCTTTAAGGATTTTAATACCTCTCGAACAGCGACCAGATCTCGCCACATCATGCCGGTTAGTTTTCGGCTTTCTCTACTGAGATGCTCGTCCGGAAGAACCGGGACACAATCGCAGTAGTTCTCCCTGCACTACCTTAGCCGATATAACGGAATGTAAGGCACCAAAACAAGGGAGCCGGGCTATCCCAACTGTAGACCCAAGACATGATTCGGAGCTGATGCATATAGTGCTATAAGTTCGGGGTGCCGCACTGTCGAAAGTGTTCGGACTTTATTTGCCATATTACGGGGCGCCATGAGAAGCCCCTGGCAAACTGACCGTACCAAGGTGTACGGATGCAATTATCAAATAAACATTTATAAGAGAAGAAAATGCTCAAATAAGGATAATAAGCTGACGCTATATATAATCTCCCATTGACGAAAAATACGTTTAAGCATACGTTTACAATGGGTGCGTTTAAGCAGAGATAAAATAGGACTATTTGACATGTCCTATCCAGGGGCAGGCTGTGTACAGATAGATAAAGCAGGTATAATGATCGTAAATAGATTCCACCTGGGTATTTCCTTCTGTGCACAATGTCTGTTGCCTCCTTGGATGTCTCTCCCATATAAGTCCGGCAATTCGGCTCTTCTGAGGATGCTGCACTAACGCGGTGTCCTAAACGGTAAGAGGGAAAGTGTATGAAGGTATTTGGCGGTTACCCTCACTATTGACTGAGTCGTTGATGCGCCTCCGCCTATGCCCATGGTATCTTGAGTGCGTAATTGTGTGTGCGTGGCATGAATGCTGCTTTGAAGGGGCTTGAGCGGAGGCCGAACTGCTAATCACGCTCTTGGCGTTCCTGATGATCCTGTTGCGGGGTGCTCCAGACTCGCTTGACTGTGCTTGAAGTTGTCGCCTGATTGGTTTGTCGAAGTAGGCCGTATTGTACTTCTGCCGTGAGGGCTGCCGTATGCTCTTCTGTTCGAAGGGAGCGGTCCATATTTCCATTGACAGTGATGACCCCGCGCGGTCCTGGAATCTTGAGCTTGAGGTATGCATAATGTGGTACCGCATTGAATCTAGCGAATGCGGTTCGTCCGAGCAGTGCGTGGTAACCACTGCGGAAAGGGACGATGTCGAAGATTAACTCTTCGCTCCGAAAGTTGTCCGAGGATCCGAAGACCACTTCCAGTGTTATAGAGCCCGTACAGCGGGCCTCTACTCCAGGAATTACACCTTTAAAGGTGGTTTTAGTGGGCTTGATCCTTGAAGGGTCAATGCCCATTTTGCGCACTGTGTCCTGATAAAGCAGGTTCAGGCTGCTGCCGCCGTCCATAAGGACTTGTGTGAGGTGGAATACGTCGATGATTGGGTCTAAGACCAATGCGGCTGAGCCGCCATGACAGATGCTAGTAGGATGATCCCTACGATCAAAGGTGATCGGACAAGCTGACCATGGGTTGAATTTGGGGGCGACTGGCTCCATCGCATAGACGTCCCGTAGTGCTCGCTTCCGTTCCTGCTTGGGGATGTGAGTGGCATAGATCATGTTGACCGTTTTCACCTAGGGGAAATTTCTTTTTTCCCCCTGTATTAGGACGCCGGGGCTCTTCGTCATCATCGCTGTGCAACCCCTTGTCCTTGTTTTTGGCGTTTATCATACCGGCCTATTTGAACACCCAGCAGTCTCTATTGGTGTGGTTGGCTGGCTTGTCCGGGGTGCCATGAATTTGGCACAAGCGCTCTAGTATGCAGTCCAGGCTGGACGGTCCCTGATTATTTCTTTTGAACAGCTTTTTCCACTGACCGGACTTAGATCCGTTGAATCTGGCATTGACCGCCGTGTCTTCAGTGCTGTCGCCGTTGTTCCGTCTCTTATGGCTGTTACGCCGTGGCTTGCCGTTGGCATCGCGACCGTCCGAAGTGCCAGAATGTGGCGTAGTGCCGCTGCGGGCCAGCCAGCTGTCCTCACCCACACAAAAGCGGGTCATTAGTGTTGTGAGAGTTGCCATGGACTTGGGTTTTTCCTGGCCGAAGTGTCGAGCAAGACACTCGTCACGGATATTATGCTTAAAAGCGGCCAGGGCTTCGGCGTCTGGGCAGTCGACTATTCGGTTCTTTTTAGTAAGGAACCGAGTCCAGAATTTCCGGGCTGACTCTCCGGGCTGTTGAGTAATGTGGCTCAGGTCATCGCGTCTGGTGGCCGCACATATGTGTCCTGGAAGTTATCGAGGAATGCATCTTCCAGGTTTTCCCAACTGCCAATGGAATTTGCTGGCAGGCTGTTCAGCCAGTGCCGGGCTGGTCCTTTGAGCTTAAGGGGAAGATACTTGACGGCGTGTAGATCATCTTTGCTGGCCATGTGAATGTGGAGAAGGAAATCTTTGATCTATACTGCGGGGTCTGTTGTGCCATAGTATGATTCGATGTTCACAGGTTTGAAGCCTTCTGGGAATTCACTTCGTCGGTGAAGCAGAGGGGGTGTGCGGCGCCTCTGTGCCGGGCTATATGGTTACGCGGTTCGAATTGGTCTGGGTTGCTGTGCTCGGCCCGGTCGGACTTGTTGATGATGTATCCGGTGCAATGATCATCGTCGCGTGCTGGGGCGCGCCCCCGCGATCCGTAGATCGATCTTGGCTGTCCTGCTTTGTTTTCCAGAATATCTTGCAAGTCTTGCCTGTTGCCCTGGGCCGTAGTGTATCGGCGTGGGGGTGCGGGCTGGTATTCGGGATGATATGCCGTTTTATACCGGCCACGGGGTGGCAGGTCAGCCGTTTGGCGCTCGAGTCCATATTCCTCGGCTACTAGGACTTCAGTCCATCTATCTGTGAGCAGGTGTTGATCAGCTTGGAGTTGCTGCTTCTTCTTCTTCAGGCTCCTTGCAGTGGCTATAAGCCTATGCTTGAAGCGTTCCTACTCCACGGGGTCCTCAAGCACGCCGAATTCGTCATCACCGAGGCTAATCTCATCTTCAGAGGGGGGCATGTAGTTGTCCTCCTCCGGGTATCCGTCCATCGCCTGTTCTTCTGGGCTGACCTGCTCATCTTCCTGTTCGGCCTGCTCGAAGGCGGGCTGATCAGGGTCATATTCTTCTTCGGCGCCATCCGGATTATTTTCGTCTCCGGGGCTGGTATTGCTGTGCCAGGGCTTGGAGCGGCGCCGACGACACCCATGCTTTGTTTTTCTTCCCGAGGGGTTATCCTCCATTGCCTCATCACCATTGGTTTCCTTCGGAGTGTCCACCATATATATATATATCGTATGAGGAGGTGGCCGTCCACCACCCTGTGAGCGGTGGCTCCTGTAATTCTCCTACATCGTCGTCCATACCGTCGATGTCTTCGGAGTCGAAGTCAAGCACGTCGGTTAGGTCATCAATCGTGGCAATGAAGTGGGTGGTGGGTGGGCAACGAATTCTGTCATCGTCTGCTTCCCACTCAAGCCGGACATAGTTCGGCCCAGAGTCTCCTGACAAAGAGAGAGACTTCAATAAGTTCAGCATGTCGCCAAAGGGCGAGTGCTAAAAGACGTCCGCCGCGGTGAACTCCATCACCGGAGCCCAACCAGGCTCGGTGGGCTCGGGGACGCGCGGACTGGAACCTACAACCGGATATGAATCTGGGGGTCCGGAGTCACAGGTTCCCTCGAAAGTGAGGCCTGTGTTCGGCTCCATCGCTGATGAGGGTACGGCCTGCGGGGCAGGGTCCAGCCCTCCGTCCTCAGGCAACGCAACCTTCCCTGGATTTAGATTTGAGGCTTCTGCCGGGGTGATATCCCGAGCATCGTCTGACAGCAGGTCTAAGCCGTGCTCATCGTGGCTATTCGGCGCTCCTGACGCTGGCCCGAATCCGTCGAAGATCAAGTCCCCGCGAATATCTGCTGTGTAGTTCAAGTTTCCGAACCTGACCTGGTGGTCGGGGGCATAGCTATCGATCTGCTCCGGGTGGCCAAGCGAATTGGCCCGTAGTGTGCAGCTGCCAAACACGAAGATCTGTCCGGGGAGGAAAGTCTCGCCCTGGACAACGTCATTGATGAAGATTGAAGGAGCCATCAAGACTGACAACAACGACATAGAGAAACTCTCAATTAAAGCACCAATGTCGGTGTCAAAACCGGCGGATCTCGGGTAGGGGATCCCGATCTGTGCGTCAAGGCTGATGGTAACAGGAGGCAAGGGACGAAGATGTTTACCCAGGTTCGGGCCCTCTCGATGGAGGTAAAACCCTACTTCCTGCTTGATTAATATTGATGATATGGGTGAGTAGATCTACCACGAGATCGTAGAGGCTAAACCCTAAGAGCTATCCTATGATGGTATGATTGTAATTGTGATCGGCCTTTTAAGGACCAACCTCTTCGGTTTATATAGACACCACAGAGGGCTAGGGTTTACATGGAGTCGGTTACAATAAAGGAAACACAATATCCGGATCGCCAAGCTTGCCTTCCACGCAAAGGAGAGTCCCATCCGGACACGGGCCGAAGTCTTGAGTCTTGTATCTCCACACTTCAATAGTCCGGACGTTGTACATAGTCCGGCTGTACGGATACCCCCTAATGCAGGACACCCTCAGCTACCGCGATGACGTCCACCTCGACTCACGTAACCCTAAGATAGACAGGGTGCCAGTGGTGTCACGTGCTCATCTCGGCGTCCGTCGTTGCTACCGCGACGACGTCCGCCTCGACTCGCGTCACCCTAAGATAGACAGGGTGGCAGTGGTGTCACATACTCGTCTCGGTGTCCGTCGTTGCTAACGCGACGACGTCCACCTCGACTCGTGTTACGCTAAGAAAGGATGGAAGTGGTGTCACGTGCTCGTCTTGGCGTCTGTCGTTTCTATCGCGATGACATCTGCCTTGACTTGCGTTACGCTAAGACAGGGCGGTGGCAGTGTCACGTGCTCGTCTCGGCGTCCGTCGTCGCTACCGTCATGACGTCCGCCTCGACATGCATGACCCTAAGATACACATGGTGGCCGTGGTGTCACGTGCTCCTCTCAGCGTCCACCGTCGCTACCGCGACGATGTCCGCCTCGACTCGTGTGACCCTTAGATAGACAGGGTGGCAGTGGTGACACGTGCTTATCTCGATGTCTGTTGTCGCTACCGCGATGACGTCCGCCTCAACTCGTGTTATGCTAAGATAGGGTGGTGGTGGTGTCACATGCATGTCTCGGTTTCAGTCGTCGCTACCACGGTGGTGTCTGTCGTCGCAACCGCGACGATGTCCGCCTGGACTCGCATGACCCTAAGATAGACAGGGTGGCAGTGGTGTCACGTGCTCCTCTCGGCGTTCGTCGTTGCTACCGCGATGACGTCCGCATCGACTCGCGTTACCCTAACATAGACAGGGTGGAAGTACTATCATGTGCTCGTCTCAGCGTCCGTCGTCGCTACCGCGATGACGTCCGCCTCGACTCGCGTTACCCAAAGATATAAAAGGTGGCAATGGTGTCACGTGCTCATCGAGGCGTCCGTCGTCGCTATCATGATGAGGTCAGCCTCGACTCGCATGACCCTAAGATTAACAGGGTGGCAGTGGTGTCATGTGGTCGTCTCGGCGTCCATCATCTCTACCGCGATGACATCCGCCTCGACTCGCTTGACCCTAAGGTAGACAGGGTGGCAGTGCTGACATGTGCTCATCTCGACATCGGTCATCGCTACCGCGACGATGTCCACCTCGACTCGCGTGACCCTAAGATAGACAGGGTGGAAATAATGTCACGTTCCTGTCTCGGCGTTCGTCGTCGCTACCGCGATGACGTCCGCCTCGACTTGCGTGACCCTAAGATAGATAGGGTGGCAGTGGTGTCACGTGCTCGTCTCGGTGTCCATCCTTGCTACTGTGACGACGTTCGCCTCGACTCACGTGAGTCTAAGATAAACAGGGTGGCCATGGTGTCACGTGCTCGTGTCGGGGTCTGTTGTTGCTACCGTGACGACGTCCGCCTCAAATCGTATTACCCTAAGATAGACAAGGTGGCAGTGGTGTCACGTGCTCGTCTCGGTGTTCGTCATTGCTATCGCGACGATGTACGCCTCCACTCGCGTTACCCTAAGGCAGGGTGGCAGTGGTGTCACGCCCTTGTCTCGGCGTCCATATTCACTATCGCGACAACATACACCTCGACTCACGTTACCCCCAGACAGGGTGGCAGTGGTGTCACATGCTTGTCTCGGCCTCTGTTGTCGCTACCGCGACGACGTCCGCCTCAACTTCCATAACCCTAAGATAGACAGGGTGGCAGTGGTGTCACGTGCTCATCTCACTGTCCATCGTCGCTACCGCGAGGACTTCCGCCTCGACCCACGTAACCCTAAGATAGACAGGGTGCTAGTGGTGTCACGTGCTCGTCTCGGCGTCCGTTGTTGCTAATAAGACAAGGTCCGCCTCGACTCGCGTTACCCTAAGATAGACAGGGTGGCAGTGGTGTCACATGCTCGTCTCGGTGTCCGTCGTTGCTAACGCGACGACGTCTACCTCGACTCACGTTATGCTAAGAAAGGATGACAGTAGTGTCACGTGCTCGTGTCGGCGTCCATAGTCGCTATCACGACAACATCCACCTCGACTCGCGTTACCCTCAGACAGGGTGGCAGTGGTGTCACATGCTCGTCTCGGCGTCCGTCGTCGCTACTACGACGACGTCCGCCTCAACTTACTAACCCTAAGATAGATAGGGTGGCAGTGGTGTCACGTGCTCGTCTCGCCATCTGTCGTCGCTACCGCGATGACGTTCCCTCGACTCGCATAACCCTAAGATAGACAGGGTGCCAATGGTGTCACGTGCTCATCTCGGCGTCCGTTGTTGCTACCGCGACAACGTCGGCCTCGACTCGCATTACCCTAAGATAGATAGGGTGGCAGTGGTGTCACATGCTCGTCTCGGTGTCCGTCATTGCTAACGCGGTGACGTCCACCTCGACTCGTGTTACGCTAAGAAAGGATGGCAGTGGTGTCACGTGTTTGTCTCGGCATCTGTTGTCGCTATCGCGATGACCTCTGCCTCGACTCGTGTTACGGTAAGACAGGGCGGCGGCGGCGTCACGTGCTCGTTTCAGCGTCCGTCGTCGCTACCGTGACGACGTCCGCCTCGACACGCATGACCCTAAGATACACATGGTGGCCATGGTGTCACGTGCTCCTCTCGGCGTCCGCCATCGCTACCACGATGACATCCGCCTCGACTCGTGTGACCCTCAGATAAACAGGGTGGCAGTGGTGACACGTGCTCGTCTCAGCGTCCGTCATTCCTACCGCGATGACATCCGCGTCGACTCGTGTTACCCTAACATAGACAGGGTGGAAGTACTGTCATTTGCTCATCTCGGCGTCCATCGTTGCTACCGCGATGACGTCCGTCTCGACTCGCGTTACCCTAAGATAGACAAGGTGGCAGTGGTGTCATGTGCTCATCTAGGCGTCCGTCGTCGCTATCGCGATGGCGTCAGCCTCCATCCGCGTTACCCTAAGACAGGGTGTTAATGGTGTCACATGCTCCTCTCGGCGTTCGTCATTGCTATCGCCATGACGTTTGTCTCGACTCTTGATACCCTAAGACAGGGTGGCAGTGGTGCCACGTGCTTGTATGGGTGTCCTTCATCGCTACCGCGACGACGTCCACTTCGACTCGTGTGACCCTAAGATAAACAGGGTGGCAGTGGTGTCACATGCTCGTCTCGGCGTGCATCATCTATATCGCGACGACATTCGCGTCGACTCACGTGACCCTAAGATAGACAGGGTGGCAGTGCTGTCATGTGCTCATCTCGGCATCGGTCATCGCTACCGCGACGACGTCCGCCTCGACTCACGTGACCCTAAGATAGACAGGGTGGAAGTAATGTCACGTTCCTGTCTCGGTGTCCGTCGTCGCTACCGCGATGACGTCCGCCTCAACTCGCATGACCCTAATATAGATAGGTTGGTAGTGGTGTCACATGCTCGTCTCGGCGTCCATCCTTACTACTGCGACAACGTTCGCCTCGACTCACGTGAGCCTAAGATAAATAGGGTGGCCATGGAGTCACGTGCTTGTGTCGGGGTCTGTTGTTCCTACCGTGACAACGTCCGCCTCGAATCGCATTACCCTAAGATAGACAAGGTGGCAGTAGTGTCACGTGCTCGTCTCGGTGTTCGTCGTTGCTATCGCAACGACGTACGCCTCCACTCACGTTACCCTAAGACAGGGTGGCAGTGTCGTCATGCCCTCGTCTCGGCGTCCGTATTCACTATCGCGACAACGTCCACCTCGACTCAAGTTACCCTCAAACAGGGTGGCAGTGGTGTCACATGCTTGTCTCGACGTCCGTTGTCGCTACCGCGACGACGTCCGCCTCGACTCGCGTGATCCTAAGATAGACAGGGTGGCAGTGGTGTCACGTGCTCATCTCGGCTTCCATCGTTGCTACCGTGATGACGTCGGCCTCGACTCGCGTTACCCTAACATAGACAGGGTGGAAGTACTGTCATGTGCTCGGCTCGGTGTCCGTCGTCGCTACCGCTATGATGTCTAGCTCAACTCGAGTAACCCAAAGATAAGCCGGGCGGCAGTGGTGTCACGTGCTCGTCTTGGTGTCCGTCGTCGCTACTGCGGTGACATCTGCCTTGACTCATGTTACCCTAAGATAGACAAGGTGGTAGTCGTGTCATGTGCTCATCTAGGAGTCCGTTGTTGATATCGCAACGACGTCAGCCTCCTTTCGTGTTACCCTAAGACAGGGTGTTAATGGTGTCACGTGCTCATCTCGGCGTCCGTCATCGCTATCACCACAACGTCCGTCTCGACTCTTGTTACGCTAAGATAGGGTGGCAGTGGTGTCATGTGCTCGTCTGGGTGTCCGCCGTCGCTACCGCGACGACGTCCTCATCGACTCGCGTGACCCTAAGATAAACAGGGTGGCAGTGGTGTCTCATGCTCATCTCGTTGTCTGTCGTCTCTACCGCGATGATATCCGCCTCGACTCGCGTGACCCTAAGATGGACAAGGTGGCAGTGTTGTCACGTGCTCATCTCGGCGTAGGTCGTTGCTACTGCAACGACGTCCACCTCGACTCGCGTGACCCCAAGATAGATAGGGTGGCAGTGGTGTCACGTGTCGGGGTCCGTCGTTGCTACTGTGACGACGTCCCCCTCGAATCGCATTACCCTAAGATAGACAAGGTGGCAGTGGTGTCACGTGCTTGTATCAGCGTCCATCGTCGCGACCTCCACTCGCGTTACCCTTAGAAAGGGTGGTAGTGGTGTCACGTCCTCGTCTCGGCGTCCATAGTCGCTATCGCGACAACATCCACCTCGACTCGCATTACCCTCACACAGGGTGGCAGTGGTGTCACATGCTCGTCTCAGTGTCCGTTGTCGCTACCGTGACAACGTCCGCCTCAACTTGTGTAACCCTAAGATAGATAGGGTGGCAATGGTGTCACGTGCTCGTCTCGCCGTCCGTCGTCTCTACCGCAATGACGTCCGCCTCGACTCGTGTAACCCTAAGAGAGATAGGGTGCTAGTGGTGTCACGTGTTCGTCTCGACGTCCGTCGTTGCTACTGTGACGACGTCTGCCTCGACTCGCGTTACCCTAAGATAGACATGGTGGCAGTGGTGTCACATGCTCGTCTCAGTGTCCGTCATTGCTAATGCGACGACGTCCACCTCAACTCGTGTTACGCTAAGAAAGGATGGTAGTGGTTTCACGTGCTTGTCTTGGCGTCTGTCGTCGCTATCGCGATGAAGTCTGCCTCGACTCGTGTTACGCTAAGACAGGGCGGCGGCGGTGTCACGTGCTCGTCTCGGAGTCCGTTGTTGCTAACGTGACGATGTCAGCCTCGACATGCATGACCCTAAGATACACAGGTTGGCCGTGGTGTCACGTGCTCCTCTCGGCATCCGCCGTCGCTACCGTGACGACGTCTGCCTTGACTCGTGTGACCCTTAGATAGACAGGGTGGCAATGGAGACACGTGCTTATCTCGGTGTTTGTTGTCGCTACCGTGACAATGTCCTCCTCGACTCGCATTATGCTAAGACAGGGTGGTGGTGGTGTCACATGCATGTCTTGGCGTCCATCGTCGCTACCACTATGGTGTTTGTCGTCGCTACCGCGACGACGTTCGCCTGGACTCGCTTGACCCTAACATAGACAGGGTGGCAGTGGTGTCACGTGCTCGTCTCGGCGTCCGTCGTTGCTACCGCTATGACATCCGCGTCGACTCGCGTTACCCTAACATAGACAGGGTGCAAGTACTGTCATGTGCTCGTCTCGGTGTCCGTGGTTGCTACGGCAATGACGTCCTCCTCGACTCGCGTTACCCTAAGATAGACAAGGTGGTAGTGGTGTCATGTGCTCGTCTAGGCATCCGTCATCGCTATCGCGATGACGTCAGCCTCCATTTGTGTTACCCTAAGATAGGGTGTTAATGGTGTCACGTGCTCGTCTCGGCGTCCGTCATCGCTATCGCCACGACGTTCGCCTCGAATCTTGTTACCCTAAGACAGGGTGGCAGTGGTGCCACGTGCTTGTATGGGTGTCCTTCGTCGCTACCGCAACGATGTCCACCTCTTCTGGCATAACCCTAAGATAAATAGGGTGGCAGTGGTGTCACATGCTCATCTCGGCGTCCATCGTCTCTACCGCGACGACATCCGCCACGACTCCCGTGACCCTAAGATAGACAGGGTGGCAGTGCTGTCATGTGCTCATCTCGGCATCGGTCATCGCTACTGCGATGACGTCCGCCTCGACTCGTGTGACCCTAAGATAGACAGGGTGGAAGTAATGTCACGTTCCCGTCTTGGCGTCCGTCATCGCTACCGTGATGACGTCCGCCTCGACTCATGTGACCCTAAGATAGATAGGGTGGCAGTGGTGTCACGTGCTCGTCTCGCGTCCATCCTTGCTACTGCGACGACGTTCGCCTCGACTCACATGAGCCTAAGATAAACAGGGTGGCCATGGTGTTACGTGCTCGTGTCGGGGTCCGTCGTTGCTACTGTGACGACATCCACCTCGAATCGCATTACCCTAAGATAGACAAGGTGGCAGTGGTGTCACGTAGTCGTCTCGGTGTCCGTCGTCGCTATCGCGACGACGTACGCCTCCACTCGCATTACCCTAAGACAGGGTGGCAGTGGTGTCACGCCCTTGTCTCCGCGTCCGTATTCACTATGACGACAACGTCCGCCTCGACTCGCGTTACCCTCAGACAGGGTGGCAGTGGTGTCACATGCTCGTCTCGGCGTCCGTTGTCGCTACCGCGACGACGTCGGCCTCGATTCACGTCACCCTAAGATTGACATGGTGGTAGTGGTGTCACGTGCTCGTCTCGGCTTCCGTCGTTGCTACCGCGATGACGTCCGCCTCGACTCGAGTTACCCAAACATAGACAGGGTGGAAGTACTGTCATGTGCTTGGCTCGGCGTCCGTCATCGCTACCGCTGTGATGTCTGCCTCGACTCACGTAACCCTAAGATAAACAGGGCGGCAGTGGTGTCACGTGCTCGTCTTGGTGTCCTTCGTCGCTACCGCGATGACGTCTGCCTCGACTCGCGTTACCCTAAGATAGATAAGGTGGTAGTGGTGTCATGTGCTCATCTAGGCGTCCGTTGTCTCTATCGCGACAACGTCAGCCTCCTTTCGCGTTACCCTAAGACAGGGTCTCAATTGTGTCACATGCTCGTCTCGGCGTCCGTCATCGATATCGCCACAACGTCCGCCTCGACTCTTGTTACCCTAAGACAGGGTGGCAGTGGTGTCATGTGCTCGTTGTGGGTGTCCATCGTCGCTACCGCGACGACATCCGCCTCGACTCGCATGACCCTAAGATTAACAGGGTGGCAGTGGTGTCACATGCTCGTCTCGTCGTCCGTCGTCTCTACCATGATGACATCCGCCTCGACTCGCGTGACCCTAAGATAGACAGGGTGGCAGTGCTGTCATGTGCTCATCTCGGCGTAGGTCGTCGCTACCGCAACGACATCCGTGTTTGACTCACGTGACCCTAGGATAGACAGGGTGGCAGTGATGTCATGTGCCCATCATGGCGTCCGTCATCGCTACCGTGATGATGTCCGCCTCGACTCGCGTGACCCTTAGATAGACAGGGTGGCAGTGGTGTCACGTGTCGTCCGTTGTTGCTACTGTGATGACGTCCGCCTCGAATCGCATTACCTTAAGATAGACAAGGTGGCAGTGGTGTCACGTGCTTGTCTCAGCGTCCGTAGTTGCGTCCTCCACTCGCGTTACCCTAAGACAGGGTGGCAGTGGTGTCACGACCTCGTCTCAGCGTCCGTAGTCGCTATCGCGACAATATCCACCTCGACTCACGTTACCCTCGGACAGGGTGGTAGTGGTGTCACATGCTCGTCTCGGCGTCCGTCGTCGCTACCGCGACGACGTCCACATCAACTTGTGTAACCCTAAGATAGACAGGGTGGCAGTGGTGTCACGTGCTCGTCTCACCATCCGTCGTCGCTACCGTGATGACGTCCGCCTCGACTCGCGTAACCCTAAGATAGACAGGGTGCCAGTGGTGTTACATGCTCGTCTCGGCGTCCGTCGTTGCTACCAAGACGACGTCCGCCTCGACTCATGTTACCCTAAGATAGACAGGGTGGCAGTGGTGTCACATGCTCGTCTCGGTGTCTATCGTTGCTAACGCGATGACGTCCACCTCGACTTGTGTTATGCTAAGAAAGGATGGCAGTGGTGTCACGTTCTCGTCTCGGCGTCTGTCATCGCTATCGCGATGACGTCTGCCTTGACTCGTGTTACGCTAAGACAGGGCGGCGGCGGTGTCACATGATCGTCTCGGCATCCGTCATTGCTACCGTGACGACGTCCGCCTTGACACGCATGACCCTAAGATACACAGGGTGGCCGTTGAGGGAGTTCCGGACTAGGGGGTGTCCGGATAGCCGAACTATCATCATCGGCCGGACTCCAAGACTATGAAGATACAAGATTGAAGACTTCGTCCCGTGTCCGAATGGGACTTTCCTTGGTGTGGAAGGCAAGCTTGGCGATACGGATATGTAGATCTCCTACCATTGTAGCCGACTCTGTGTAACCCTAGCCCTCTCCGGTGTCTATATAAACCGGATGGCTTTAGTCCATAGGACGAACAACAATCATACATAGGCTAGCTTCTAGGGTTTAGCCTCCTTGATCTCGTGGTAGATCTACTCTTGTAACACACATCATCAATATTAATCAAGCAAGACGTAGGGTTTTACCTCCATCAAGAGGGCCCGAACCTGGGTAAAACATTGTGTCCCTTGTCTCCTGTTACCATCCGCCTAGACACACAGTTCGGGACCCCCTACCCAAGATTCGCCGGTTTTGACACCGACATTGGTGCTTTCATTGAGAGTTCCTCTGTGTCGTCACCGATAGGTTCGATGGCCTCTTCGATCATCAACAACGACGCAGTCCAGGGTGAGACCTTCCTCCCCGGACAGATCTTCGTATTCGGCGGCTTTGCACTGCGGGCCAATTCGCTTGGCCAACTGGAGCAGATCGAAAGCTACACCCCTGGCCGTCAGGTCAGATTTGGAAGTTTGAACTTCATGGCTGACATCCGCGGGGACTTGATCCTCGATGCATTAGAGCCACAACCAAGCGTGCCTGCACTGTCACGGCGAGCATGATTTAGCTCTGCAGCCGGACAGTACCCTGGAGGCCGCACTCGAACCCGCTCCGATCTTCAATTCGGAGCTGGCTGCGCAGGTCGAGGATGGATGGCTAGACACCGCCTCGGGAGCTGCAACCTCTACGGCGATAGAGCCGAACACTGACCTTGTCCCTCATGAAGCTCGTGACTCCGAGGTACCGGACTCCTTGCCGGACTCCGAACCTCCCGCGCCCCCTCCGATCGGATCTGATTGGGCGCCGATCATGGAGTTCACCGCAGCAGACATCTTTCAACACTCACCTTTTGGCGACATCTTGAGTTCACTAAAGTATCTATCATTATCAGAAGAGCCCTGGCCGGACTGCGGTCAGGATGGTTGGGATGCGGACGACGAAGAAATTCAAAGCCCACCCACCACCCACTTGGTAGCCACTGTCGACGATCTAACCGACATGCTAGACTACGACTCCGAAGACATCGACGTTATGGACGATGATGCCGGAGACGACCAAGAACCAGCGCCCACCGGGCACTGGAAAGCCACCTCATCATATGACATATACATGGTGGATATCCCAAAGGATGGGAATGGCGAAGGAACAGCGGATGATGACCCCTCCAAGAAACAGCCTAAGCGCCGGCGTCAGCGGCACCGCTCTAAATCCCGCCACAACAAGAATGAAGATTCCGGCACCGGAGATAATAATACACCGGACAGTGCCGAAGACAACCCACTCCAGCAAGATCCAGCGCAGGAGGACGGAGACGCCAGCCCTCATGAGAGAGCGGCAGAAGAAGAGGTAGAGGATTATATGCCTCCCTCCGGAGACGAGGCAAGCCTCGACGACGATGAATTCGTCGTGCCTGAGGATCCCGTCGAACAAGAGCGTTTCAAACGCAGGCTTATGGCCATGGCGAACAGCCTCAAGAAAAAGCAGCAAGAGCTTAGAGCTGATCAAGATCTGCTAGCCGACAAATGGACTGAAGTCCTCGTGGCCGAAGAGCATAAGCTCGAACGCCCCTCCAAAAGCTACCCCAAACGCAAGCTGCTCCCCCGATTAGAGGAGGAGGTGTATGAACCTGCATTGCCAGGAGACAATACGGCTGACCAACCACCCCGTGGTCGCGACAGAGAGGCCCCTAGGCCCTTCACTAGAACCGTACCCCGGCATCGCTCGAAGAGCACAAAGCCACAGGGGAACGCTCTGGACTTGTGAGATATATTGGAGGATAAGGCAAAACAATCAAGATCGATCTATGGATCGCGTGGGCGCCCCATGATACGTGACGACAACCGTCGCGCCGTACACAGTAAGTCCGGCCGGGCCGAACAAAACAGACAAAGCTCTTTTGAGCTCCGTCGTGATATCACCCTGTCACATCCCTAACTTCTGGTTTGCTCTGAGCTAGCTAGTCATGTGTTGCATCATGTTTAAATTTTACCTAAAATTGGAATGGGGATGTTCAAACCCTAGCATTAAATCAACTCAACTAGGGTGAATTAAAATCTTTTCAATAAACCCAAAATGTTCCTAAGAAAAGTTCATGATTTCTGGTTAAGGTGGAAACCTCTGCCAAAAATGATGAATATATTCTTAGGTCATTTTTGGATTTCTGAATTAAATCATATTGTATTTGACTTTGGGCATTTAAACACTATAAATAATTTAAATGTTCAAATAAATGTTGGAAATTTTTAAGGGTCACTGAAATAATTCAGAAAGCACCCACAATTGTTTCCAGGATTTTATTAAATGATTTGGTATTTTAAATCAAATCAAAAACAAAATAACAGAAATAGAAAAGAAATAAAAGAGAGAGAGAGAAGGAAGTTACCTGGCGCCCACTTACCTGGCCCAGCACGGCCCAGCCCATCTCCACTCCCCCTGTCGTCTTCCTCCTCGCCAGAAGGACCGAGGCGTGGCGCGCGCCCGAGAGGCCTCGGCCACCTCCTGCTTCCCCTGGCCACCTCCTGCTTCCTCTCGTCGCCCTGGACCCCGTCCGCGACGCCACGCACCCTCCCAGGCCTCGCACTCTCCCTGTGCCTTCTCCCCCCTTCTCTGGCTCCCTCTCTCTTCCACCGAGCGGAGCCCCGTCGCCACCGACGCCGTTCGCCGCGGCCACAACCACCGCCTCGCCTCCCCGACGCCTCCCAAAGCTCTGCCTCGACCTACTCTTCCTCCCCACCACTCCAAGCAACACCAGGAGCCCTGCAGTGACGCCATCGCCGCCATCTTCACCGACGGGCATCGAAGATCGCCGGCCCGATTCTCCGTCTCCAGGTCGCCCCCGAGCCCACTGAGACGCGCTCTGCAACCACAGTGAGCTCATGGACCGATTCCCCCTCCTCTCCTGCTCGCATTCTTGCTCTAGCCCCGTTCCCCACTTCCGCCGAAGCTCGCCGCCGCCACGGCCGACGAGCTCCATGCTCCTGAGCTCGTCCGCTCGCCCGAGCATCACCAGCGTGCTCACCGTGCTCCTGTGAACCTGCAGCACCCACGGGTTCTCCCTGTTGTGCACTGTAGCACCGTTTCCGCCAACGCCCGAGGTCCGGCAGCCGCTAAGCTCGACGCCGGCGAGGATTACGGCCACCCCAGCTCGCCCCGGTTGCACTGTTGGATGCGCGGGATCGCCTGCTTCCCGTAGAGCCCAGCGGCGCCTCGAATGGCTCCCTGTATCGCAATTCCGAGCCACCCTGCCGCTACTGTCGTCGCCGGCGACATGTTGCCGGCAGGTTTGACCTGATCGGCCCAGGGGTTGACCCCCCCTAACGTGTGGGCCCAGGCGCCTGCCTAATTAGTGTTAGTTAGTTAGTTTTAATTAACTTAGTTAATTAGGTGAGCCACTGACATGCGGGCCCCGCCCGGCTAACTAAGTTAGTTAGGGCTAATCATATTTAGGTTAGTCACTGACCAGTGGGCCCAATCCAGTTAGTTAGGGCTAACTAACTTGGTTAGTTGACTGGGTCACTAACCAGTGGGTCCCACTGGTCAGGTTTGACCTGGTCGACGCCTTTGACCTGCTGACGTCACCCCGGCGTCATGCTGACGCAGTATATGCTTCTGGGATTTTAAATAAATCAGAAATGATTTATTTATTTTCAGAATATGCCCTAAACTTCAATAAATCATAGAAATTCAACTGTAACTCCAAATTAAATAATTTATATATGAAAAATTATCAGAAAAATTCAAGGAATCCATCTGTACCATTTTCATGCATGTTAGAACAACTTATAACTGCTGTTCAGCACAAATCAATTACTGGCATTTGAATAATCACATATGGAGTTTGAATTTGAATCTTGTATTCAAACCAACTTCATTTAATCTGTTGCTAGTTGCATTAGCTCAAAACACATTAATATTGCCATGTCATGAGCATGCATCATATTGTGCATTGCATTGATTGTATTTCTTCTTTGTTGCCGGTATCTGTTCCCTCCCGGTAGACGATGTTCCGACGTTGTGATCATTGACACTGATGAAGACTCAATGTTATCTTCAGAAGTGCCAGGCAAGCAAAACCCCCTTGTTCATTCCGATACAATCCTACTCTCTCGCTCCTGCTCTCTTTTAATATATTAGGACAACACCAATTCATCTGTTACTTGCTGCGGTAGCTGAACCCTTTATCCTTTGCATGACTTGTCATTGCCACAGTAAATAGATGAAACCCACTAGCATGAGTAGGAGTTGTTTGAGCCCTGTTGTGCCTACTCATTCATGTTTGTTTGTCATGCCTGCTACTGCTTAGAGTTGAGTCAGGTCTGATTCATCGGGGATGAATCAGAGGTGCGTGAACATGTCCTACTGCGTGTGAACTAAGTGTGTGAACACGATTTGGTAAAGGTAGCGGTGAGAGGCCATGTAGGAGTACATGGTGGGTTGTCTCATTGCAGCCGTCCTCAGGAACTGAGTTCTGTGTTTGTGATCCATGATTCAGCTACTACCATACATTGGGCCCTGAAATATGACCCTGCTCGGCTTCTTATTCACCCAAGTCCTCTGTCCAGGAGTTGCAAGTAGTTTCTGGTGTTTGTAGTATGCTGGAGGCCGTGCACAGCGCTGACCGGAGGGGTGGGCTGTGATGCGGTAGGCACGTGGCCGGGTATACCGGGCGCCCGTTTGGTGTCACGGAACCCTGTTCACATTGTTTGGGGCTGTGAGAGAAACTCCAGCCGGATCTCCTCATGGATGGAACCCGAATAGGCGATAAACCTGGACTAGAGACTTGAGTGTTTAGTTAGGTCGTGGTCTACACCCACGTCGGCTTTTGCTTGAAGTCTGTCGAGCACATGTCGTGTGCAGACGCTAAGTGGTGGAAACATGTATGAAGAAGTACACCCCTGCAGGGTTAACATCATCTATTCGAATAGCCATGTCCACGGTAAAGGACTTCTGGGTTGCTTATATCAGTTCATAGACAAGTGAAAGTGGATACTCTAAAATACGCAAGATAAGCGTGAGTGCTATGGATGGCGTTCTCGTAGGGAGACGGGAGCGGATCCATAGTGGTGTATTGATATGGTGAATATGTGGACTCGTGTGCGCCACCTCAAAATAGTTGCTTGCAGTCGTAGTTTAGGATAGCCACCGAGTCAAAGCTGGCTTGCTGCAGTTAAACCCCACCATCCCCTTGTTGATAATGATGCATATGTAGTTAGTTCTGATGTAAGTCTTGATGGGTACATTTGTACTCACGTTTGCCTATTTTATGTTTTTGCAGAGAGACTTCGGTCTCACTAGTAGTTCCACGTGGACTTCGACGTTTAGCTTGATACCTCAGCTACGATCTTGTGCCCTCGGCAGGATCTGGTAGATAGTCAGGCTTCTTAGCCTTTTTTCAGTTATAGACGTCTGTACTCAGACATGATAGCTTCCGCTTGTGCTTTGATATGTATGCTCTGAATGTTGGGTCATGAGACCCCTGTTTGTAATATCTCGCTCCTCGGAGCCTATTGAATAAATACTTGAGTTGTAGAGTCATGTTGTGATGCCATGTTGTATTTGCACATATCGAGCATATTGTGTGTATGTATTGAAATGCTTGGTATGTGTGGGATCTGACTATCTAGTTGTTTATCCTTAGTAGCCTCTCTTACCGGGAAATGTCTCCTAGTGTTTCCACTGAGCCATGGTAGCTTGCTACTGCTCCGGAACACTTAGGCTGGCCGGCATGTGTCCTTCTTCGTTCCTGTGTCTGTCGCTTCGGGGAAATGTCACGCGATGAATACCGGAGTCCTGTTAGCCCGCTACAGCCCGGTTCACCGGAGTCCTGCTAGCCCAGTGCTACAGCCTGGATTCACTCGCTGATGACCGACACGTTCGATGCTGGGTCATGGATGCCTGTCCCTGTAAGTTAGTGCCACTTTGGGTTTACGACTAGCCATGTCAGCCCGGGCTCCTTATGATATGGATGCTAGCGACACTATCATATACGTGTGCCAAAAGGCGCAAACGGTCCCGGGCAAAGGTAAGGCGACACCCGTGGGAATACCGTGCGTGAGGCCGCAAAGTGATATGAGGTGTTACATGCTAGATCGATGTGGCATTGAGTCGGGGTCCTGACAGCGTTGGTATCAGAGCTTGACTGCCTGTAGGATTACCAAGCCAAACTGGTCGAAGTTGAGTCTAGAAATTCTTTAGTTATATAAGGGAATTGATTGTGGGATGGAACGTAAGGCTCTTTTTACTCCTTATACCTCATGCCCTTCTGATCTGAGTCATCTTATCTTTCCTACGGGGATTAAGAGCTAGGCTATCTCTTCTTTCTATCAGGATCACGTGTTACTAATCCGTAGACTTATAAGATTGTTGGATTTAAGCTCGAGTTCAGTTTCTACTACTTCCGTATGTTAATTGTTGATCTCGAAACCTTGATATTGTGCTTCTGAGTGGTTATGCCACCATTTTTGTGAATGTCTCAAATCTCTTCTGAGCATTTACAGCCGTTATGCTGTCCAAGTCATCCCAGGTCTCTAAACAGTCTGATGCATTTGCAAATCCTTTCCTTCCGTCTCCGATGTCCCTTTTGGTCGGAATAAGCACACTAATCGGTAGGTTGAGGTACTTTGTTGCCTCGGCATAGATGTTGGAGCTATTATTATGACCTTAGGTGTTTAGGAAGTCACCTAGAAATTTAGCAATGCTTTTGTATCCCCAGTGTGATGATTCTGGCCATTATTTTTGAAAGAATCCCGTGATGTTATTAGTTAGTAGGCATTCTGTTCCTGGGTTCTTGAACCCAAGATTCACTCTACTTACTTCATGTTGATAGTGTTTGCTAGTTCCTTTAGGATATTAGTAACCTTTGCGATAATCCTCGAGGTTCATGATACATCCTTTTTCCAATTACCATGAACCATTCTTGGCAGGAGTTCTTCTGAACCAAAAGATGACAACAAGAGTGCTCTCGATGAGTTCTCCATGATATATTGTGGCTCTGCCAGTCCTACCTTTCCGCATGGGTTATCTGGAAGAAATGTTGAACTTGGTTCGACATACTAATCTATGCATCCACAACTCAGAAAATCGTATGTTCCTTTGAGTTGTCCCTCTTTAGTTGTCTTCTGACCCTCGTCTATCAATTGATAGTCAAGAGTATGCGTGCATTCGTTTATCGATGCCTATTACTCTTGTGGTCCGTCAAGCCATTCTATCGCGGAATGACTAGGAGAAACAAACTCCAGTACCTCTTCCATATCCAGGATTGGGTCAAAGAAGTTGTGCTCCGCAGAACAAATTGCTAATCCAGCTTTTGATTCTGTTCTACCCTGAAATATTACCGTCTTTATGTCAGGATTTTCATGGGGATTGCACCGGCTCTTGTGAATTCTTGATGTAGTGATACTTCTCGCCATCATTATTCATCGCTCGGTTCCGTGTTGTCGCAACCGGAATGCCGACAAGTGAATCGTGATGTGTGAATTCAATACTCCTAGCAACCTTGTTGGTTGGTAGTTAATGGACAATAATTTCATTCTTGGCGTGTTGGTTTTGAATCATCATTCTAAGGTTGATCATGCTACCTAGTCCTTGTTCTCGGTGCACTCCTCGATCGATGAGTTAGGATTATTTCAAATCTTCGCTCTATTGATCATATCGTCTTGCCTCAAAAACAAGATTGTTCTCGAGCTCAGTAACATACCGGTGGTTCGTGGTTTTCCGAATATTTTCTCGGAAGTATTACCGGGTTGTCCCCTGACTGCTATGTTGAGCTCGTGATCAAGTCGTTTTCTTGTGAACCACCCTTTCTCCAAGAATCTGTGTTGGATATCCCGGAGCTAGTTGGTTAAGCTAGACAACAACTTGGAGAATTGGAGGATAAAAGCTTGCCTAACTTAGTTCGTTCCAAAGGGATATTCTTGTGTAGAGTGTGTTGAAGAAAGATGATATCTTCATCGATGGGTCCCTATGATCAGTTGATGGACTTATTGTCTTATCAATCCTTTGATTGAGTATGGGCTATCGTCAAATCAAATCAGAACCAACGATATTGGTAATGTTATCTTACTCGTGGTTTTTCCTCGAGCATACACCATTATATTCTTTGGTCTAACCAATGCTATCACCGTGTTCACTTAACTATGGAATTCCTTTTGAAAGGAAACCCAGATGAATTGTTGTTGTGCTCATTGACAACATCCTTGTCTTCTCCATAATTTTGCTGAACATTAAGCTAGTGTTGGAAACTTTTGAAAGCATTTGTTCATGCTAGCTCATGAAGCATATGTTCGGATGTAAGAAGTGACTTCCTCTAGTTCATGTGCATTTGATGCAAGTTGCCGCCGTGGACTCGAGAAAGTCAATGTTGCTTCCTCTGGAATCATCGCAAGTCAGTCATGCACACGTGCGAAGAATTCTGTGGTTTGAAGACTTGCAAACCTTCAATCTATATGTGTCCCTAGCACACCAAGCCACTAATTGATTTGTTCAAGGAGAATGAGTTCCTTCATAAGAGCTAATCCGGACTTATGTAAGGACTTCGATACCCTCGTTGATGGTTCCCAACCTGAACTCGGTAGTGTTTTATTGTAAGACTACCACGTGGTCATGCTTGTCTAGGACATCGTGTTCACACGTGTGTAGCAGAACCAGATCATGTTTTGGAGTTTGCTATCGTAGTTCATTTTCCGAGAATCTCGCAATGTTATCTCGTCGAATTGTGTTGCAAACTTTCATTTATCTTCCTAGACTCGATGAGTCTGGAATATCCTGACACCAACCAGATCTAAATCTCAGGCAGATATGATGATTTGGAACATTTCCCAAGAACTATAATATTGGTCCCTCGATAACTGATCAAGTGGATGTCGTGGCCAGCACCTCCCAGCCGAAAGACCTATTATTGCAGTATCTTGATTGAAGAAGTTGGCCACCTCCCCATAGGGATTTCGTAGGATTTACTCCCTAGTTGCCCCTATGGATTTTTGTGTTCCCGAAGTCCGACCTTTTTACTTGATGTTTTAGATATCAAACCATATCTATGAATGGGTTACACTAGCACATCAAGGAGAACATTAGAAGCGGAGTGCTAAATGTCTCTCGGTCGATCATCCAGATTTTATTTGCTTGGCCTCGCTAAGGTGAAATCTGAGAAAGTGTTATCCTCCTTTGCATCTGCATCGTCCATCGCTATTCATCGTGGTAGTATGTTGTGTTGTCAGCACCCTTGACGCGGTTGTTGATAAAACCTTGATGATTGTGGAAATGCTCAAGTTCTTGAGAGCACGCACAGGCGCTATGTGTTATCATCGGCACTAACTGGGATTCCTCTCAGTTTCCTCGGCAATGCTATGACCTTTTCAAACAGTGAATTCACTCTCTATTGTTGGGTTCTTCCCCAGTTACCAGAACCATTCCCAGCATTTGCATTTTGTTCCCAGCCTGCACCGCCAATGTGCCATTCTACCACGGGTCTCTTCCATTTCCGGTGATAAGCAAATTCATCCATTACGTTGTATTCAACAAGGTAATCCACATCATCCAAGTCCGAGTATGCCATTCTACCGAACCCCTCTAAACGATCGCTCGAGAATTGCCTTAGGTTAGTTTAAAGAGTTTCAATGATCTCTGAATCAAAGGTAATTCTTTTTGCCACTTAAGGGGATATATCTATGAGTCACGGTTCCTAAGGTGTCTCGTTGTGGTATCATGGCAACTCAACTTCTCGCTACGTTGACAATCGGTTACCACCTTTTTAAGTGTGAAATTGTTGTCTACCTAGTGAACCTTCGACATCTGTTCCACTCCATTCATTTGGATGAATGTTTCGTGTCTCAGCTCGAGAGAGGTTGCCATGTCTCATTCCGTGAGTTAATCCTGAGTTGTTCGATCTTCGAGAAGATCGACCCTTCTAGAGTCTCCTTCTTCTCTCCATGTCATGTTGGCAGGAGTTCTCAGAGCAAGACTTCGAGACAATGATGGTGAACGAATCAACGTTCAGTTGAAGTGCAACCTGGATCGTGAAGATTATACTAGTTTGCGTTTCCCCTTTCATCTTACCCTATGCTTGAATCTCGAGACGAGATTCTTGTTTAGTGGGGGTGAGTTGTCACATCCCTAACTTCTGGTTTGCTCTGAGCTAGCTAGTCATGTGTTGCATCATGTTTAAATTTTGCCTAAAATTGGAATGGGGATGTTCAAACCCTAGCATTAAATCAACTCAACTAGGGTGAATTAAAATCTTTTCAATAAACCCAAAAAGTTCCTAAGAAAAGTTCATGATTTCTGGTTAAGGTGGAAACCTCTGCCAAAAATGATGAATATATTCTTAGGTCATTTTTGGATTTCTGAATTAAATCATATTGTATTTGACTTTGGGCATTTAAACACTATAAATAATTTAAATGTTCAAATAAATGTTGGAAATTTTAAGGGTCACTGACATAATTCAGAAAGCACCCACAATTGTTTCCAGGATTTTATTAAATGATTTGGTATTTTAAATCAAATCGAAAACAAAATAACAGAAATAGAAAAGAAATAAAAGAGAGAGAGAGAAGGAAGTTACCTGGCGCCCACTTACCTGGCCCAGCACGGCCCAGCCCATCTCCACTCCCCCTGTCGTCTTCCTCCTCGCCAGAAGGACCGAGGCGTGGCGCGCGCCCGAGACGCCTCGGCCACCTCCTGCTTCCCCTGGCCACCTCCTGCTTCCTCTCGTCGCCCTGGACCCCGTCCGCGACGCCACGCACCCTCCCAGGCCTCGCACTCTCCCCGTGCCTTCTCCCCCCCTTCTCTGGCTCCCTCTCTCTTCCACCGAGTGGAGCCCCGTCGCCACCGACGCCGTTCGCCGCGGCCACAACCACCGCCTCGCCTCCCCGACGCCTCCCAAAGCTCTGCCTCGACCTACTCTTCCTCCCCACCACTCCAAGCAACACCAGGAGCCCTGCAGTGACGCCATCGCCGCCATCTTCACCGACGGGCATCGAAGATCGCCGGCCCGATTCTCCGTCTCCAGGTCGCCCCCGAGCCCATTGAGACGCGCTCTGCAACCACAGTGAGCTCATGGACCGATTCCCCCTCCTCTCCTGCTCGCGTTCTTGCTCTAGCCCCGTTCCCCACCGCCACCGAAGCTCGCCGCCGCCACGGCCGACGAGCTCCATGCTCCTGAGCTCGTCCGCTCGCCCGAGCATCACCAGCGTGCTCGCCGCGCTCCTGTGAACCTGCAGCACCCACGGGTTATCCCTGTTGTGCACCGTAGCACCGTTTCCGCCAACGCCCGAGGTCCGGCAGCCGCTGAGCTCGACGCCGGCGAGGATTACGGCCACCCCAGCTCGCCCCGGTTGCACTGTTGGATGCGCGGGATCGCCAGCTTCCCGTAGAGCCCAGCGGCGCCTCGAATGGCTCCCTGTATCGCAATTCCGAGCCGCCCCGCCACTACTGTCGTCGCCGGCGACATGTCGCCGGCAGGTATGACCTGATCGGCCCAGGGGTTGACCCCCCCTGACGTGTGGGCCCAGGCGCCTGCCTAATTAGTGTTAGGTTAGTTAGTGTTAATTAACTTATTTAATTAGGTGAGCCACTGACATGCGGGCCCCGCCCGGCTAACTAAGTTAGTTAGGGCTCATCATATTTAGGTTAGTCACTGACCAGTGGGCCCAATCCAGTTAGTTAGGGCTAACTAACTTGGTTAGTTGACTGGGTCACTGACCAGTGGGTCCCACTGGTCAGGTTTGACCTGGTCGACGCCTTTGACCTGCTAGCGTCACCCCGGCGTCATGCTGACGCAGTATATGCTTCTGGGATTTTAAATAAATCAGAAATGATTTATTTATTTTCAGAATATGCCCTAAACTTCACTAAATCATAGAAATTCAACCGTAACTCCAAATTAAATAATTTATATATGAAAAATTATCAGAAAAATTCAAGGAATCCATCTGTACCATTTTCATGCATGTTAGAACAACTTATAACTGCTGTTCAGCACAAATCAATTACTGGCATTTGAATAATCACATATGGAGTTTGAATTTGAATCTTGTATTCAAACACCCTTTATTTAATCTGTTGCTAGTTGCATTAGCTCAAAACACATTCATATTTCCATGTCATGAGCATGCATCATATTGTGCATTGCATTGATTGTATTTCTTCTTTGTTGCCGGTATCTGTTCCCTCCCGGTAGACGATGTTCCGACGTTGTGATCGTTGACACTGATGAAGACTCAATGTTATCTTCAGAAGTGCCAGGCAAGCAAAACCCCCTTGTTCATTCCGATACAATCCTACTCTCTCGCTCTTGCTCTCTTTTAATGCATTAGGACAACACCGATTCATCTGTTACTTGCTGCGGTAGCTGAACCCTTTATCCTTTGCATGACCTGTCATTGCCACAGTAAATAGATGAAACCCACTAGCATGAGTAGGAGTTGTTTGAGCCCTGTTGTGCCTACTCATTCATGTTTGTTTGTCATGCCTGCTACTGCTTAGAGTTGAGTCAGGTCTGATTCATCGGGGATGAATCAGAGGTGCGTGAACATGTCCTACTACGTGTGAACTAAGTGTGTGAACACGATTTGGTAAAGGTAGCGGTGAGAGGCCATGTAGGAGTACATGGTGGGTTGTCTCATTGCAGCCGTCCTCAGGAACTGAGTTCTGTGTTTGTGATCCATGATTCAGCTACTACCATACATTGGGCCCTGAAATATGACCCCGCTCGGCTTCTTATTCACCCAAGTCCTCTGTCCAGGAGTTGCAAGTAGTTTCTGGTGTTTGTAGTATGCTGGAGGCCGTGCACAGCGCTGACCGGAGGGGTGGGCTGTGATGCGGTAGGCACGTGGCCGGGTATACCGGGCGCCCGTTTGGTGTCATGGAACCCTGTTCACATCGTTTGGGGCTGTGAGCGAAACTCCGGCCGGATCTCCTCATGGATGGAACCCGAATAGGCGATAAACCTGGACTAGAGACTTGAGTGTTTAGGTAGGTCGTGGTCTACACCCACGTCGGCTTTCGCTTGAAGTCTGCCGAGCACATGTCGTGTGCAGATGCTAAGTGGTGGAAACATGTATGAAGAAGTACACCCCTGCAGGGTTAACATCATCTATTCGAATAGTTGTGTCCACGGTAAAGGACTTCTGGGTTGCTTATATCAGTTCATAGACAAGTGAAAGTGGATACTCTAAAATACGCAAGATAAGCGTGAGTGCTATGGATGGCGTTCTCGTAGGGAGACGGGAGCGGATCCATAGTGGTGTATTGATATGGTGAATATGTGGACTCGTGTGCACCACCTCAAAAGAGTTGCTTGCAGTCGTAGTTTAGGATAGCCACCGAGTCAAAGCTGGCTTGCTGCAGTTAAACCCCACCATCCCCTTGTTGATAATGATGCATATGTAGTTAGTTCTGATGTAAGTCTTGCTGGGTACATTTTTACTCACGTTTGCCTATTTTATGTTTTTGTACAGAGACTTCGGTCTCACTAGTAGTTCCACGTGGACTTCGACGTTTAGCTTGATACCTCAGCTACAATCTTGTGCCCTCGGCAGGATCTGGTAGATAGTCAGGCTTCTTAGCCTTTTTTTCAGTTATAGACGTCTGTACTCAGACATGATAGCTTCCGCTTGTGCTTTGATATGTATGCTCTGAATGTTGGGTCATGAGACCCCTGTTTGTAATATCTCGCTCCTCGGAGCCTATTGACTAAATACTTGAGTTGTAGAATCATGTTGTGATGCCATGTTGTATTTGCACATATCGAGCATATTGTGTGTATGATTGAAATGCTTGGTATGTGTGGGATCTGGCTATCTAGTTGTTTATCCTTAGTAGCCTCTCTTACGTGGAAATGTCTCCTAGTGTTTCCACTGAGCCATGGTAGCTTGCTACTGCTCCGGAACACTTAGGCTGGCCGGCATGTGTCCTTCTTCGTTCCTATGTCTGTCCCTTCGGGGAAATGTCACGCGATGAATACCGGAGTCCTGTTAGCCCGCTACAGCCCGGTTCACCGGAGTCCTGCTAGCCCAGTGCTACAGCCTGGATTCACTCGCTGATGACCGACACGTTCGATGCTGGGTCATGGATGCCTGTCCCTGTAAGTTAGTGCCACTTTGGGTTTACGACTAGCCATGTCAGCCCGGGCTCCTTATCATATGGATGCTAGCGACACTATCATATACGTGTGCCAAAAGGCGCAAACGGTCCCGGGCAAAGGTAAGGCGACACCCGTGGGAATACCGTGCGTGAGGCCGCAAAATGATATGAGGTGTTACATGCTAGATCGATGTGGCATTGAGTCGGGGTCCTGTCACGCCCAGTACAGAGGCGCCGCACACCCACTATGCTTCACAGATGAAGTAATGGATCATCAAATCCCCGAAGGGTTTAAACCCGTGAATATTGAATCTTACGATGGCACAACAGACCCCGCGGTTTGGATTGAATGCTATCTCCTTCACATCCACATGGCCCGCGATGACGATCTTCACGCCATCAAATATCTCCCCCTCATTGGCTTAACAGCTTGCCAGCAGAGTTAATTGGGAGTTGGGAAGACCTGGAAGCCGCATTCCTCGATAACTTCCAAGGCACGTATGTGCGACCACCAGACGCTGATGACCTAAGCCACATAATCCAGCAGCCAGACGAATCGGCTAGACAATTCTGGACACGATTCTTAACCAAGAAAAACCAAATCGTCGACTGTCCGGATGCGGAGGCCCTCGCGGCCTTCAAGCATAATATCCGCGACGAGTGGCTTGCCCGGCACCTGGGACAAGAAAAGCCGAAATCCATGGCAGCCCTCACATAACTCATGACCCGCTTCTGCGCGGGTGAGGACAGCTGGCTAGCACACAGCAACAACCTCAGCAAAAAATTTGGCAGTCCGGATATCAAGGACCGTAATGGCAGGTCGCGTCGTAACAAAAACAAACGCCGCATTAATGGCAACAATAGTGAGGATACGGCAGTCAATGCCGGATTCAGAGGCTCTAAACCCGGTCAGCGGAAAAAGCCATTCAAAAGAACTACTCCGGGTCCGTCCAATTTGGACCGAATACTCGACCGCTTGTGCCAGATACACGGCACCCCCGAAAAGCCAGCCAACCACACCAACAGGGACTGTTGGGTATTCAAGCAGGCAGGCAAGTTAATTGCCGAAAACAATGACAAGGGGCTGCATAGCGATGACGAGGAAGAGACCCGACCGTCGAACAATAGAGGACATAAGGGTTTCCCCCCACAGGTGCGGACGGTGAACATGATATACGCAACGCACATACCCAAAAGGGAGCGGAAGCGTGCACTCAGGGATGTATACGCGATGGAGCCAGTTGTCCCGAAGTTCAATCCATGGTCCTCCTGCCCGATCACTTTTGACCGAGGGGACCACCCCACCAGCATCCGCCATGGCGGATTCGCCGCATTGTTCTTAGACCCAATCATCGATGGATTTCACCTCACTAGAGTCCTGATGGACGGCAGCAGCAGCCTGAACCTGCTTTATCAGGATACAGTGCGCAAAATGGGCATAGACCCCTCAAGGATTAAACCTACCAAGACGACCTTTAAAGGCGTCATACCAGGTGTAGAAGCCAATTGTACAGGCTCAATTACACTGGAAGTGGTCTTCGGATCCCCGGATAACTTCCAAAGCGAGGAGTTAATCTTCGACATAGTTCCGTTTCGCAGCGGCTATCATGCCCTGCTCAGACATACCGCGTTTGCAAAGTTCAACGCGGTGCTGCACTACGCATACCTCAAGCTCAAGATGCCAGGCCCTTGAGGAGTCATCACGGTCAACGGAAACACTGAATGTTCTCTCTGCACGGAGGAACATACAGCGGCTCTCGCGGCAGAAGTACAATGCAGCCTCTTAAGGCAATTCTCGAGTCCGGCCGTTAAGCGGCCGGACACAGCTAAGCGCGCCCGGAGTAACCTACAACAAGACCACCTAGCACGTTCCGAGCACGCGTAGCAGTGCGGCCCCAACCCAGCCCCTGTAAAACGTCAAGACATGTCCTTCGCGTACACCATTACGCTCTGAAGATACCATGGGCATGGGGAGAGGGGCGCGACCACGATAGGCCCAGACTGCGGCTCAACCACACCAGGGGCTCTCAAGTGCGTTGCTCCTTTTTTTCTTTTTCCTTTTTATTTTTTACCCACAGGACACCGTTCGTCAGAGGCCCTGTCCGGCACTAGACCTGCCGAACTCACGATGCAACAGCCAGGAAAGAAGAAAGGTTACAACGAATATCCAGGTGGTCTCCATTACGAGCATTAAATCTGTTTTATGCACCATTCCGCAGCCTACCCCTGGAGGGGGACATGTTTAACAGTCCCATCCCTTGCTTATCGCACCATTTGTATCGTTCTGCACTTACAGCAGTTTTTCTTGAATAAGTAATGCATCACCTTTTTGCTTCCAATTGCATTTCTCTTTTATACATATGTTCATTTGTGACATGTCGCATCCGTACGTTTTGGTACGGCTAAATACACCAGGGGCTTATGTTTCCTGCATCATGGTGTGATAAGTCCGAACACTTTCACAAGTGCGGCACCCCGAACTTATAGCATTATATGCATCGGCTCCGAATCATGTGTTGGGTCAATAGTTGGGTTTGCCTGGCTCCCATGTTTTGGTACCTTACGTTCTGTTGTATCGGCTAAGGTAGCACTGGGAGAACCACTGCGATTGCGCCCCTGTTGAGCTGCGCGAGCGCCTCAGTGGAGAAAGCTAAAACTGACCGTCATGATGAGGAGAGAGCTGGTCGCTGTTCGAGAGGTTTTTTGCGAGTCCTTAAAGACTTATGCCGCTTAGAGCGAGGAGCCGACTTTGTCTGGCCCAGGCGTGGATAGCGCCCCAAATTCGGCCTTCCGAAGACTAGGTGCTTCGCCGAAATTTAAAATTATAGAATTCTATGGCTAAGTGAGAGTGTTCAAGCATTAGAAGTCCGGTTGCCTTGTTCGTTGTGTTGAGCGCCTCCCTAGATGGGCCCAAATATGGGAACAAGAGTGCTCAAATTTATCCCGAACACCCCAGCACTCGTGGCATGGGGGCTGAAGCCGACGACTTGCCATCTCTCAGATTTGATAAACAGCTGCACAGAAGGTAATATTTTAAATTAAAAAGCGTTGCTTAGCGCAAATGAACTAAGTTTTCAGCGCACAGGATAACAAAATGCGAGTCTACTCAAATATTACATCTTTGGAGCACTCACCCGCAATAGTGCGGGCGCCCTTCAGCACACTCTTATAATACATCTCGGGCGTGCGATGCTCCTTGCGCTGCGGTGGCGGGTCCGTCACGAGCTTCTGGGCATCCATCTTGCCCCAGTGCACCTTTGCGCGGGCAAGGGCCCGACGGGCACCTTCAATACAGGCGGAGTGCTTGATGACTTCAACCCACGGGCACGCATCCACCAGCCGCCGCACCAGGCTGAAGTAGCTCCCAGGCATGGCCTCCTTAGGCCACAGCCGAACTATGAGGCCCTTCATGGCCTGTTCGGCCGCCTTGTGGAGCTCGACCAGCTGCTTCAGCTGGTCGCTAAGGGGCACCGGATGTCCGGCCTCAGCATACTGAGACCAGAAGACCTTCTCCGTCGAGCTCCCCTCCTCAGCCCGGTAGAACGCGGCAGAATCGGACACGCTGCAAGGAAGATCTGCGAACGCTCCTGGAGAGCTCCGAATTCGGGTAAGCAACAGGTAATTAACACTCACATGCTTACTTTGCATGAAAAATGCCTTACCCGCTGCTATTTTCTTCAACGCCTCGATTTCCTGGAGGGCCTTGTAGGCTTCGGCCTTAGCGGCTTTGGCACTCTCAAGAGCTGTTGCAAGCTCAGACTCTCGAGTCTTCGAGTCACGCTCCAGGCTCTCATGTTTTTTCACGAGATCCTGGAGCTCTTGCTGTACCTCCGCCACCCGCGCCTCCTGTTTCTCTCACTTGGTGCGCTCCGTGACCGCATTGCATTCAGCCATGGCCACCGCCTCTTTCAGGGTCGCCACCTCGTTAGTGGCCCCTGCAATACCCACGTTATCCTTGTCATTCTTTTTGCAACCAAAATCCTTTTCTGTAAGGTGCAATTTTAATAAGGTGTTACTCACCTTCCTTGTCCTCGAGCTGCTTCTTGGCACGGCCGAGCTCGTTCTCGGACCGCTCGAGGCTTTCCTTCAAAGTATTGACCTCCGCAGTTAGTGCAGCAGAGGTCAGCAGCGCAGCCTGCAATCCCATATTAACATATTTTTTATGACTCCTGCGTATATCTTCTTAAGATCCTCAGTCCGGCTTTTCTTTCCGAACACCGAACCAAGCATCAGGGGCTACTATCTATGCAGTACTATTTTACATATATCAAAATTCTTACCTCAAAGCCTATTAGAAGGCTGCTGCAGGCTTCGGTCAGCCCGCTCTTGGCAAGCTGCACCTTCTGAATCACTGCACTCATAACAGTGCAGTGTTCCTCTTCGATGGAGGCGCCATTAAGCGCCTCCATCAAGCTATCCGGCGCCTCCGGTTGGACGGAGGCTGCCGGCGTCACGGTCTTGCCCTTCTTACGAAGGGGCCGCCCGCCGGACTCCGGGGCCACTATGGGATCCGAAACCGAGTCCGGTGCAAAGTCCGGGAGGTTGTCCTGTGACACCTCCGGGGCCTCCTCCTCCTGGCGGGTCCCTTCCCGGGATCCCACCTCGGCATCGTCCGTGTCACGGGGGGTGGAGGCGGTCGGAAGAGAATCCATATCCGACGCACCTAAGGACCCGCTCGACGAAGCGAGAAGATCGTCCTTGGGCGGACTGCAGGGTTGTACGCGACATTAGAAAGACATTGTGTGGCAAAAAAGAAAAACTATGAAGTTATTCGGGAGTCCGCATACTCACGATCTCGCTAGGGGCTTGGACCTTGGAGGCCAGTCCTCGTCGTCGTCACTAGCGTTGGCAGAGCAGTCCGGGGGAAGAGTTTTTCCCTTCTTGGACCCTTCGGCCTCCCTCGTTGGGGAGGCCTTCCTTTTCTTCTCTCCCCCCACTGGGGGAGAGGCCTTTTTCTTCTCCTCCTCACCTTGGTGAGAGGAGTTGGCCTCGGAGTCGTCATCCGATAGCACCTGAAAACGGGAACTCTTCCGAGTCCCCGTAGCCTTCTTCTTGGCCTTCTTCTCCGGCACCACGTGGGGTGCCGGAGCCAGCAGACCCGTTAGGCGGGCGTCCGCTGGGTCCTCTGGCAATGGGGCCGGACAGATAGTCTGTTCGGCCTTCGCCAGCCAGTCCTGTCAAAGGTAAAGGGAGTTTAGATCCCGCATAGAGTCAAACTATGGAAAACGAGCGTTCCGTAAAGGACAAAATCACTTACCTCGTCAGCCGGACGCTGCGAGCTGAATCCGTGATCTTCGGTAGCGGATGCGGGAGCCTCGGCGCCCTTGAACAGCACCTTCCAGACATCTTCGTACGTAGTGTCGAAGAGCCCGCTCAGAGTCTGGTGCTACGCCGGATCGAACTCCCACATGTTGAATCCCCGTTGTTGGCACGGGAGAATCCGACGAATGAGCATGACCTGGACTACGTTGACAAGCTTGAGCTTCTTGTCCGCCAGCTTTTGGATACAGGCTTGGAGTCCGGTCAGCTCCTCCGAATCACCCCAGATCCGGCCACTCTCTTTCCAGGAGGTGAGCCGTGTAGGGATGCCGGATCTGAATTCGGGGGCCGCTGCCCATTCAGGGTCACGCGGCTCGGTGATGTAGAACCACCCCGATTGCCACCCCTTAATGGTTTCCATGAAAGTGCCCTCCAGCCAAGTAACGTGGAACATCCTGCCCACCATGGCGCCTCCGCACTCCGCTTGGCTGCCCTTCACAACCTTCGGCTTGACGCTGAAGGTCTTGAGCCACAAACCAAAGTGGGGCTGGATGCAGAGGAAGGCCTCACACACGACGATAAACGCCGAGATGTTGAGGACGAAATATGGGGCCAGATCATGGAAATCCAGGCCGTAGTAGAACATGAGCCCCCAGACAAAGGGATCAAGTGGGAAGCCCAGTCCGCGGAGGAAATGGGGAAGAAATACTACCCTCTCATGGGGCCTGGGGGTGGGGATGAGCTCTCCCTCGTCGGGGAGCCGGTGCGCGATGTTGTTGGACAAATATCCGACGTTGCGCAGCTTCTTGATCTACCCCTCCATGATGGAGGAGGCCATCCACTTGCCTCCCGCTCCGGACATAGTTGGAGAAGGTTGAGGTGAGAAGTGCGGACTTGGGCGCTGGAGCTCGAGTTCGCGGAGCTGGATAAGCCAAGGAGGAAGAAGGCGCAGGTAAAAGGGTTGGATCTTTATCCCCTTATATGGGTGGACAAAAACATGCGTCCCCACCGGCCTGATAAAACTCGCTTATCCCCCAAGCGCCGCAATCAATGGCGCGGTTGGGTTACCCACGTCCGTATTGATGGGAATCCTGGAATAAGGGGAACACGATCTCTGCTTCGACAAGACGTGCCAAGGAAACCGCTTCACTAAACACGCTGAGGTGGTACAATAAAAACAATTCGAGTAAAGGCTTGGTAGTGGTGTGACGACACGCCACGAAATATGTCAGCAGATTGAACTTGTGTAAATGTTATTCTCTCTACGGTGGTATGTGGAATTTATTTTGCAGAACCGGGCACTATCCTGGTGTTCACAATCTTCTATAAATTATTCAAAGGAAGAACCCGCCTTGCAATGCCGAAGACAACATGCGCGCCGGATTCGTCGTCATTGAAGCCTGGTACAGGGGCTACTGAGGGAGTTCCGGACTAGGGGGTGTCCGGATAGCCGAACTATCATCATCGGCCGGACTCCAAGACTATGAAGATACAAGATTGAAGACTTCGTCCCATGTCCGGATGGGACTTTCCTTGGCGTGGAAGGCAAGCTTGGCGATACGGATATGTAGATCTCCTACCATTGTAACTGACTCTGTGTAACCCTATCCCTCTCCGGTGTCTATATAAACCGGATGGTTTTAGTCCATAGGACGAACAACAATCATACCATAGGCTAGCTTCTAGGGTTTAGCCTCCTTGATCTCGTGGTAGATCTACTCTTGTAACACACATCATCAATATTAATCAAGCAGGACGTAGGGTTTTACCTCCATCAAGAGGGCCCGAACCTGGGTAAAACATCGTGTCCCTTGTCTCCTGTTACCATCCGCCTAGACACACAGTTCGGGACCCCCTACCCGAGATCCGCCGGTTTTGACACCGATAGCCGTGGTGTCACATGCTCCTCTCGGTGTTCGCCGTCGCTACCACGACGACGTCTGCCTCGACTCGTGTGACCCTAAGATAGATAGGGTGGCAGTGGTGTCACGTGCTCGTCTTGGTTTCTGCCATTGCTACCGTGATGACGTCGGCCTCGACTCGCATTACCCTAACATAGACAAGGTGGAAGTACTGTCATGTGCTCGGCTCGGTGTCCATCGTCGCTACCGCTATGATGTATGCCTCAACTCGCGTAACCCTAAGATAAACAGGGCGGCAGTGGTGTCACATGCTCGTCTCGGTGTCCGTCGTCGCTACCGCGACGACGTCCGCCTCGACTCACGTTATGCTAAGACAGGGTGGTGGTGGTGTCACATGCATGTCTCGGCGTCCCTCGTCGCTACCACGATGGTGTCTGTCATCGCAACCGCGATGACATCCGCCTGGACTCGCATGACCCTAAGATAGATAGGGTGGCAGTGGTGTCACGTGCTCGTCTCGGTATTCGTCGTTGCTACCGCGATGACGTCCGCGTCGACTCGAGTTACTCTAACATAGACAGGGTGGAATTACTGTCATGTGCTCTTCTCGGCGTCCGTCATCGCTACCGCGATGACGTCCACCTCGACTCGTGTTACCCTAAGATAGAAAAGGTGGCAGTGGTGTCACGTGCTCATCTAGGCGTCCGTCCTTGCTATCGCGATGACGTCCGCCTCCATTTGCGTTACCCTAAGACATGGTGTTAATGGTGTCACGTGCTCGTCTCGGTGTCCGTCATCGCAATAGCCACGGCGTCCGCCTCGACTCTTGTTACCCTAAGACAGGGTGGCAGTGGTGCCACGTGCTTGTATGGGTGTCCTCATCGCTACTGCAATGACATCCGCCTCGAATCGCGTGACCCTAAGATAGATAGGGTGGCAGTGCTGTCATGTGCTCATTTTGGCATCGGTCGATGCTACCGCGACGACGTTCGCCTCGACTCGCGTGACCCTAAGATAGACAGGGTGGAAGTAATGTCACGTTCCGGTCTCGGCGCCCGTCATCGCTACCGCGATGATGTCCGCCTCGACTCGCGTGACCCTAGGATAGATAGGGTGGCAGTGGTGTCACGTGCTCGTCTCGGCGTCCATCCTTGCTACTGCCACGATGTTCGCCTCGACTCACGTGAGCCTAAGACAAACAGGGTGGCCATGGTGTCACGTACTCGTGTCGGGGTCCGCCGTTGCTACCGTGACGACGTCCGCCTCGAATCGCATTACCCAAAGATAGACAAGGTGGCAGTGGTGTCACATGCTTGTCTCGGCGTCCGTCGTCGCTATCGCGACGACGTACGCCTCCACTCGCGTTACCCTATGACAGGGTGGCAGTGGTGTCACGCCCTCGTCTGGGCGTCCGTATTCACTGTCGTGACAACGTCCACCTCGACTGATGTTAACCTCAGACAAGGTGGCAGTGGTGTCACATGCTTGTCTCGGTGTCCGCTGTCACTACCGCGACGACGTCCGCCTCAACTTCCATAACCCTAAGATAGACAGGGTGGCAGTGGTGTCACATGCTCATCTCGCTGTCCGTCATCGCTACCGCGAGGACATCCGCCTCGACTCGCGTACCCTAAGATAGACAGGGTGCCAGTGGTGTCACGTGATTGTCTCGGCGTCCGTCGTCGCTAATGAGACGAGGTCCGCCTCGACTCGCGTTACCCTAAGATAGACAGGGTGGCAGCAGTGTCACATGCTCGTGTCGGTGTCCGTCGTTGCTAACGTGAGGATGTTTACCTCGACTCGCGTTATGCTAAGAAAGGATGGCAGTAGTGTCACATGCTCATCTCGGCATCCGTAGTCGCTATCGCGACAACATCCACCTCGACTCGCGTTACCCTCAGATAGGGTGGCAGTGGTGTCACATGCTCGTCTCGGCGTCCATCGTCGATACCGCGACGACGTCCACCTCAACTTGGGTAACCCTAAGATAGACAGGGTGGCAGTGGTGTCACGTGCTTGTTTCGTCGTCCGTCGTCGCTACCGCGTTGACGTCCGCCTCAACTCGTGTAAACCTAAGATAGATAGGGTGCCAATGGTGTCACGTGCTCGTCTTGGCGTCCGTTGTTGCTTCCGCGACGATGTCCGCCTCGACTCGCATTACCCTAAGATAGACAGGGTGGCAGTGGTGTCACATGCTCGTCTTGGTGTCCGTCGTTGCTAACGCGATGACGTCCACCTCGACTCATGTTATGCTAAGAAAGGATGGCAGTGGTGTCACGTGCTCGTCTTGACGTCTGTCATCGCTATCGCAATGACGTCTGCCTCGACTCGTGTTACGCTAAGATAGGGCGGCGACGGTGTCACGTGCTCGTTTCGGTGTCCGTCGTTGCTACCGTGACGATGTCTGCCTCGATACGCATGACCCTAAGATACACAGGGTGGTTGTGGTGCCACGTGCTCCTCTCGGCGTCCACTGTCGATAACGCGACGACGTCCGCCTCGACTTGTATGACTCTTAGATAAAAAGGGTGGCAGTGGTGACACATGCTTATCTTGGCATCTGTTGTCGCTACCGCGACGATGTCCGCCTCGACTCGCATTATGCTAAGACAGGGTGGTGGTGGTGTCACATGCATGTCTCGGCGTCCGTCGTCGCTACCACGGTAGTGTCTGTCGTTGCAACAGCGACGAAGTCCGCCTGGACTTGCATGACCCTAAGATAGACAGGGTGGCAGTGGTGTCACGTGCTCGTCTCGGCATCCGTCATTGCTACCGCGATGACGTCCGCGTCGACTCGCGTTACCCTAACATACACAGGGTGGAAGTACTGTCATTTGCTCATCTCGGCGTCCATTGTCGCTACCGCGATGACGTCCACCTCGACTCGCGTTACCCTAAGATAGACAAGGTGGCAGTGGTGTCACGTGCTCATCTAGGCGTCCCTCGTTGCTATCGCGATGACGTCAGCCTCCATTCGCGTTACCCTAAGACAGGGTGTTAATGGTGTCACGTGCTCGTCTCGGCGTCCATCATCGCTATCGCCACGACGTCCGCCTCGACTCTTGTTACCCTAAGACAAGGTGGCAGTGGTGCCACGTGCTTGTATGGGTGTCCTTCGTCGCTACCGCGACGATGTCCGTCTCGACTCGCGTGACCATAAGATAAACAGGGTGGCAGTGGTGTCACATGCTCGTCTCGGCGTCCATCATCTCTACCGCGACGACATCCGCCTCGACTCGTGTGACCCTAAGATAGACAGGGTGGCAGTGCTTTCATGTGCTCATCTCGGCATCCGTCATCGCTACTGCGACGATGTCCACCTCGACTTGCGTGACCCTAAGATAGACAGGGTGGATGTAATGTCACGTTCCCGTCTCGACGTCCGCCTCGACTCGCGTTACCCTAAGATAGACAAGGTGGAAGTGGTGTCACGTGCTCATCTCGGTGTCCATCCTTGCTACTGCGACAATGTTCCCCTCGACTCAAGTGAGGCTAAGATAAACAAGGTGGCCATGGTGTCACGTGCTCGTGTCGGGGTCCGTCGTTGCTACCATGACGACCTCCGCCTCGAAACACACTACCCTAGGATAGACAAGGTGGCAGTGGTGTCATGTGCTCGTCTCGGCATCCGTCGTCGCTATTGCGACTACGTACGCCTCCACTCGCGTTACCCTAAGACAGGATGGCAGTGGTGTCACGCCCTTGTCTCGGTGTCTGTATTCACTATCGCGACAACGTCCACCTCGACTCGCGTTACCCTCAGACAGAGTGGTAGTGGTTTCACATGCTCGTCTCGGCGTCCGTTGTCGCTACCGCGACGATGTCCACCTCAACTACGATAACCCTAAGATAGACAGGGTGGCAGTGGTGTCACGTGCTCATCTCGCCGTCCATCGTCGCTACCGCGAGGACGTCTGCCTCGACTCACATAATCCTAAGCTGGACAGGGTGCTAGTGGTGTCACGTGCTCGTCTCGGCGTCCGTCGTCGCTAATGAGACGACGACCGCCTCGACTCGCGTTACCCTAAGATAGACAGGGTGGCAGTGGTTTCACATGCTCGTCTCGGTGTCTATTGTTGCTAACGCGACGACGTCTACCTCGACTCACGTTATGCTAAGAAAGGATGGCAGTAGTGTCACGTGCTCGTCTCGGCGTCCGTCATCGCTACCGCGATGACGTCCGCCTTGACTCGCGTGATGCTAAGATAGGGCGGCGATGGTGTCACATGCTCATCTCGGCGTCCGTTGTCGCTACAGTGATGATGTACGCCTCGACTCGCATGACCCTAAGATACACAGTGTGGCTGTGGTGTCACGTGCTCCTCTCGGCATCCACTGTCACTACCGCGACGATGTCCGCCTCGACTCGTGTGACCCTTAGATAGACAGGGTGGCAGTGGTGACACGTGCTCGTCTCGGTGTCTGCCGTCGCTACCGCGACGATGTCCGCCGCGACTCGCGTTATGCTAAGACAGGGTGGTGGTGGTGTCACATGCTTGTCTCGGTGTCCGTCGTCGCTACCATGGTGGTGTTTGTCATCGCAACCGCGACGACATCCGCCTCGACTCGCGTGACCCTAAGATAGACAGGGTGGCAGTGGTGTCACGTGCTCGTATCGACTCGCGTGACCCAAACATAGATAGGGTGGAAGTATTGTCATGTGCTCATCTCGGCGTCCGTCGTCGGTACCGCTACGACGTTCGCCTCGACACGCGTAACCCTAAGATAGATAGGGTGGCAGTGGTATCACGTGCTCGCCTTGACGTCCGTAGCCGCTACCACGACGATGTAGTCCTAGACTCCCGTTACCCTAAGATAGACAAGGTGGCAGTGGTGTCACGTGCTCATCTAGGCGTCCATCATCGCTATCGCGACGACGTCAGCCTCCATTGGCACTACCCTAAGACAGGGTGTCAATGGTGTCACATGCTCGTCTCGGCGTCCGTCACCGCTATCGCCATGACGTCCGCCTCGACTCGCGTTACCCTAAGATAGGGTGGCAGTGGTGTCACGTGCTCATCTCGACGTCCATCATAGCTACCCGATGACGTCCGCCTTGACTTGCGTAACCAGAAGATAGACAGGGTGGCAGTGGTGTCAGGTGCTCGTCTTGGCGTCCATCGTCGCTACCGCAATGACGTCCGCCTCAACTCACGTAACCCTAAGATAGACAGGGTGGCAGTGGTGTCACTTGCTTGTCTCAGCCTCCATCGTTGCTACCGCGATGACGTCCGCCTTGACACCATGACCCTAAGATAGACAGGGTGGCAGTGGTGTCACGTGCTCATCTCGGCATCCGTTGTCGCCACCGTGATGAGGTCCGCCTCGACTCGTGTGACCCTAAGATAGATAGGGTGGCAGTGATGTCACATGCTCGTATTAGCGTCCATCGTCTGTACCATGACGACATTTGCCTCGACTTGCGTGACCATAAGATAGATAGGGTGGCAGTGCTGTCACGTGCTCATCTCAGCGTCGGTCGTCGCTACCATGACGATGTCCGCCTCGACTCGCGTGACCCTAAGATAGATAGGGTGGCAGTGGTGTCACGTGCCTCTCTCGGCATCCGTCTTCGCTACCGCGATGACGTCTGCCTCGACTAGCGTGACTCTAAGATAGACAGGGTGGCAGTGGTGTCACGTGCTCATCTTGGCGTCCTTCATTGCTACTGCGACAATGTTCGCCTCGACTCACGTGAGCCCAAGATAGACAGGGTGGCCATTGTGTCACGTGCTCGTCTCGGGGTCCGTCATTGCTACCATGATGACGTTCGCCTCGAATCGCATTACCCTATGATAGACAAATGTGGCAGTGGTGTCACGTGCTCGTCTCGGCGTCCGTCGTCACTATCGCGACGACATACACCTCCACTCGCGTTACCCTAAGACAGGGTGGCAGTGGTGTCACGTGGTCGTCTCGGCGTCCGTCGTCGCGATCGCGACGATGTCCACCTCGACTCGCGTGACCCTTAGACAGGGTGGCAGTGGTGTCACATACTTGTCTCGATGCCCATTGTCGCTACCGCAACAACGTCCGCTTCAACTCGCGTAACCCTATGATAGACATGGTGGCAGTGGTGTCACATGCTCGTCTCGGCGTCCGTCCTCACTACCGTGATGACGTCCACCTCGACTCGTGTAACCCTAAGATAGACAGGGTGGCAATGGTGTCACATGCTTGTCTCGGTGTTCATCGTCGCTACCGCGATGACGACCGTCTCGACTCGCGTGTCCCTAAGATAGACAGGTTAGCTGTGGTGTCACGTGCTCGTCTCGGGGTCCGTCGTCGCTACTACGATGATGTTTGCCTCGACTCGCGTGACCCTAAGATAGACAAGGTGGCTGTGGTGTCACATGCTCCTCTCGGCGTCTGTCGTCGCTACCGCGACGACGTCTGCCTCGACTCGCGTTACACTAAGACAGGGCAGCGGTGGTGTCATGTGCTCGTCTCGGCGTCTATCGTCGCTACCATGACGACGTCCGCCTCAACTCGCATGACCCTAAGATACATAGGGTGGCTGTGGTGTTACGTGCTCCTCTCGGCATCCGTCGTTGCTACCGCGACTACGTCCGCCTTGACTCGCGTGACCCTAAGATAGACAGGGTGGCTATGGTGTCACATGCTTGTCTCGGCATCCGTCGTTGCTACCATGGTGGTGTCTGTCATCGCAACCGCGATGACGTTCACCTCAACTCGTGTGACCCTAAGATAGACAGGGTGGCAGTGGTGTCACATGCTTGTCTCGGCGTCCATCGTTGCTACCGCGATGACGTCTGCCTTGACTCGCGTTACCCAAACATAGACATGGTGGTTGTACTGTCATGTGCTCATCTCGGTGTCCGTCCTCGCTACCGCTACAACGTCCGCCTCGACTCGCGTAACCCTAAGATAGACAGGGTGGCAGTGGTGTCTGGTGCTCATCTCGACATTCGCCTCGACTTGCATGACCCTAAGATAGACAGGGTGGCACTTGTGTCACGTGCTCGTGTCGGCGTCCGTCGTCGCTACCATGACGACATCCGCCTCGACTAGCGTTACCTTAAGATAGACAGGGTGGCAGTGATGTCACATGCTTGTCTCGGTGTCCGTTGTTGCTAAAGCGACGAAGTCTACCTCGACTCGCATTACGCTAAGTAAGGATGGCAGTGTTGTCACATGCTCGTCTCGGTGTCCGTCGTCGCTATGGGGACGTCGTCTGCCTCTACTCGCGTTACGCTAAGACAGGGCGGTGATGGTGTCAAGTGCTCATCTCGGCGTCCGTCGTCGCTACCGTGAGGACGTCCACCTCAACTCGCATGACCCTAAGATACACAAGGTGGTCGTGGTGTCATGTGCTCCTCTCGGCATCCACCGTCTCTACCACGACGATGTTCGCCTCGACTCATGTGAACCTTAGATACACATGGTGGCAGTGGTGAAACATGCTCGTCTTGGCGTTTGTTGTTGCTACCGCGATGGCGTCCACCTTGACTCGCGTTACGCTAAGACAGGGTGGTGGTGGTGTCACATGCTTGTCTCGGCGTCCGTCGTCGCTACCATGGTGGTGTCTTTCGTCGCTACCACGTCGACGTCCGCCTCGACTCGCGTGACCCTAAGATAGACAGGGTGGCAGTGGTGTCACATGCTCGTCTCGGCGTCCGTCATTGCTACCACGATGACGTCTGCCTCGACTCGCTTTACCCTAACATTGACAGGTGGTTGTACTATCATGTGCTCGTCTCGGTGTCCATCCTCGCTACCACTAGGACGTTCGCCTCGACTAACATAACCCTAGGATAGACAGGGTGGCAGTGGTGTCACGTGGTCGTCTCGGCGCCCGTCGTCACTACCGCGACGACGTCCGCCTCGACTAGCGTTACCCTAACATAGATAAGGTGGCAGTGTTGCCACGTGCTCATCTAGGCGTCCGTCGTCGCTATCGCGACGATGTCCGCCTCCATTCGCGTTACCATAAGACAGGGTGTCAATGGTGTCACGTGCTCGTCTCGATGTCCGTCAACCGCTATCGCCATGACGTCCGCCTCGACTCACGTTAGCCTAAGATAGGGTGGCAGTGGTGTCATGTGCTCATCTCGGCATCCGTCATAGCTACCGCGACGACGTCCGCCTCAACTCGTGTAACCCTAAGATAGACAGGGTGGCAGTGGTGTCAGGTGCTCGTCTCGGCGTCCGTCATCGCTACCGCGACGACGTATGCCTCAACTTGCGTAACCCTAAGATAGACAGGGTGGCAGCGGTGTCACGTGCTTGTCTCATCATCCGTCATCGCTACCGTGATGATGTCCGCTGTCGGTGTCAAAACCGGTGGATCTCGGGTAGGGGGTCCCAAACTGTGCGTCTAAGGCTAATGGTAATAGTAGGCGGGGGACACAATGTTTACCCAGGTTCGGGCCCTCTCTATGGAGGTAATACCCTACTTCCTGCTTGATTGATCTTGATGAATATGAGTATTACAAGACTTGATCTACCACGAGATCGTAATGGCTAAACCCTAGAAGTCTAAACCCTCCGGTTTATATAGACACCGGGGGGGACTAGGGTTGTACAAAGTCGGTTACAGAGAAAGGAATCTACATATCCGAATCGCCAAGCTTGCCTTCCACGCAAAGGAGAGTCCCATCTGAACACGGGACGAAGTCTTCTATCCTGTATCTTCATAGCCCAACAGTACGGCCAAAGTATATAATTCGGCTATCCGAGGACCCCTCAGTCCAGGACTCCCTCAGTAGCCCCTGAACCAGGCTTCAATGACGATGAGTCTGGTGCGAAGATTGTCTTCGGCATTGCAAGGCGGGTTCCTTCTCCGAATACTCCAACATAGCCTTCCGAACATAGAAAACGTGTCCGGCTGCTGCAAAACAAGTACCACACACAACCGTAGAGAGTATAATATTTCATGAGTCCAATCCGCTGACAATTTTAGTAGCACGACATTACATCATTACCCGGCCATTATTTTGAATTGTTTTCTAGCCTGCTACCCCATGTCTCGGGCGGCGGTTTTTATTGGCACATCTTGTCAAAGCATAGATCATGTCCCCTTATTGCGGGATTTTCATCAACACGGGCATGGGTAACTGTCACAGCCCCAGATCAGCCTTGCTTGTCTTTGCATAAGCATCCATGCATCATGTTTAAATTTAAAGAAACTTGAAATGGGGATTGTTTAAACCCTAGCACCAAATGAATCCAACTAGGGTCAAAATAAAATCTTTTTCATTGAACTCAAAATGCCCTCTAAAAATGTTCAACATTTCTGGTTTGAGGTGGAAGCATCTACCAAAAATGGTTTATATTTTTGCAGGACATATTGTGCTCGGAATTAAATCATACAGTATTTGTACTTGGACATTTAAATGCTATAAATTATTCTAAATGTCCAATTATTCATGAACTAAAATGATGGCTGCTGGAAATATTCCAAACAGTGCTCTCAAGCAGTTACATGATTTTTGAATAGGTTCTGGTATTTTTAATAAAGCCAAACATCTGCAGAAAAATAGAAAACAGAAAATAAAAGAGAGAGAGAGAGAGAAGGACTACCTGGCGCTCACCTGGCAGCCCACTTACCTGGCCTTCTACTGTAGCAGCCCAGCCCACCACCGCAGCCGTCCCTGTCGTCTTCCTCCTCGGACAGTAGGACGCAGGCGCGTGGCCGGAGCGCGCGGGCACACGCCCAGGCCACCTCCTGCCTCTCTGCCTGTCTCCCCGTCGCCCTGAGGATGCCACGCACCCCCCTGGACCGCTCTCACTCTCTCCCGTTCCTTCTTCTCTCTTCTCTGGCTCTCTCACTCACGCGACCGAGAACCGCCGTCGCCGCCGCTCGTCGCAGTCGTAGCCACCACCGTCGTTCCACCCCACCAGAGTGACCAAAGGCTCCGCCTCGACGCCCCCGACCTCTCCATGGAGCTACGCAACGCCGGGAGCCCTGCATCGCCGCCCACGCCGTCTTCCCCATCTTCGGCCGCCCGGATCTCCGGCGACCCTGTGCTGCCTCCGACGCTCCCCCGGCCTCGTCTCCGCCTCGAATGGATCCGCTGTGAGCCCCTGCTGCTTCTCCTGTGCTCGCCCCCTCCGTTCTCGCCCCCTAGCCCCATCTCCCACCGCGGCCGAGAGTTTCTCGCCGCCGGCCATGGCGTGGCCGTGGCCACAGCCACCGCAGCTCACTCCCGAGCCCACCGTCGTGCTCAGCGCAGCACCAGGAGCTCGTAGCCACCACCCGCTTCTCCTCTAGTGCACCGTAGCCCTTCTCCCCTCCCCGCCGAACTCCGGCCGCCGCCTTTGAGCTCGCCGCCGTCGATATAGGTCGCCCCCGGCATAACTGACCGCACCACTCGACGCGCGGGATCTTCAGCGTCACGTAGCTGCCCTCCGCCGGCCATTTGGTCGCCGGAGGAGGAATTCCGACCCCCTCCGCCGTCTCGGGCTTCACCGGCGACGAGCCGTGGACCAAGTCCGGCGAGTTTGACCCCAGTTGGACGCCCCTGACTCAATGACAGGTGGGCCCAGCCCTGTTAGCTAATTAGGATTAACACTAATCGAATTAGTTAAACTAATTACCCCCCTGCTGACACTGACAGTGGGCCCCACCCCTGGTCAAACCCCAGTCAGCGCTGGGTTTGACCGGGATTAGTTCCTGTGTCACTGACGTGTGGCCCCCACACGTCAGGTTTGACCTGGACCCGCCCTGTTGACCTGATGACGTCAGGGTGAGGTCATGCTGACGCAATATTCATTTTCTGGGATTTAGTTTATTTATTATATTCAGGAAATTCCAGAAAATAGCTAAAACTTCAATAAATCATAGAGAATTAACCGTAACTCCAAATTAAATGTTTTATATATGAAAAATTATCAGAAAAATTCAAGGAATCCATCTGTACCATTTTCATGCATGTTTGAACAATGTTTGTCCTCTGTTTTGGACAAAACAAATAAAGGGCATTTAAATAATCATACATGGAGTTGGAATTTGAATCATGTATTCAAACCAACTTCATTTAAATCATAGCTAGGTGCATTAGCCCAAAACACACTCATATTGCCATGTCATAGCATGCATCATATTGTGCATTGCATTGATCGTGTTTCTTCTGTGTTTGCCGGTGTTGTTCCCCCTCGGTAGACGCTGTACCGATGATGTGATCGTTGACACTGATGAAGACTCAATGTTATCTTCAGAAGTGCCAGGCAAGCAAAACCCCCTTGTTCATTCCGATAAAATCCCACTCTCTCGCTCCTGCTCTCTATTACTGCATTAGGACAACAACGATTCATCTGTTACCTTGCTGCGGTAGCTGAACCCCTTTATCCTTTGCATGACCTGTCATTGCCACAGTAAATAGATGAAACCCACTAGCATGAGTAGGAGTTGTTTGAGCCCTGTTGTGCCTACTCATTCATGTTTGTTTGTCATGCCTGCTACTGCTTAGAGTTGAGTCAGGTCTGATTCATCGGGGGATGAATCAGAGGTGTGTGAACATGTCCTACTGTGTGTGAGCTAAGTGTGTGAACACGATTTGGTAAAGGTAGCGGTGAGAGGCCATGTAGGAGTACATGGTGGGTTGTCTCATTGAAGCCGTCCTCAGGAACTGAGTTCTGTGTTTGTGATCCATGATTCAGCTACTACCATGCATTGGGCCCGAAACCAATGGACCCTCTCGGCTTCTTGATCACCCTTGTCCTCTGTCCAGGAGTTGCAAGTAGTTTCTGGTGTTTGTAGTATGCTGGAGGCCGTGCGCAGCGCTGACCGTAGGGGTGGGCTGTGATGCGGTAGGCACGTGGCCGGGTAAACCGGGCGCCCGTTTGGTGTCACGGAACCCTGTTCACATCGTTTGGGGCTGTGAGCGAAACTCCGGCCGGATCTCCTCATGGATGGAACCCGAATAGGCGATAAACCTGGACTAGAGACTTGAGTGTTTAGGTAGGCCGTGGCCGACACCCACGTTGGGCTTCCGCTTGAAGGTTGCCGAGTACATGTCGTGTAAACGGCGGTAAGTGGTGAGAGCGTGTGTGAAGAAGTACACCCCTGCAGGGTTAACATCATCTATTCGAATAGCCGTGTCCGCGGAAAAGGACTTCTGGGTTGCTTATATCAGTTCATAGACAAGTGAAAGTGGATACTCTAAAATACGCAAGATAAGCGTGAGTGCTATGGATGGCGTTCTCGTAGGGAGACGGGAGCGGATCCATAGTGGTGTATTGATATGGTGAATATGTGGACTCGTGTGCGCCACCTCAAAAGAGTTACTCGCAGTCGTAGTTTAGGATAGCCACCGAGTCAAAGCTGGCTTGCTGCAGTTAAACCCCACCATCCCCTTTGTTGATAATGATGCATATGTAGTTAGTTCTGATGTAAGTCTTGCTGGGTACATTTGTACTCACGTTTGCCTATTTTATGTTTTTGCAGAGAGACTTCGGTCTCACTAGTAGTTCCGCGTGGACTTCGACGTTTAGCTTGTTACCTCAGCTACGATCTTGTGCCTCGGCAGGATTTGGTAGATAGTCAGGCTTCTCAGCCTTTTTCATTTATAGATGTCTGTACCCAGACATGATAGCTTCCGCTTGTGCTTTGATTTGTATGCTCTGATTGTTGGGTCATGAGACCCATGTTTGTAATATCTCGCTCCTCGGAGCCTACTGAATAAATTACTTGAGTCGTAGAGTCATGTTGTGATGCCATGTTGTATTTGCACATATCGAGCATATTGTGTGTATGTTATTGAAATGCTTGGTATGTGTGGGATCTGACCATCTAGTTGTTTATCTTTAGTAGCCTCTCTTACGGGGAAATGTCTCCTAGTGTTTCCACCGAGCCATGGTAGCTTGCTACTGCTCCGGAACACTTAGGCTGGCCGGCATGTGTCCTTCTTCGTTCCTGTGTCTGTCCCTTCGGGGAAATGTCACGCGATGAATACCGGAGTCCTGTTAGCCCGCTACAGCCCGGTTCACCGGAGTCCTGCTAGCCCAGTGCTACAGCCTGGATTCACTCGCTGATGACCGACACGTTCGATGCTGGGTCATGGATGCCTGTCCCTGTAAGTCTGTGCCACTTTGGGTTTACGACTAGCCATGTCAGCCCGGGCTCCTTATCATATGGATGCTAGCGACATCATCATATACGTGTGCCAAAAGGCGCAAACGGTCCCGGGCAAAGGTAAGGCGACACCCGTGGGAATACCGTGCGTGAGGCCACAAAGTGATATGAGGTGTTACATGCTAGATCGATGTGGCATTGAGTCGGGGTCCTGACAGCGTTGGTATCAGAGCTTGACTGCCTGTAGGATTACCAAGCCAAACTGGTCGAAGTTGAGTCTAGAAATTCTTAGTTATGTAAGGGAATTGATTGTGGGATGGAGCGTAAGGCTCTTTTTACTCCTTATACTTCATGGCCTTCTGATCTGAGTCATCATCTTCTCTTCTACGGGGATTAAGAACTAGGCTATCTCTTCTTTCTATTAGGATCATGTGTTACTAATCAGTAGACTTATAAGATTGTTGGATTAAGCCTCAGTTCAGTTTCTACCTCTGTATGTTAATTATTGATCTCGAGACCTTGATATTGTGCTTCTGAGTGGTTATGCCACCATTTTTGTGAATGTCTCAAATCTCTTCTGAGCATTTACAGCCGTTATGCTGCCCGAGTCATTCCAGGTTTCTAAATAGTCGGATGCATTTGCAAAATCCTTTCCCTCTGGTTTTCGATGCTCCTTTATGCCAGCTCAATCACACTAATTGTTGAGTTGAGGTATTCTACTGCCTCGACCTTTATGTTGGAATAATTATTATGACCCTAGGTGTCTCAGGGGATCATCTAGTGGTCTAGCCATGATTTTTGTCCTAGTGTGATGATTCTGGCCTTTATTCTCGAAAGCATTCTGTGATGCTACTTAGTAGTAGGTATTCTACTCCTGGGTTTTGAACCCGAGACTCACCCTACCTACCTCATGTTGATAGTGTTTGCTAGTTCCTTTAGGATATTAGTAACCTTTGTGATAGTTCTCGAGGTTCGTGGTACATCCTTCTTCCAATTACCATGAACCATTCTTGGCAGAAGTTCTTCTGAACCAAAAGATGACAATTAGGGTACTCTTGAGGAGATCTCCATTCATAAATCATGACTCTGCCAGTCCTACCTCTCTGCATGGGTTATCTGGAAGAAATGTTGATCTCGCTCGACATACTAATCAATGCATCCACAACTCAGAAAATTATATGTTCCTTTGAGTTGTCCCTCTTTAGTTGTCTACTGACCTTCGTCTATCAATTGATAGTCAAGGGTATGCATGCATTCGTTTATCGATGCCTATTACCCTTGTGGTTCGTCAAGCCATTCTGTCCTGAATGACTTGGAGAAACAAACTCCAGTACCTCTTCCATATCTAGGATTGGGTCAAAGCAATTGTGCTCCGCAGATCAAAATGCCAGCCCAGCTTTTGATTCTGTTCTACCCTGAAATATTACCGTCTTTATGTCAGGATTTTCATGAGGATTGCACCGGCTCTTGTGAATTCTTGATGTAGTGATACTTCTCGCCATCATTATTCATCCCTCGGTTCCGTATTGTCGCAACCGGAATGCCGACAAGTGAATCGTGATGTGTGAATTCAATACTCCTAGCAACCTTGTTGCTTGGTAGTTAATGGACAATAATTTCATTCTTAGCATGTTGGTTTTGAATCATCATTCTACGGTTGATCATGCTACCTAGTCCTTGTTCCCGGTGCACTCCTCGATCGATGAGTTAGGAATATTTCAAATCTTCGCTCTATTGATCATATCGTCTTGCCTCAAAAAGCAAGATTGTTCTCGAGCTTAGTAACATATCGGTGGTTCGTGATTTTCCGAAGATCTTCTCGGAAGTATTACCAGGTTGTCACCTGACCGCTGTGTTGAGCTCGTGATCAAGTTGGTTTTCTTATAAATCACCCCTTCTCCAAGAATCTGTGTTGGATATTCCTGAGCTAGTTGGTTGAGCCAAACAACAACTTGGAGAGTTGGAAGATAAAAGCTTACCTGACTTAGTTCATTTCAAAGGGATACCCTTTGTATGTGTGTGTTGAAGAAAATCGATATTTCATCGACTGACCCTCGTGATCAGTTAATGGACCTATCATCTTGTCCAACCTTTGATTTGGGTGTGGGCTATCCTCAAATCAAGTCAGAACCAACGATGCTCATAATATTGTCTTACTCATGGTTGATCCCTCGAGCATACACCATTACATCTTTGGTCTGACCAATGCTATCATCGTGTTCACCTAACTATGGAATTTCTTTTAAAAGGAAACCCGGATGAATTGTTGTTGAGCCCATTGACAACATCCTTATCTCCTCCATGATTTTGATGAACACTAAGCTAGTGTTGGAAACTTGTGTAAGCATTTTCTTCATGCCCCGTTCATGAAGTATATGTTTGGATGAAAGAAGTGACTTCCTTTGATTCACGTGCATTTGATGTAAGTTGCCGTCGTGAATTCGAGAAAGTTTGTTTTTGCTCCTCTGGAATCATCCCAAGTGCGTCATGCATGTGCGAAGTATTCTATGGTCTGATAGACTGATCATCTTCATCCCATATGTATCCCTAGCACACCAAGCCACTGATTGATTTGTTCAAGGAAAAGGAGTTGCTGTGCAAATACTAGTTCATGCACAAGATTCCTATATCCTCAATGATGGTTCCTTACCAGAACTCGGTAGTGTTTTATTGTAAGACTACCATGTGATCATGTTTGTCTGAGACAGCGTGTTCACATATGTGTAGCAGAACCAGCTCATGTTTTGGAGCTTGCTACCGTAGTTCATTTCCCGAGAATCTCGCAACGTCATTTCGTCGATTTGTGTTGCAAACTTTCATTTTTCTTCCTAGACCCGATGGGCCTGGAATATCCTGACACTAACCAGATCTGAATCTCAGGCAGATATAATGGTTGGAACATTTCCCAAGAACTATAATACTGGTCCCTGGATAACTGGTAAAGCGGATGTCATGGCCAACACACCCATCCGGTAGACCTATCATTATAGTATCTTGTTTGAGGAAGTTGGCCACCTCCCCATAAGGACTTTGTAGGATTTACCCTTAGCTATGCCTTATGATTTTAGTGTTTCTGAAGTACGACCTTTACCTGATGTTCTAGATACCAGACCATTTCAAGGAATGGGATACGCTAGTACATCAAGGAGAACATTAGGAGCGGAGTGCTAAATGTGTCTCGGTCGATCATCCAGATTTTATTTGCTTGGCCTCGCTAAGGTGAAATCTGAGAAAGTGTTATCCTCCTTTGCATCTGCATCGTCCATCGCTATTCATCATGGTAGTATGTTGTGTTGTCAGCACCCTTGACACGGATGTTGGTAAAATCTTGATGATTATGGAAATGCTCAAGTTCTTGAGAGCACGCACAAGCGCTACGTGTTATCATCGGCACTAATTGGGATTCCTCTCAGTTTCCTCGGAAATGCTATGACCTTTCAAACAGTGAATTCACTCTCTATTGTTGGGTTCTTCCCCAGTTACCAGAATCATTCCCAGCATTTGCATTTTGTTCCCAGCTTGCACCGCCAATGTGCCATTCTACCATGGGTCTCTTCCATTTCCGGTGGTAAGCAAATTCATCCATTACGTTGTCTTCAACAAGGTAATCCACATCATCCAAGTCCGAGTATGCCATTCTACCGACCCCCCTCCAAACGATCGCCCGAGAATTGCCTTAGGCTGGTTTAAAGAGTTTCAATGATCTTTGAATCAAAGGTAATTCTTTTTGCCACTTAAGGGGTTATTTCTACGAGTCACCTTCCCTAAGGGCATCGTTATGGTATCATGGAAACTCAACTCCTCGCTACGTTGACAACCGTTCACCACCTTCTTAGGTGTGGAATTGTGGTCTACCTAGTGAACCTTCGTCATCTGCTTCACTCCATTCCTATGAATGTGTGCTTCGCCTCTCAGCTCGAGAGATGTTGCTATGTCTCATTCCGTGAGTTAATCCTGAGTTGTTCGACCTTCGAGAAGAACCATTCTTTTAGGGTCTTTCCTTTCCTCTCGTTGTCATGTTGGTTGGAGTTCTCGGAGCAAGACATCAAGACAATGATGGTGATCGAATCAATGTTCTTATGAAGTGCAACCTGGATCGTGAAGATTGTGCTAGTTTGCGTTCCCCATCGTCTTACCCTACGCTTGAATCTCGGGACGAGATTTTTGTTTAGTGGGGGTGAGCTGTCACAGCCCCAGATCAGCCTTGCTTGTCTTGCATAAGCATCCATGCATCATGTTTAAATTTAAAGAAACTTGAAATGGGGATTGTTTAAACCCTAGCACCAAATGAATCCAACTAGGGTCAAAATAAAATCTTTTTCATTGAACTCAAAATGCCCTCTAAAAATGTTCAACATTTCTGGTTTGAGGTGGAAGCATCTACCAAAAATGGTTTATATTTTTGCAGGACATATTGGGCTCTGAATTAAATCATACAGTATTTGTACTTGGACATTTAAATGCTATAAATTATTCTAAATGTCCAATTATTCATGAACTAAAATGATGGCTGCTGGAAATATTCCAAACAGTGCTCTCAAGCAGTTACATGATTTTTGAATAGGTTCTGGTATTTTTAATAAAGCCAAACATCTGCAGAAAAATAGAAAACAGAAAATAAAAGAGAGAGAGAGAGAGAAGGACTACCTGGCGCTCACCTGGCAGCCCACTTACCTGGCCTTCTACTGTAGCAGCCCAGCCCACCACCGCAGCCGTCCCTGTCGTCTTCCTCCTCGGACAGTAGGACGCAGGCGCGTGGCCGGAGCGCGCGGGCACACGCCCAGGCCACCTCCTGCCTCTCTGCCTGTCTCCCCGTCGCCCTGAGGATGCCACGCACCCCCCTGGACCGCTCTCACTCTCTCCCGTTCCTTCTTCTCTCTTCTCTGGCTCTCTCACTCACGCGACCGAGAACCGCCGTCGCCGCCGCTCGTCGCAGTCGTAGCCACCACCGTCGTTCCACCCCACCAGAGTGACCAAAGGCTCCGCCTCGACGCCCCCGACCTCTCCATGGAGCTACGCAACGCCGGGAGCCCTGCATCGCCGCCCACGCCGTCTTCCCCCATCTTCGGCCGCCCGGATCTCCGGCGACCCTGTGCTGCCTCCGACGCTCCCCCGGCCTCGTCTCCGCCTCGAATGGATCCGCTGTGAGCCCCTGCTGCTTCTCCTGTGCTCGCCCCCTCCGTTCTCGCCCCCTAGCCCCATCTCCCACCGCGGCCGAGAGTTTCTCGCCGCCGGCCATGGCGTGGCCGTGGCCACAGCCACCGCAGCTCGCTCCCGAGCCCACCGTCGTGCTCAGCGCAGCACCAGGAGCTCGTAGCCACCACCCGCTTCTCCTCTAGTGCACCGTAGCCCTTCTCCCCTCCCCGCCGAACTCCGGCCGCCGCCTTTGAGCTCGCCGCTGTCGATATAGGTCGCCCCCGGCATAACTGACCGCACCACTCGACGCGCGGGATCTTCAGCGTCACGTAGCTGCCCTCCGTCGGCCATTTGGTCGCCGGAGGAGGAATTCCGACCCCCTCCGCCGTCTCGGGCTTCACCGGCGACGAGCCGTGGACCAAGTCCGGCGAGTTTGACCCCAGTTGGACGCCCCTGACTCAATGACAGGTGGGCCCAGCCCTGTTAGCTAATTAGGATTAACACTAATCGAATTAGTTAAACTAATTACCCCCCTGCTGACACTGACAGTGGGCCCCACCCCTGGTCAAACCCCAGTCAGCGCTGGGTTTGACCGGGATTAGTTCCTGTGTCACTGACGTGTGGCCCCCACACGTCAGGTTTGACCTGGACCCGCCCTGTTGACCTGATGACGTCAGGGTGAGGTCATGCTGACGCAATATTCATTTTCTGGGATTTAGTTTATTTTATTATATTCAGGAAATTCCAGAAAATAGCTAAAACTTCAATAAATCATAGAGAATTAACCGTAACTCCAAATTAAATGTTTTATATATGAAAAATTATCAGAAAAATTCAAGGAATCCATCTGTACCATTTTCATGCATGTTTGAACAATGTTTGTCCTCTGTTTTGGACAAAACAAATAAAGGGCATTTAAATAATCATACATGGAGTTGGAATTTGAATCATGTATTCAAACCAACTTCATTTAAATCATAGCTAGGTGCATTAGCCCAAAACACACTCATATTGCCATGTCATAGCATGCATCATATTGTGCATTGCATTGATCGTGTTTCTTCTGTGTTTGCCGGTGTTGTTCCCCCTCGGTAGACGCTGTACCGATGATGTGATCGTTGACACTGATGAAGACTCAATGTTATCTTCAGAAGTGCCAGGCAAGCAAAACCCCCTTGTTCATTCCGATAAAATCCCACTCTCTCGCTCCTGCTCTCTTTTACTGCATTAGGACAACATCGATTCATCTGTTACTTGCTGCGGTAGCTGAACCCCTTTATCCTTTGCATGACCTGTCATTGCCACAGTAAATAGATGAAACCCACTAGCATGAGTAGGAATTGTTTGAGCCCTGTTGTGCCTACTCATTCATGCTTGTTTGTCCTGCCTGCTACTGCTTAGAGTTGAGTCAGGTCTGATTCATCGGGGATGAATCAGAGGTGTGTGAACATGTCCTACTGTGTGTGAGCTAAGTGTGTGAACATGATTTGGTAAAGGTAGCGGTGAGAGGCCATGTAGGAGTACATGGTGGGTTGTCTCATTGCAGCCGTCCTCAGGAACTGAGTTCTGTGTTTGTGATCCATGATTCAGCTACTACCATGCATTGGGCCCGAAACCAATGGACCCTCTCGGCTTCTTGATCACCCTTGTCCTCTGTCCAGGAGTTGCAAGTAGTTTCTGGTGTTTGTAGTATGCTGGAGGCCGTGCGCAGCGCTGACCGTAGGGGTGGGCTGTGATGCGGTAGGCACGTGGCCGGGTAAACCGGGCGCCCGTTTGGTGTCACGGAACCCTGTTCACATCGTTTGGGGCTGTGAGCGAAACTCCGGCCGGATCTCCTCATGGATGGAACCCGAATAGGCGATAAACCTGGACTAGAGACTTGAGTGTTTAGGTAGGCCGTGGCCGACACCCACGTTGGGCTTCCGCTTGAAGGTTGCCGAGTACATGTCGTGTAAACGGCGGTAAGTGGTGAGAGCGTGTGTGAAGAAGTACACCCCTGCAGGGTTAACATCATCTATTCGAATAGCCGTGTCCGCGGAAAAGGACTTCTGGGTTGCGTATATCAGTTCATAGACAAGTGAAAGTGGATACTCTAAAATACGCAAGATAAGCGTGAGTGCTATGGATGGCGTTCTCGTAGGGAGACGGGAGCGGATCCATAGTGGTGTATTGATATGGTGAATATGTGGACTCGTGTGCGCCACCTCAAAGAGTTGCTTGCAGTCGTAGTTTAGGATAGCCACCGAGTCAAAGCTGGCTTGCTGCAGTTAAACCCCACCATCCCCTTTGTTGATAATGATGCATATGTAGTTAGTTCTGATGTAAGTCTTGCTGGGTACATTTGTACTCACGTTTGCCTATTTTATGTTTTTGCAGAGAGACTTCGGTCTCGCTAGTAGTTTCGCGTGGACTTCGACGTTTAGCTTGTTACCTCAGCTACGATCTTGTGCCTCGGCAGGATTTGGTAGATAGTCAGGCTTCTCAGCCTTTTTCATTTATAGATGTCTGTACTCAGACATGATAGCTTCCGCTTGTGCTTTGATTTGTATGCTCTGATTGTTGGGTCATGAGACCCATGTTTGTAATATCTCGCTCCTCGGAGCCTACTGAATAAATTACTTGAGTCGTAGAGTCATGTTGTGATGCCATGTTGTATTTGCACATATCGAGCATATTGTGTGTATGATATTGAAATGCTTGGTATGTGTGGGATCTGACCATCTAGTTGTTTATCTTTAGTAGCCTCTCTTACCGGGAAATGTCTCCTAGTGTTTCCACCGAGCCATGGTAGCTTGCTACTGCTCCGGAACACTTAGGCTGGCCGGCATGTGTCCTTCTTCGTTCCTGTGTCTGTCCCTTCGGGGAAATGTCACGCGATTGAGTACCGGAGTCCTGTTAGCCCGCTACAGCCCGGTTCACCGGAGTCCTGCTAGCCCAGTGCTACAGCCTGGATCCACTCGCTGATGACCGACACGTTCGATGCTGGGTCATGGATGCCTGTCCCTGTAAGTCTGTGCCACTTTGGGTTTACGACTAGTCATGTCAGCCCGGGATCTTTATCATATGGATGCTAGCGACATCATCATATACGTGAGCCAAAAGGCGCAAACGGTCCCGGGCAAAGGTAAGGCGACACCCGTGGGAATACCGTGCGTGAGGCCGCAAAGTGATATGAGGTGTTACATGCTAGATCGATGTGGCATTGAGTCGGGGTCCTGACAGTAACCCAACCATACCATTGACATTATTCCTTGGGAATAGGCATTTTTAAGGCCACGGAGGGGACGCTTGATATTCGTCACCCTTATAAAGGGGCTAAGGTATGTCCTTTTTCTTCCATGCTAGTTCTTTCCTCCACCCCCATCTTGAGTTCCAACACCCAAGGGTTAATCCAGTCTCTTCGAGCTACCAGCCATGTCCGGACCTGGCCTTAAGGAACGGTGGATGGCCTCTTCCGTCACAAAGGAAGACATCTTGAAGCTCAGGGAGGCAAGATACTTGACTGTGGAAATCTACCACAGGCTCCCTGCTCAAGGGCAGGTTATCCCTACTCCCAGATCCAATGAGAGGGTCGTGTTTATCTCCCACTTCCTTCGAGGGCTTGGGTTTGCTCTCCATCACTTCGTTAGAGGGATCATGTTTTATTACAGGCTAGATTTCCACAATCTAGCCCCGGACTCCTTCCTCCACATCTCGGCGTTCATCACCACTTGCGAGGCCTTCCTCCGTATCTCCCCACACTCTGGCTTATGGCTCAAGACCTTCTTCGTGAAGCCGAAGGTAATCGACGGGAAACAAGCAGAGTGTGAAGGCGCTTTAATAAGCAAGCTTACCAACTCCACCTGGCCGAAGGGCTCCTTTGCAGAATCTTCTGACTTATGGCACCGGGAGTGGGTTTACATCACCGAACCCCGCGGTAAAAAGCGGGCAGCCACACCTGTGTTTCAGTCTGGCCCTCCGCCATAGCTCCCATCGTGGATTAACAAGGGGTTGGATTGGGGATCTGCTGATGAAGTGCGGATGTTGCAAAGCCGCATTCGGAGCCTCATTGAGAAGGACACTGGTCTCATTGATGTAATCCAAGTAATGTTAGTCCGCCGGATCCTACCCTGCCAGTGATGCCCTCTCCGCATGTGGGAGTTTAATCCGAAAGGTCCACGGACCCTTCAGCACCTTTCCGGCACGATGCTTAGAGAGATGTGGAAATTGTTCTTCAGCGCACGAAAACTGTGGCCGGATACTACAGAAGACATCGGTCTTGACTGCAACCATCTGAATACTTCGGTAAGTACTCGACCCCCGAACATGATTTAGTCAAATTATCCATGACAATGTACTGATAAAACTCTATCCGGCCAGGGCTGGCTAAAGAAGACGGAGAGAATCAGGTGTTCGGCTCCACTCCCCGAAGACACTGCCAATCCATTATTAACAAGGATGCTCGCTCCGGCGCCATATCAAGTGTCGGTGGGGGAAGATAAAGAGGAGGATGAAGAGTCCCAAGGTAACATCCACTCTGGAGGCTCACCAGGCAATTTTTCCAGGGAGATTAGAACTCCCGCTTCCAAAGGTGGAGGGAAGGGCGAACTGACATCCCTTCTCCCCATGGGAAGAAAAGGGCCGCCTCCGAAGACTCGGAAATAGAAGCTTATAAGCGGGGAAGGTATCCCAGTCAGGGGGTGACGTTGACGCGCAGTCACCTTGCAAAGATAGGCCCTCAGCCGCATCGTAAGTGAATCCGGGTGTTCTAAACATGTCCCGTTATTTCCTGGCTATAAGGGTAATATTTTAAACTCATGTTTGTAGTCTGGCACGCGGCCCTCCTCAACAATCCTCCTCTTCGGGGGATCTACTACCGGAGATGATGGAGAGCAAGACGCCTCCACAGATCTCTTTGCCTGATAAGGCATACGATGCCGAGGTGTGTCCCGGAGGATCCATCCCAATCTGCGAGTGGCGCAAGGGATAGTGAGGATAGGGGCCGAAGATAATAATTCAGTCGCCCAGGGTTCGGGGTGTGCGTCCCCTACAGGGAACAAAAGAAGTCCCAGACTATCGAATGTCCAAGGGACACCAGATACATTGATGGACATTTTGCAACATGCCTCCGTCTTAGGGGAACATTGTACCTTGATGGGTACAGTGTTGGAAAGAGTTCGGTCCGTGAAAAGCGGATTGAATGAAGCCTTTTCTAGCCTACTAAGAGGCTTTGAGGTACGTAGTGTAATTTCAATTATATTGTAAGTGCAAATTGCACCTGTGTATAGATAGTAGCCCCTGAGACTCTGGTTGACATCCAAAGGGATGCGATCGGAGGATCAAAAATATATGCCCAGGAAATGATCTGACTAATTGAAACACAGGTTGTTACATCCGTGGCGCCTGCCCAAGCTACCGAGGTAGCACATCTAAATCAGAAGGTTGATGTGGCGGATGATGACATCATGCTTATTAACAGGCGGCTCGACGAGGCGCAGGGTATGCCTTTGGGGCATTCAGTACATGCTAGTATTATAAAATGAGCGTGATACTGATTGTTTGAATATGCATAACTGCAAATGGTGCCACCGCAATTGAAACCCTTCGGGCGGAACTTGCTCGGGCCAAGGAGCAAGCCAGGATGAGCAATGCGGCTGCCGAAAAGGTAGCCGCCGAATTAAGAGTCGAGCAGACTGCTCGGCTCAGTACGGGGAGAGGATATCTACCATGGCACTTGAGCTGAAGAATGCCACTAGCCGATGCCAACTTCTTGAGGAAGACAACAAAGCCAAAACGGCCGATCTTGACAAGGCCTTACAAGAAGCAAAAGAAGCCCGCTCTGAGTCTAGAGCAACTCGGGAGGAGATGCGACAAGCTGGGGAGATTGCGGCTGGTAAGCCCTTTTTATTGCAAACTAAGTTTGGTGATCCGAAGTATGCGCCGCTTAATCAATGGTGGAGTTCTCCAGACCCCTTTATGGACCTGCCCAAGACTGCTGCCGATGCAAATCAGTTTTTCCATGTGCAAGAAGGACATGCAATGGAAAAGCTGTTTTGGTCGCAATTTGACACGCCGAAGCGTCCACTATTGAACGAACAGATGGCCTAGTGGGCCGAGCTCCACAAGATATCCGACACTACCATGAAGGATGTCATAGCCCGACTGTGGCCAACTGAACCTATTCTGAATAGTTATTTCGGTTTGGTGCAGCGACTTGTTAATGCGGTGCCGCGTATCGATGATGTGAAGCGGTCAACTTTCATAGAAGGTGCACGGAAGGCCCTTTCCCTTGTCAAGATATACTGGGCGAAGATGAAGACCACCGATATTGCGGTGCAGAGTCCACCCGAAGGCAAGGACCTTAACATGCCAGAACATTACTTTGAAGATGTCCTAGAGTGTGCCCACTTAATAGAGGCTCAGTGCTCGAAAAATATTATGTTCAAATGAAGTGTATCAAAATTGTAATAACAATATTATGATATATTTAAGGCTGTGTTTTTATACTTTTTGCCCGAAAAGTTTTAGTGCCTCCTGTGCGGCTGTCTTTTTATATATATACAATCTGAAAGTTTGCAGTCATCGGCTTCAGCCCCCTCGCATATAACACGGGGGTGTTCGGAAAATCACTTGATCACACTTGACCCAACGTCTTGGTCCATTAAGGAGGTGTTAGTGCGGCGAACTAGGCAATCAGACTATAGAGCTTTAACACTTTCACTTAGCCATAGGAGTTTGACAGTGGGGCTACTATATAGCCACTGGTCTGTTTGCGGTTATCCGAATACGGTGCATATACATACGTGACCGGAATGACGGTCCTTCGTTTAACGCAGAGGGAATCGCGAAGATTCCGATGAGTCATCGAGTGGTCGACCAGCTCTCGCCACATCATGATAGTCAGTTTTCGGCTTTCTCTACCGAGGTGCTCATCTGGACGAGCCAGGACACAATCGCAGTAGTTCTCCCTTTACTACCCTAGCCGATATAGCGGAACGTAAGGTAGTAAGCACAGCAGCCGGGCAACCCAACTATTGACCAAAGACATGATTCGGAGCTGATGCATATAAGGCCAAACCGGCGAAGCCGACCACTCCCTACAGGTGTCCGTACTTTTCGATATACACCAGGCTGAATACAGCCCCAGGTGATAGACCATGGTATCAAGGCACGTATGGCAATCTGACATGGGGAAAGAGCGCAAGTGGTGATAGCATAAATCTCCAAACACAATATGAATCGAGCTAATTCTATAACATCCACATTAGTACGGCGAGCCGTAACTTTACAAATAATTCCGATAACTTTCTTCGACATTTTACATGCCAGGAAAGTATAAAACAAAGATAGATAAAAAGGTTTACACAGGGTCTTAATCTAAAAGAGAAACCTTAATACGGGGCCCTGCTGCACGTCTGCGCCTTTGTCTCCGTTGTAAAGTGTCCTTAAAGGGTATAGTATGATGGCCATCTGTAGAAAGGAAAAAACCAGGTAAAATAATTCTGGTGTGGCCGTAAGTAAAGCTGGTTTGTTTTAATGAAGCGTGAAATATAGCTTCTGGAGTCCGAATAGGGTCGAGCTGAACTATGGACTTTTGTGTGAAGTGTGCCCCCGTCCCCACCCAAGGAGTTGTGAGTGTATATTTGTGTATAAGTGGCAGAAATGCGGTCTCCTTATGGGGCGATCGATGGGGGCGTAGCTGCTAATCGAGTTCAAGTTTATCTGAGCTGCCGCACTGAGGTGTGCGCCGGATACATTTAGCTAATTCCGCGGTCTTAAAGACCGACGGGCTGCTCGGCTTGAATAGGCTGTTTTGTGCTCCGACTGCTAGAGCCGCCGTGTATTCTTCTATACGAAGAGAGCGCTCCGTATTTCTGCTGACCATGATGATGCCACGTGTTCCAGGCATTTTGAGTTATAGATAAGCGTAATGCGGGACTGCATTAAAATTGGCGAAGGCTGTTCTTCCGAGTAGTGCATGATAGCCGCTTCGGAACGGAGCAATGTCAAAGATTAGTTCTTCGCTTCGAAAGTTGTCGGGGGAGACGAGTACAACATCCAATGTTAGAGGGCCCGTGCAGCGGGCTTCCACGCCCGGTATGACTCCTATGAAGGTAGTGCTACTTTTATTGATTCTTGGCAGGTCTATCCCCATCTTGTGGACAGTGTCCTGATATATCAGATTGAGACTACTACCGCCGTCCATGAGGACTCGAGTGAGGTGGTATCCGTCGATTATTGGGCTGAGCACTAGGGCAGCCGAGCCCCCGTGACGGATAGTAGTCGGATGATCCCTGCGATCAAAGGTGATCGGGTAGGCCGACCATGGGTTGAATTTGGGGGCAACGGGCTCAATGGCATAGACATCTTGGAGTGCGCGTTTGCGCTCCCACTTTGGGATATGAGTGACATAGATCATGTTCATTGTTTTGATCTCTGGTGGAAATTTCTTCTGCCCCCCCGTGTTCGGCTAGCGAGGTTCGTCCTCGTCTTCGCTCTACGGTCCCTTCCCTTTGTGTTCGGCGTTGAGTTTGCCAGCCTGCTTGAAGACCCAACATTCTCTGTTGGTATGATTGGCTGTTTTATCAGAGTGCCGTGGATCTGGCAGGGCCTGTCTAGAATTTTATCCAGGTTGGATGGACTGTCTTTGTTGCCTTTAAATGGCTTCTTCTGTTGACTGGGTCTGGAGCCCCGGAATCCGGTGTTTACCGATGTATTGTCTGGGCTTTCTTCATTATTCCGACGTTTATGTTTGTTGCGTCGTGGTTTTCCATTACCATCCCTGACTTCGGATGTGCCGGGGTCGCTGGTGCTACTGCGGGCTAACCAGCTGTCTTCGCCTGTGCAAAAGCGGGTCATGAGTGTGGTTATGGTGTCCATAGTCATTGGCTTTTCCTGGCCGAGGTGTCTGGCTAGCCATTCGTCACGGACACTATGTTTGAAGGCCACTAAGGCTTCGGTGTCCGGTTAGTCGACGATTTGGTTCTTCTTAGTGAGAAACCGGTTCCAAAGCTTATGGGCTGATTCTTTGGGTTGTTGGATTATGTGACTTAGATCATCTGCATCCGAGGGCCGGACATAGGTCCCTTGGAAATTGGCCCGAAAAGCATCCTCAAGTTCCTCCCAGCTTCCTATGGAGTTTTCAGGGAGGCCTTTTAGCCAGTGCCGAGCTGGTCCTTTTAGCTTGAGGGGTAAATATTTGATGGCGTGGAGATCATCTCCGCGAGCCATGTGGATGTGAAGAATAAAGTCTTCTATCCAAACTGCAGGGTCCGTCGTTCCATCGTACGCCTTGATGTTTACGGGTTTGAACCCTCCTAGAAAATCATGTACCAGCACCTCATCGGTGAAGCATAGGGGTTGTGCGGCACCCCTGTATCTAGCTTTGTCATGGATCGGGTCCGACGGTTGTAGTGTTCGGTATTGGTTCCAAGCTGGTAAATGGACGGTGTATTTTGTTTGATAATCGTGGTCCCGTGTAGGAGCATGTTCCCTGGATCCGTAGATGGACCTGGTTTTGTCAGCCTTTTTGTCCAGGTCCTCACATAGATCGTGTTTCTGGTCTTGGGTTGCGACCTTCCTTCCCTTGCGAGGAAGTGGTGCAGGCTTGTGTACGACATTGCTAGCAGCTATGTCTCAACCACGAGGTGGTCGGTCCAGCCTATCGGCTGTATTGTTTTTTGGTGGTATAGGCGGGATAGCCTCGTCGTCGAATTCGGGCAGCAGCTTACGTTTAGGATAGCTCTTTGTCTGGCGATTACCACTGTATTTTCCTCAGCGTCTAGCACTTCATTCCATTTGTCGTTGAGCGTATCCTATGCGGCTTTAAGCCGCTGCTTCTGCTTCTTCAGGCTCCTTGCGGTGGCGATAATCCTTTGGTGGAGGCGTTCTTGTTCTAATGGTTCTTCTGGGATGATGAACTCGTCGTCGCCCAGGCTGGTCTCCACTTCAGAGACAGGTTGGTAATTGCTATCTTCGGCATCACTGTGGTTGGACAACATCTCTGGACTATGTTCGTTGTCCTCTCGCATGCCCTGCTCCAACGCTGGGCCTGCGGGGTCCTTGGCTTGGTTCAGATTATCATTATCATTCATGAGAATGTTGTTGTTTTTCCTTTTGCCGGATCAGGGTCGGCGCTTGGGACGCCGGCGCTTGGGAGGTTCTTCGACAGGCATGTTGTTATCGCCGTCAGCCTCATTCTCCTTTGGTGTGTCCACCATGTATATATTGTATGACGATGTAGCTGTCCATACTAGGGATACAGAAGGTTACGGTGGTGGAAATTGTGTTTCGTCTGCTCCCTGCATGTTTTTGTGCCTGCTCCTCTCCAGCATCGTCGTCCATACTAGGGATACAGAAGGTTACGGTGGTGGAAATTGTGTTTCGTCTGCTCCCTGCATGTTTTCGGGGTACGTAGGCTTATATAGGAGGAAGAAGTACGTCGGTGGACGCCCGAGGGACCCACGAGATAGGGGGCGCGCCCTATAGGGGGGCACCCTCCTATCTCGTGGGAGCCTCAGCTGCTTCTTGACTTGCACTCCAAGTTCTCTGGATCACGTTCGTTCCAAAAATCACGCTCCCCAAGGTTTCATTCCGTTTGGACTCCGTTTGATATTCCTTTTCTTTGAAATACTGAAATAGGCAGAAAAAACAACAATATGGGCTGGGCCTCCGGTTAGTAGGTTAGTCCCAAAAATGATATAAATGTGTAAAATAAAGCCCATAAACATCCAAAAGGGGTAATATAATAGCATGGAACAATAAAAAATAATAGATACGTTGGAGACGTATCAGGCGGCAGTGGTGTCATGTGCTTGTCTCGGCGTCTGTCGTCGCTACGATGACGACGTCCGCGTCGACTCGCATGACTCTAAGATACACAGGTTGGCCGTGGTGTCACGTGCTCCTCTCGGCATCTGTTGTCGCTTCCGCGACGACATCCGCCTCGAATCGCGTGACCCTAAGATAGACAGGGTAGCAGTGGTGCCACGTGCTCGTCTTGGCGTCTGTCATCGCTACCATGACGACGTCCGCCTCGAATCGTGTTACCCTAACATAGACAGGGTGGCAGTACTATCACGTTCTCGTCTCAGCGCCCGTCATCGCTACCGCGACGATGTCGACCTCGACTCGCGTAACTCTAAGATAGACAGGGTGGCAGTGGTGTCACGTGCTCATCTCGGCGTCCGTCGTCGTTACCATGGTGATGTCTGTCGTCGCTACCACGACGAGGTCTGCCTCGACTCGCATGACCCGAAGATAGATAGGGTGGCAGTGGTGTCACGTGCTCGTCTCGGTGTTCATAGTTGCTACTGCGATGACGTCTGAGGGAGTCCTGGATTAAGGGATCCTCGAACGGCCGGACTATGTACCATGGGCCGGACTGTTGGGTCATGAAGATACAAGACAGAAGACTCTCTCGCGTGTCCGAATGGGACTCTCCTTGGCGTGGAAGGCAAGCTTGGCGCCCAAATATTAAGATTCCTTTCTCTGTAACCGACTTTGTACAACCCTAGTCCCCTCCGGTGTCAATATAAACTAGAGGGCTTAGTCCGTAGAGGCAATCATAATCATACAGGCTAGACTTTTAGGGTTTTAGCCATTACGATCTCGCGGTAGATCAACTCTTGTAATACTCATATTCATCAAGATCAATCAAGCAAGAAGTAGGGTATTACCTCCATAGAGAGGGCCCTAACCTGGGTAAACATCGTGTCCCCGCCTCCTGTTACCATCAACCTTAGACGCACAGTTCGGGACCCCCTACCCGAGATCCACCGGTTTTGACACCGAAATTGGTGCTTTCATTGAGAGTTCCGCTGCGTCATCACCAAAAGGTTTGATGGATCCGTCAATCGTCTACAATAACACTGCCTGGGGGGAGGCTTTCCTTCCCGGGAAAATCTTTGTGTTCGGCGGCTTCATGCTGCGGGCCAACTCGCCTAGCCATCTAGAGCAGGTCGACAGCTACGCCCCAGGTCACCAGATTAGTTTTGGAAATCTGGATTATGTCGGTGATATCTGAGGAGACTTGATCTTCCAAGGAATCGTGCCACCTACCTCCGCTCTAGCCTTAGATCTAGAGTGTATCGCCAGGTTCGAAGACGGGCTCTCTGAGCTCGCCGGACTGTCTGCGACCCTTAGGCCCATTGTGGAGGAACCGGAGGAAGTGGTGTCGCCGGCAGCCATTATGGAGCCAGACCCTTCTCCGGACATTGGCTCCGAATCCTCGGAACCAGCGTCGTGTGAGTTCGGCCAAGGAGTTTCCCTCTCACCATACTCCACGGGCTCTCTTCTCTCGGGCCAAACCTCGCCTTTAAGTGAAGCTCCGGACTTAATGCGATCCCTTGTCATTACAAAGGAGCAACATCTGAACCATGCCTAGCCCGGACTAGGGGTTGAGAGCAGGGAATTTCACGTCCCAGCCACCACCCACTTAATAGCCACTGTCGATGACTTAACCGACATTCTTGATTACGACTCCGAAGACATCGATGTTATGGACGACGATGCCGGAGAAGAACAAGCCCAAAACCCGCCATTCACCGAACACTAGATGGCCACCTCTTCATACGACGTGTATATGGTGGATACACCCAAGGAGAATAGCGTTGATGACAAGGAAGACCCAGCTGAAGGCCTCTTGATATACAGCCGAAGCGCCAAAGTCAGCGACGCCGCTCTAAACCATGCCACAGAAAAGACAGCAATACCGCCACAAGAGAAAACAATACTCTCGACAATGCCGAAGACAATGAAGACCCCGTTAAGCCAACCTCCGAGCAGGACGAACAGGAAGATGGGCGAGTTAGCCCTGATGAACAAGCCATGAACGAAGACTCGGAGGACAATAACTACCTTCCGCTCTCCGAGGATGAGGTGAGCCTCGGCAACAAGGACTTTATCATGCCAAAGGAACCTCTTAAGCAGGAGCGCTTTAAGCACCTGTCGGATTATGGGATCCGCAAAACCTTGAGAGGTTCGAACTCTGGGATGCATGCGGAGATCTCAACCTACCCAGCCTGCCTACTCACGATCTTCCTAAGCCTAGCGCGTGAAGCTCAAAGAGACACAGAGACATAACAATTTATCCTGGTTCGGGCCACCTTGCGGTATAATACCCTACTCCAACGTTTTGGTGGATTGCCTCAAAGGGCTGAGGATGAACTAGTATAGTGGATGAACCGGCCTCAGGAGGTGAGGTGTTCTTGAGCTGGTGTGGTGTGAGCTAGTTCGACTTGTCCCCCTTCCTATGGTGGCGGCTAGTCCTATTTATAGTGGCCTTGGTCCTCTTCACAAATGTTGGCGGGAAGGGATCCCACAACGGCCGGATTTGAAAGGGGACAAGTAGTACAACTTATCTTGACAAAAGTGGTCTTCGCCTACGAAAAGCCTCTGGTCGTGACGCTGCTATTGGCTCGTCAATGACCTCCGTCCTGTCGTCCTTGGCGGTCTTGGTCTCGTTGTACCAAAGTGGAAACCTTTAGCTGATCCCTCGGAACTCAGCCTGTGGCTTGCCTCCTCTGCACCGAAGAGGAAACCTGCACTCTGCGCCTACCTGGCACCCGCCTGGCCTTTGTCGTCATGGCTCACGTCAGCCGAGCCTCGTGAGGTAAACCTTGCATAGAATTCTGCCCCTCGGGAGCCAGCCTAAGGAGGCCGATCCCCTCGGGGGTCTTGGCGCCATCCGCCTCGTGAGGCTTGGCCCCTCGCGAGGGTCTTGTGTTGCTGATGCTGAAGCTGCGCCATACCAGGCCGTCGATAGAGCCACATGGTGGGCCGCAGGCAGGCAGGGCTGGATACACCCATATCTAGGACGCCGACAGTAGCCCCCGGGTCCAAGGGGCGCTCGGACTTGGCTTCCAGGCAAAGCTAAAGGGCAAGTACGGAGTGCCGCGGGCCCTAACCGCCTGCGGCCTTGATGATGCATGGCGATTGATGGGATGTGGGCGACTCCGCTTCCCCATGCTGCCTCGGCAATTGCTCGACTTGAGAACTGCATGTTGCATGCAGAGAAAATCATCATTACTGGAGATCATGGGGGGCCGACGATTTACCTTCTCCTGGCTATAAATGTGCGATTGGGCGGAGCCCTTGCCCATCTCTCTTTCGTCTTGCTCCCGCCTGCTTCTTCTCTTCTCCATCTTGCTCCCATGGCGTCACCGAGAAGGTTTTCAGCGGCCGAGAAGGGGAAAGCTTCTAAGGAGGGGCCAGCCTCTCCACCGCCTAAGAGGGGCCGTGGCCATCCCCGCAAGCACCCCGCGGCTCCTGCGGCGGCTTCTAGGGGGTGCAGGCGTGCACACCCCAGAGGCGGCGTTGCCCTTGGCGCCCGTGATGGCACCTCTTCACGCGGCGGGGGCCACCGGCTTCGGAGCAGCCCCCATGATGAAGGGAGGCGCACCATCATCATGCGCCCGCCTTGGTCGCGCTTCTCCTCACTGGACGTGCTCCCTGAGTTCGTGGTGTGGTCGGAGAGCCCGACCGGCACCTCGCTCCGACTTCTGTGCTTCTTCTCTGGCGAGCTTCCTTCTTTGGGGCTCGATGGCCTCTGGCTGCAGGCTGACGGGTGCTACAGTAGAGCTTCATGGGTCGGGGCCGAGGTCGCCGCTTCCAGTAGCGTGAACCTGACCCACAGCTGGCAGACGTTTGCCCACACGCGAGGCCTGGGCTGGAGGTGCACTCTTCACTTCAAGTACGAAGGCCTGGCGACCCTCTACGTGAGGTTGTTCAGGGAGGACTGCCGCCGCGTGGGGTGCTGCCCGGAGGATGGCAGCGACGTCGAAGGTGGCGATCGCGAGCTTGGTCTTGGCGGCGCGTGCTCCTCCTCCCGCGAAGGCAGCTCTTCCTCGAATGAGAGCTCGAGCAGTGGTGGCTACGACCAGCCTCCGCGTCCTCGTGCTCGTGTCGAGGACGTCGGCGGTTCATCCCGCCACGGCGCCCCAGTGAAGCTGGAGAGGAGCCCGGTGTGAGGCTGGGGTCGGCGAACTTGGACTCAAGACCGGCACCTTGAGGTGCTACTTGAGGATGCGGTGCCGGGTTCATACGCCTTCAGGCCCTCTTTGTTTAGCCTTTCCTTTCTCCTATAATTCAAAAAAAGATGTTGTACCCCGCTGGGGTGTGTAATGAACTATGGCAGTTATGCCCTTTATGCTATGCCTGTTATCTTAATGTTGTGTCCTAGTGTTCGTGCTCTGGGTAGGCAAGGGTAGGATGACTTAGCTTGGTATGTGCGTAGTAGTTTTCCGCCTCATGAGGACTTGGCCTGAAGTACATGATGGGGCGCTTTTCCCGGGGAGCCATGGGGTCTCAAGAGCCACCGCAGAGCCGCCGTAGGGCAACTCTCAAAAAAAAAGACTGACGAGTGGCTCACTCCTTATGTGAGCCCCCTGCCATAGATTAGCTTAGACTTGACACACCCCTTCGCGCTGCCCAGGAGGCATGGACATGAGGGGTGCTGGTGCCCGTGAGCTTGACCGAGGGCTCCTCGCAAGGATAAGGCCAAAACACCAGGATTCAGTGTGGTGCGTGCGCGCAAGGGCAGGCCTGATGCGCACACACCTGCCTAGCCCCACACACGAGGTGCGCGAGAGGAAGCGACGGGCGACAGCCGCCTCCGACACGCCCTCAGGCAGAAAACAACTTAGGAAGAAAAGAACTCTAGGGACCAGAGTTCGAGAATACCAAATCCACTGAAAGGTTACTAGAAAACTGCAAGCAACTTCGGAAAGCAAATGAACAGCCCCATCCGGCACCTAAACTAGTCTTCTCACCAACTCGGAGCTAAGTGCTACCAGTAAGACGTGGGAGGGAGCCCCCATGAGGCCCCAGGGTGACTCTCAGGAGACTACAAAGACACAGAGACGCAAAGACACAGAGATTTATACTAGTTCGGGCCACCGTTGTGGTGTAATACCCTACTCCAATGTGGTGTGGTGGATTGCCTCGAGGGGCTATGGATGAACTAGTACAAGTATGAACAAGCCACAGGAGGTGAGGTGTTCTTGAGCTTGTGTGGTGTTCTACTTGCTCTGGTTTCGGTCCTTTTCTATGGTGGTGGCTAAGTCCTATATATAGTGCCTTGGTCCTCCTCCCAAATATGAGCGGGAAGGGATTCCACAACGGCGGGATTTGAAAGGGGACAAGTAGTACAATCTATTCTGACAAAAGTAGTCTTTGCCTGTGAAAAGCCTTTGGCCGTGACGCTGCGGTGGGCTCAGTGATGACCTCCGTCTTGCCGTCCTAGCGGTCTTGGTCTTGTTGCACCAGAATGGAAACCTTCGGCAGATTCCTCGGGACTCCGCACCGGTGGCTTGCCTGCCTTGCGCTGAAGAGGAAACCTATGCTCTGAGCCCACCTGGCGCCCGCCTGGCCTTGGTCGTCATGGCTCACGTCAGCTGAGCCTCATGAGGTAGCTGCATAGATCTCTCCGCCCCTCAGGAGCCCTCCTGAGGAGGCCAACTCCTTCAGGGGTCCTGGCGTCGTCCGCCTCGCGAGGCTTGGCCCCTCGCGAGGGTCTTGCTGCGTTGGTGTCGAAGCTAGGCCATACCAGGCCGCCAATGGAGCCACGCGGTGGGCCGCAGGCAGGCAGGACTAGATACCCCCAAGTCCAGGATGCCGATAGTAGCCCCCGGGCCCAAGGCGCGCTCGGACTTGGCTTCCAAGTGAAGCCAAGGGGCAAGTACAGAGTGCCGCGGGCCCTAACCGCCTGTGGCCTTGATGACCCGTGGCGACTGATTGGACGTGGGCGACTCCGCTTCCCCATGCTGCCTCGGCAACTGCTCGACTTGAGAACTGCATGCTGCATGCAGAAGAGATCATCATTACTAGGAATTGTGGGGAGCCGATGATTTACCTTCTCCCGGCTATAAACGTGCGAGCGGGTGGAGCCCCTACCCATTTCTCTCTCGTCTTGCTCTCGCTTGCTTCTCCTCTTCTTTTTCTTGCTCTCATGGCACTGATCAGGAGGTTCTCTGCGGCAGAGAAAGGAAGGCTCCTAGGGAGGTGCCAGACCCTCTCCCACCAAAGAAGCGACTCCACCTCCATGGTGATGCTGGCGCGAGGCGAGAGGTGGTCAGGCCTTGGCAATCAAGGCCTCTGCCTGGCTTCCCCTCCCCATGTACGCCCAGGTGCAAGGTGAAGGAGTGCACCGTCAAGCGCCGCCTCACGAAGATGGCAGGGCCGCCATTGCGCTGCCGGCCGCACCACGGACTCACACCGAGGATAGCTTGCGCTAGTTCGTGGTGTGGGCGGTGATGCCTCCCGATGCTTGGATCCGATTCCCACGGTTCTTTGGCAGCAAACTGCCTCTGAGGGGACCGGTGGAGCTGTGGCTGCAGCACGCAGGGTGCAGCAACCTAGCCACTGGGGCTGAGGTCGAGGTGGTGTCGTTTGGGGACGTCTTCATGACGCGAGGATGGGACGAGGTCGCCTGGGCTTGCCGAGCGGAGGGAGCCCTGGAGATCCACTTCTAGTATGATGATGCGGCCACCTTGTTCTTCAAGGTCTTCAATGAGCGGGACGAGCGGCTGGAATGCTGCCCTGGAGGGGACAACTCAAGGGACGCCGTGATGGGTGCTGGATATGCCGCTGCTCCCTTCAGCGCTCCATCCAGCAGCAGCGACGACTCCTTGGAATCCAGTGAATCTCCTGAGCCTAGTGATTATCCGGAGTCAAGCGACGATAGCTACGTGCCGCCGAGCTCCCGCCGGGGTAGGAGTGCTGCTGTGGCTGCCGCCCGGCGTCGTCAACGATGCCGCAAGGTCCTGTAGTTGTTTCTCCTGCGTGAGATGAAAATCAGCCCCCGTGGGGCTTGTAAGGACCGAGATGTATCCGATAGTATCGTTTGTTCCTTTTGGCTTTGTAATGGACGTGCGTACTCCAATCCGGCTGAGTCCCTCCCTTTTCTCTTCCCTAGACAGTGTGGCGCTCTACGCCGGCAGGACCCAGTCCCCAGGCAGGCTTCAGCCGTCGCTAGTATGCCAGGTAGCGATGTCGTGGTCAAGGCTAGGAGGTGGCCCAAGGTCCGGTGAGAGCTCATAAGACGCAATGCTCACAAGGTCCACCTTGGCGTACAAGTAGCTGCGCAGAGAGTTGAAAAGGGGAGCTGAACCGCCCAAGTGGAACTGCGGGGTGAGGCGTGCGAGGCGAAACTAGTGTCGTAGTGAGCCAAGACTTAGCTTTTGCGGGCTGAGCCCATCGGGGAGGCAATGCTTGCTGTCGCGCATGTGGTGCCATCAGGCGCAGCCCGTCTTGGCCACCCTCTTGCCTCGCTTGACAAGGTGCTCTACATCCTCGGGACCCGACCCTCGAGTGAGGTCAGCCGCCGCTGGTATGCCAGGTCGCGATGCCGTGGTCAAGTCCAAGGGGTGAGGCCTGGAGAGCCAGTAGGAGCTCCTGAGATGCGATGCTCGGGAGGCCCCCCTTTAATGCGCAAGCGACTCACGAGGCTGGACGGTGGTCGTCCGGGCCGACCCTTGGCTTATTGTAGAGTGATCCTGCAAGTTAGATGACAAAGGAGGCCGAGAGCCCCAGGTGTGAGACGGAGGCACCGAGGACCCTGCGAGGTGGTGTATGCGAAGCAGGCCACGAACCAGAGCTCGATCCCCGGGTTTATCTGCGTTGCAGGGACAGACCCGAGCACAAGTGCCCTGCTGATATGTGTGTTGTGCGGAAATGGCGTTAGTCAGATGCATCAAGGCCGTGAGGCGGAGGTCACGAGGTGAAAATCATAGATAAATTCACGGAAACGATTAGATAATCCTAGTGAATGCAAAACGATACACGACGTAGGGATAGACCCAGACGGCCTGGGGATGATGCAACCCGAGGGGCGCCCCCAAACTGAACGAACTAGGGAGATGTCACCTGGTACCGTTGCTGGAGAGTTGTTGAAGTAGCCAAAAAGCGCATGCTGCTGAAGCCGTTCCTCATGAGCCGCTCTGGTGCCGGGCCTCGGGAGGCTCGGACGGGCCGGAAGGCTCCTGAGGGTGCTCCTCCAACTCCGCCAAGATCGCCTGGTGCCTGGCTTCACAGGCCACATGAGTGTCCCTCATGCGGTGCTGGAACGCCTCAGCCGCACCCGCCAGGCCGAAAGGCATGCGGATGTAGTTGTGGGGTGGTCCCTCGCATCGGCCGACACGAGACAGCCACATGAGCTGCCGAGACACGGCCCTGTTGAGCCAGGGATGTCGATATAGACGCGGAACTCCTTACCCTTGCTAGGGCAACGAGGTCCTCCTCTCGGCAGGCGACGATCGCCTTACAGAACCCTTCCTTCCTGAATCCCCTCGATCGCCTTACTGATGAACTCCTCAACGCCTGGTGCCTCACGCATGCTGCCATCTCCTGGGAAGCGTTCTCTGAAGAGCGCCTCACATGGTGCCCGAGCGCCACTCTCGCGACATGGGCTAGGTCTGAGGCCCTCAAGAGGAGAGCCCCCGAGCCCAGCCTGAGAGGGGCGCTGGGCACGCCTTCCTATGTGATGGGTGAAGGCGCCGCATCCAGAGATGCGAGACTCAGCGCTGCATCCTCGAGTGGTGCTTCCTCACGAGACCCCTGGCTCAGCTGCAGCTTCTTTGTCTTGGGGGCAACCTAGGGAGGGAGGTTGCCGCCTTCGTCTTCTGGGTTCTCAACTACTGCAGCCTGGAAAGCGCGCTCGAGGGAGCACACCGCATCCTTCTCCTGACAGGCGATCGTGATGATGCCGCCGCTTCCTGGCATTCCGAGGATGTTGTAGCCGTGGTGCATGGCCGCCATGAACTTGGACAGTGTTGGGTACCCTAGGATGGCGTTGTAGGGAAGACGAATGTCGGCGACGTCGAAGTCGATGAGCTCGATGCTGTAGTTGTTGCGATCGCCGAAGGTGACAGGGAGGCAAACTTGCCCGATCGGGTGTGTCGATCCGTCGGTCACTCCTGAGAATGGCTTGGTGGGGTGCAGCTGGTAGTATGGCACCTCGAGTCTGTCGAACGTCTGGATAGAGAGAACATTGAGCCCTGCCCCGCCATCAATGAGAGTCTTGGTGACGGTTACGTTGCTGATGATGGGAGAGCAGAGCATGGGGAGCGCGCCAGCGGTGGCCGCGCACTTGAGCCGGTCTGAGGAGTTGAAGGTGATGGCGCACTTGGACCACTTGAGGGGGCGAGTTGCCTCAAGATTGGGGAGCGCTGTGTTCACCTCGCGCGCAAACTGCTTGAAGACACGATGGTAAGCTGGGGCTTGTGAGCCTTCCAAGATGCAGGCGATGGCTCGAGGCTCAAGGAAGCCCCAGCCCCCTCGTCCTGGTGGTGATCTTCCTTCCTTCTTGGCGGTGGAGGTAGAGGAGGCAAAGCTGCATTGCCCTAAGGGCGATCCTTATGAGGCTGCTCCCCCAGTTGCTCTCGCGAGGCTGGTCCTGCCAGTGGTCCTCACGAGGCTGGTCGCGCCACTCCTGACAACGGTCGTGTCCATCCCAGCGGCCTCCGCCTCGGCCACCTCCGCAACCGTAGCCCCAATCGTTGCGCTTGGGGCATTGTCCGAGGCGCCGGTCGCAGAGAGCCCTGAGCTCCTGGCAGACGCTGGTGTTGTGGCTGTACACATTGTGGAAGGCACAGAATGGCCGCTTGCCCTTGGATGACTCGGGATGGTCGCAGCCGTGCTTGGTCTCTGGTTCTGCCACAAGCACGATTGGCCCCTTGCGCTTCGTGTCCTTGGTCTTGGCCTTCTTGTCTTCTGGATCAGCATCAGGGAGCTCGAGGAGGGAAAGGCATCCCTCCTCGGCTCTCACACACTTGTTAGCCATGTGGAACATCTTCAGAGCAGTGCAGAGGTCCTCGTGGATGGCGAGCTCCTCCTTCATCTTGACGTCGCAGACGCCATTGGTGAACGCAGAGATGATGGCCTCGCCCGACACATTGGGAATCTTGAGGCAGCCATTGTTGAAGCATTGGATGTACTTATGCAGGATCTCCCTAGGTTGCTGCTTGACACGGCGCAGGTCACCCGCGGCCAGAGGACGGTCGCGAGTGCCCTGGAAGTTGGCGATGAAGCGGCTGCGCATCTCCTCCCAGGAAGAAACTGACCCCTCGGTCAGGTTCAGGAGCCAAGAACGTGCGCCATTGTCGTGGTATTCTCACGGGGGGCTTGCGAGTCGACAGATGCCACAAGGGCTTAGTGTGAGGCTAAGACTGCTGCTGATAGGCCCGGCAGAGGGTATGCGAGTAGCATGCGGTGGTTTACCCAGCTTCGGAGCTCTCCGAAGAGATAATACTCCTACTACTGCATGTCTGAGTGTATCTGATATATCTGGTACAGAGTGCTCCTGAAGCTGTATCTGGGATCAGTACCATGGGTATCTGACTTCGTATATATGCGGGTGACCGGATGAGCATGCAAGCTCCAGTGGCCGAATGGCATGTTCCTGCCTAAATGGGTGTGTGCCCGTGGGCATGTATGCATGCGTGGGAGTATGTATGAGAGAGTTTGTGAGAGTCCATCCCCTGGATGGATGGATGTGTGTCTCCTTTTATAGTGTGAGGTAGCTTAGTATGTAAGCTAGCTAGTGGCATGGGGGCATGGGTGAGTGTCATGCTTGTCTCCTGGGTCACTTCATGAATAGTGCCCAGGGACAAGTGACACTGTACATGATGGCGTCGTGGTACAGTTGTCTTCTCCGTGGTATGGCCGTCTCGTCGGTGTCTTGTCGGTGTCGGGTCGGGCTGCAGTCGGCAGCCGGCTGGTTGGAGCAGTCGGCAGCCGGACGAGGAGACGGAAGGAGCGGCCGGGCAGTCGGACTGAGGGGCTTTGCTAGCCCCGATGTCTTGAAATATCGTCTTGCCGTCTTCGGGGTACCCGTGGTCAATTACTCCGATAGTAGCCCCCAAGCCTCCGGGCAACTTGGCAAAGTTGGGCGGAGGTTTTTTGGCGAGTGTTCATGGAAATGATCATGAAAAAAGACAAAGTTAGTCCATGCAGATATATCAAAGGTTTGCTTTTAGCATTGCAAGTTTTATGCGGAGGGTGCCGACTCAGTTTAGTCAGAGCCCCCTTCTATCTTTTTCATGTCCCCTCCGCTCTTTGGCTTGTGTTCTCGCTAGCCGGACAGCCGCTCTACGGTCTGTGGCTGAGAGTGGGTCGTGGAGTGGAGCGTACAATACTCAGACTCTGGGAGCGAATTTAACCGAGTAGATACTCATAAAGGAAATGGTCGGGTCGTTCGAAGAGTTTTTCTTTCCGGACGTTTTTCGCGTGGGTGGCCTCCAGCTTTCACTCTTGCCAGTCTGACAGCCGCTCTGCGGTCTGTGACTGAGAGTGGGCCTTTGGTACCGCGCACGCTACTAAGCCGTCTGCGGGAACTAACGTCTCAGGCCAAGCGGCCAGCCCCCGGGCCAACTCTGGCTGGCGCCGGGGTGAACAATAGTGCAACTGTAATAAAATGCGGAGATAGCCCCCGAGCATCGCTCGAGGTTATCCGTGCTTTCGCGGCGCAAAAAATATGCGGGTGAGGTGCTCACATTGATTTTCGTGTAGTCATGGTCGTCGAAGATAGCCGGCGCGACTCGGCGCTCGCGGAGCGCGCCGGCGCACCCGCTGGGTGTAGCCCTCGAGCCCCCGGGTGCTCGAAGAGGGGTCCTGGCCGGTCAGGCTCGACCGGCCAGGCGGTGAGGCGTCTTGCAACACCCCTTTTCTTCTTTTTCTCATCTGCCGGCTGCTGGCAGCCGGACAAAACTCTTCTCTTGTCTGCAATCTCCGCGGGGGCGCGCCAGCGCACCCGCTGGGTGTAGCCCCCGAGATTCAGGCCGACTGCTGAGCAGTCGGGCCGGATCTTCCGGCAACGACTTTGTCTCCTTTCCTTGCGGGGGCGCGTCAGCGCACCCGCTGGGTGTAGCCCCCGAGATTAGGGCCGACTGTTGAGAAGTCGGGTCGGATCTCCCGGCAACTACTTTGTCTTCTTCTTTGCGGGGGCGCGTCAGCGCACCCGCTGGGTGTAGCCACCGAGATTCGGCTGTCTGCTGAGCTGTCGGGCCGGATCTCCCAGCGACTACTTTGTCTTCTCTCTCGCGGGGGCGCGTCAGCGTACCCGCTGGGTGTAGCCCCCGAGAATTGGGCCGAGGCTCGACCAGCCAGGCGTCGAGGCGGACAGGCAGGCCGGGTCGCGTCCAGCCGTCCGAGTGACGAAGCAGGCGGACGGACAGACGAAGTTTTTCCTTTGCTTTGTCCAAGCCGACCTCTTTCTCTCCTTTTTTTCAGTCCAACTCCACGCAGGTAACCGACTGACGCTCTTTTCTGGCCGACTCCACGCGGGCAGCCGGCTGACGCTCTTTTTTTTAAGTTGGCCCTTGACTTTTCTTTCCTTCCGCTTTTTTCTCTTTTTGCAGCAAGCCGGCTATAGCAGTCGGCTGGAGCGGGGACCCGGCGGGAACTAGTGGCCGGGTCGCGGCGGAAACCGGCAGCCGGGTTGCGGCAGAGGCCGGCTTGCCGGGCTGCAGGGAAGCCGGACCGGGGCGCGGCAGAAGCCGGCCTGCCGGGTTGCGGCAGAAGGCGCGGGCCGGGTTCGCGGAGGGGGCGAACGTCGGGTGGCACGGGGCGCACGAGCCGGCGGGAGGAGCCGGCGGCGGGGGCGTTTGCGACCTGGCGGCCGGGTGCGGGCGAAGACGGCGGGCTGGGAGGCGGTGAAGCCGGCGAGACGACCCGGATGCGGAGCAGGCGGGCGTGCGGCCGTCAGGCGAGAAGACGCGCGTGAGGCAAGGCCGGGCCGGCTGCGGCCAGCCGGCGCGGGCGTGGCCGCCCACGGACGCGCGGTGCTGGAGTCGTCGGAGGGAGTCGGGCGGGGCCGGAGACGGGGAGGAGCTCGAGCTCCTGGGCACCGCGGGAGGTGCGGGCGGGCGGAGCCGTGCGTGCTCGTGGCCGAGCTGGTGCGGGGAGGCAGCGGGGAGCCGCAGCTGGCGCAGCGGGCGACGCGGCAGCGTGGTTGGGGAGCGGCGATGGGCGGAGCCGGCCTGTGGTAGCCGGCGAAGGGCGGAGGATCATCTGGTACGTGGGGGGCCGGCTTGCGGGAGGTCAGCTCCCGGTGACCCGGCGGACAGGCGCGGGACCGGCGCAGGTGGAGTGCAGGTGTCCTGCAGCAACGCGGGCGCGCGCCTGCGCGGTGGGCTGGATGCGAGCGGGGCCGGGCTAGCTCGGGGATGCCGGCTGCGGGGAGGGCGGCAGCCGTCTGCAGCGGAGGCCGGTCACGGGAAGGCGGAGCCGCCCGCGAGCGGGCGGGGCCGAGCACCGGGACGGTCAAGGTATGCGGGGGAGTCGGCGCCAGCGCGGAGCGGGGCCGACGCACACAGGCACGAAGCAGCCCGCGCGGGGCGGAGCCGGCTCGCGCGAGTGGCCAGGCCGGCTGGTGGTGGTGCAGAGCGGGCGAAGGCCGCCTGCCGGGACGGGCGAGTGCGAGCCGGGTCGACGAGGCGGCCAGCCAGCGCGCGGGGGAGGCATTGCTGCCAACTGTCGTGGTACAGCAGACAACGACGAGATACTGTTGGGGTACTGCAGGTGAATAGTGCACGCCCACGCAGCGACAATGAACGGGGGAATGGCCGTCGTGTCCGCAGTGTCCGATAGGACGCAGCGACGGGACGCGGCGGCGCACGCACAGGACCGATGGCGAGGTTGAGCGCCAGGCCAGGCGAAGCGCAATAGCGGGGTGTTGAAGGTCGCATGGGGGGAGGCAGCGGCCACGGCGCGGTGGCGCGCTGAAGGACGAAACAGCAGCGGTAGCAGGGCGCGGCCCCAGCGCGAGGGGCTCCTCCCCTGGTGGCGTTTGAGTGAGGATGTAGCAGGAGCAGCTATAAACGGACAGCAACGCCATGGATATTGGAAGCGTTTGGACATTGTCTGACTAATGCATGGCTAGTATATGACCATTATCTGGGTATGGCCAGTGTCTGGGGCGTGTCTGACTTGCATCCGAGGGATGTTTGGGTAGTGTATGGGAAACAAAAAAGGCAGGCGAGCAGCAGCGCACGCGGGCATGGCGAAGGCGCTTGATGCCGAGACCGACGGCGAGGATGCGCCGTCCCGCGCGGCCGCCCCGGGGGCGTGTTGATGTCGGGACCCCGAGTGCTACCGGAGAGACGGCGGCGACGTCGCGCCGGTGATGACGAAGATAGCGAGGCCGACGGTGAGGACGCGCCACCCCTCGCGTCCACTCCGGGGGCGTGTCGATGTCAAGCCCCCGACCGCTACTGGAGAGACGGCGCGACGCCGCGGCGGTGAAGACGAAAAATGGTCTCGCTCGGACTGCAAAACCAGCAACAGCATGGTAGCATAGTACCACACCATGATGGGCGCCAACTGTCGTGGTATTCTCACGGGGGCTTGTGAGTCGACAGATGCCACAAGGGCTTAGTGTGAGGGTAATACTGCTGCTGATAGGCCCGGGAGCGGGTATGCGAGTAGCACGTGGTGGTTTACCCAGCTTCAGAGCTCTCCAGAGAGATAATACTCCTACTGCTGCATGTCTGAGTGTATCTGATATATCTGGTACAGAGTGCTCCTGGAGCTGTATCTGGGATCAGTACCATGGGTATCTGACTTCATATATATGCGGGTGGCCGGAGGCAGAATTACCAAATTTGACCTCAAAGCGAAAGTATTTCACAAACTAAACTGTTTTTGAAAATATTTCACACCGCTGACCCTTTTGTGCAGCTCCCAACAGTAAGGCGCTGCACTCTACTGTGCAACTCCTTACAGTTAGGCGCTGCACAGTGTAGTGCAGCTCCTTACAGTTAGGCACTGCACAGTGTGGCGCCTGTGTGTTAGGCGCTGCACTGTAAGAGTGTAGCGCCTTGCTGTTGGGCGCTGCACATTAGAGGTCAGTTGGGTGAAATACTTCCAAACATAGTTTAGTTTGTGAAATAGTTTCGTGCTGAGGTCAAATTTATGTTTTTTGCCGTGGCCGGATGAACATGCAAGCTCCAGTGGTCGAATGGCATGTTCCTTCTTAAATGGGTGTGTGCCCGTGGGCATGTATGCATGCGTGGGAGTATGTATGAGAGAGTGTGTGAGAGTCCATCCCCTGGATGGATGGATGTGTGTCTCCTTTTATAGTGTGAGGTAGCTTAGTATGTAAGCTAGCTAGTGGCATGGGGGCATGGGTGAGTGTCATGCTTGTCTGGTGGGTCACTTCATGAATAGTTCCCAGGGACAAGTGACACTGTACATGATGGCGTCGTGGTACAGTTGTCTTGTCCGCGGTATGGCCGTCTCGTCGGTGTCTTGTCGGTGTTGGGTCGGGCTGCAGTCGACAGCCGACTGGTCGGCACAGTCGGCAGCCGACTGGTTGGAGCAGTCGGCAGCCGGCAGCCGGTTGGACAGAGCAGTCGGAAGGGGAGCCGGCAGGAGCGGCCGGGCAGTCGGACTGAGGGGCTTTGCTAGCCCCGATGTCTTGAAATATCGTCTTGCCGTCTTCGGGGTACCCGTGGTCAATTACTCCGACAGCCATCCTTGAGGGTCATAGGGAACCAGTTTGCCATGATCTTCTCATCGCCGTTGGCCAGCTCAACGCTCAGCTCGTAGAATGATAATCCACAAGTGTAGGGGATCGCAACAGCTTTCGAGGGTAAAGTATTCAACCCAAATTTATTGATTCGACACAAGGGGAGCCAAAGAATATTCTTGAGTATTAGCAGTTGACTTGTCAATTCAACCACACCTGAATAACTTAGTATCTGTAGCAAAGTGTTTAGTAGCAAAAGTGGTATGATAATAAAGGTAACAGTAGAAAAAGTAAAGATAATTGTTTTTGGGTTTTGTCGTAGTTGTAACAGTAGCGACGGAAAAGTAAATAAGCGAAGAACAATATGTGAAAAGCTCGTAGGCAATGGATCAGTGATGGATAATTATGCCAGATGCGATTCCTCATGTAATAGCTATAACATAGGGTGACACAGAACTAGCTCCACTTCATGAATGTAATGTAGGCATGTATTTAGTAAATAGTCATACGTTCTTATGGAAAAGAACTTGCATGACATCTTTTGTCCTACCCTCCCGTGGCAGCGGGGTTCTAGCGGAAACTAAGGGATATTAAGCCTCCTTTTAATAGAGAACCGGAACAAAGCATTAGCACATAGTGAATACATGAACTCCTCAAACTACGGTCATCACCGAGAAGTATCCCGATTATTGTTACTTTAGGGTTGTCGGATCATAACACATATTAGGTGACTATATACTTGCAAGATAGGATCAAGAACACACATATATTCACGAAAACATAATAGGTTCAGATCTGAAATCATGGCACTCGGGCCCTAGTGACAAGCATTAAGCATAGCAAAGTCATAACAACATCAATCTCAGAACATAGTGGATACTAGGGATCAAACCCTAACCAAACTAACTTGCTTACATGGTAACTCTCATCCAACCCATCACTGTCCAGCAAGCCTACGATGGAATTACTCACGCACGACAGTGAGCATCATGAAATTGGTGATGGAGGATGGTTGATGATGACGACGGTGACGAATCCCCCTCTTCAGAGCCCCGAATGGACTCTAGATCAGCCCTCCCGAGAGAGATTAGGGCTTGGCGGCGGCTCCGTGTTGTAAAACGTGATGAAACTTTCTCCCTGATTTTTTTCTCCCCGAACATGAATATATGGAGTTGGAGTTGAGGTCGGTTGAGGTCCAGGGGGCCCATGAGATAGGAGGGCGCGCCCTATAGGGGGGCGTGCCCCCTGTCTCGTGGACAGGCCGTGGGCCCCCTAGTGTATTTCTTTCGCCAAGAAATTCTTATTAATTCCAAAAAGTGCCTCCGTGGATTTTCAGGACATTCCAAGAACTTTCTTTTCTACACATAAAAAAACATCAGGGCAGTTCTGCTGAAAACAGCGTCAGTCCGGGTTAGTTTCATTCAAATCATGCAAGTTAGAGTCCAAAACAAGGGCAAAAGTGTTTGGAAAAGTAGATACGTTGGAGACGTATCAACTCCCCCAAGCTTAAAACTTTGCTTGTCCTCAAGAAGTTCAGTTGATAAACTGAAAGTGATAAAGAAAAACTTTTACAAACTCTATTTGCTCTTATTGTTGTAACATGAAAAGCCAGCATTCAAGTTTCAGCAAGTCTTATGAACTAACCATACTCACAATAACACTTAGGTCTCACAATTACTCATATCAATAGCATAATCAGCTAGCGAGCCATAATAATAAAACTCGGATGACAACACTTTCTCAAAACAATCATAACATGATATAACAAAATGGTATCTCGCTAGCCCTTTCTGAGACCGCAAAACATAAATGCAAAGCACCTTTAAAGATCAAGGACTGACTAAACATTGTAATTCATGGTAAAAGAGATCCAGTCAAGTCATACCCAATATAAACCAATAGTAATAAATGCAAATGACAGTGTGCTCTCCAGCGGGGGCTTTTTAATAAGAAGGGTGACGAATCAACATAAAAGTAAAATAGATAGGCCCTTCGTAGAGGGAAAGCAGGGATTTGTAGAGGTGCTAGAGCTCAGTTTTAAAATAGAGATTGAATAACATTTTGAGCGGCATACTTTCACTGTCAACGCAACAACTATGAGATGGCTGTATCTTCCACCAACAAGCATCAATCCATGGCTTGCTTGAAACAACGAGTGCCTCCAACTAACAACAGCCCTGGGGGAGTTTTCTTTAATTATTTTGATTTGCTTTGAGATTTTTGGATCATGAGACTGGGCATCCCGGTTACCGACCCTTTCTCGTGAATGAGGAGCGGACTCCACTCCTCATGAGAATAACCCACCTAGCATGGAAGATATAGGCAGCCCTAGTTGTAACATGAGCTGCTCGAGCATACAAAACAAAATTTCATTTGAAGGTTTGGAGTTTGGCACATACAAATTTACTTGGAACGGCAGGTAAATACCGCATATAGGAAGGTATAGTGGACTCATATGGAACAACTTTGGGGTTTAAGGAGCTTGGATGCAAAAGCAGTATTCCCGCTTAGTACAGGTGAAGGCTAGCAAAAGACTGAGAAGCGACCAACTGAGAGAGTGACAACAGTCGTAAACATGCATTAGAATTAATTCACATCGAATACAAGCATGAGTAGGATATAATCCACCATGAACATAAATATCATGAAGGCTATGTTGACTTGATTCAACTACATGCGTGAACATGTGCCAAGTCGAGTCACTCAATTCATTCAAAGGAGGATACCATCCCATCATTCGCATCATAATCATTCTAATAGCATGTTGGCATGCAAGGTAAACCATTATAACTCATAGCTAATCAAGCATGGCACAAGTAACTATAATCTCTAAATGTCATTGCAAATATGTTTACTTCATAATAAGCTGACTCAAAAAATGATGAACTCATCATATTTACAAAAACAAGAGAGCTCGAGTTCATACCAGCTTTTCTCATCTCAATAAGTCCATCATATATCGTCATTATTGCCTTTCACTTGCACGACCGAACGATGTGTATAATAATAAGAGTGCACGTGCATTGGACTAAGCTGGAATCTGCAAGCATTCAACCCAAGAGAGAAGACAAGTAATATGGGCTCTAAGTTAAACAATCGTGCATATAAGAGCCACTAAGCATTTTCAATATAGTCTTCTCGACCCCCAAAAGAAAGAAAAGAAAATAAAACTATTTACACGGGAAAGCTCCCAACAAGTAAAAGAAGAACAAGAAATCTTTTTGGGTTTTCATTTTAATTTGTACTACAAGCATGGAAATTAAACTAACTAATATTTTTGGTTTTTCTTAAGGTTTATCAAACACACAGGAAGAAAGCTAGAAAAAGAAATTTAAACTAACATGGATAATACAATGAAAGAGTATGAGCACGGACGACTAGTGTGTGAACATGAATGTAAAGTCGGTGAGAAATACGTACTCCCCCAAGCTTAGGCTTTTGGCCTAAGTTGGTCTAGTACCAAGGACCACCACTACTCTCCCCGGTGTACTGGGAGGTGTAGTCAGCATACCACTAGCTGGTCATCTCCGGATCCCACTAGACAGATGATGCATGATAAGGGTCTAGTTCAGGTTCCGGCTCAAGTTCAGGTTCTGGAGTAAAAGCTTGGGCTCGATGATTGTTCACCGCTTCCGGTGTGACAAGAAAATTTTCTGCAAGCAAATCAAACAATAGAGGCGCGGGAAAAAGAATAATCTCAATGTGTTTCTTATTGAATCTAAGTTTATACAAGAGCATCCTTTCTTCGTTGTTAACAATAAACTTGTGTGCTACCATGCTCTTGTAATCTAAAATGTGAGGAGGCAATTTTGTCTCCTCTTTCTCATGGTGCCTAATGGGTATCCGAAAATGTCTAGCAAGACGTGCATCATAAATACCTCCAAATATGGGGCCTTCTGTACGATTCAGGGCTAGCCGTTTAGCAACAACGGCACCCATACTAAAAGTATTGTCTCCAAGCAAGGCATGTTGAAGAATGATAATATCAGGAACACTAAAGCTTCCACTATTTCCATGACCAATCAAGCATCTACTAGCAAATATGGCAAAGTAGCATAAAACAGGAAAGTGTATGCTAGAGATTTTTGCCTCGGAGCCCTTCTTTGGCTCCTCTACAGCGATAGTATTAACAAAGCCATCCACATCTGTATGATGGGGTTCCTCTAATTCTCCCTCATAAGGTATCCTACACACCGTGCAAAAATTACGTAAAGACATTTCTCTGAATTCATCATATAAATGAAACGATACTGCAGGCGGTGACTTCTTAGGATAATAATAAAAAGTTTGCACGAAAGTATTGGTGAGTAAGAGATACGGATCGATCCGGTCGTTCATGAAACCGGGGAGGCCTGCATTCTTGATCAAAGAATAAAAATCTTCATGAATTCCAGCTTCTTTCAAGAAATCATCACATGGCCATTCACACGACCATACTTTCGCTAAGCGAGGAAGATTATACTTGGCTTTTTCCTTCTCTTTGGCTTGTTTTTCCTGAGAGCCTTGGCTAGAAGAGCCCCTCAAAAATTTCCTTAACATTTTCTGAAAAATTCTGAAATTTTAGTAACTTCAAAATAAAAGTGAGTAAAACTAAATAAGATTGGTAGCAACTACTCCTACAAGTGCCTAGAGCCTATATCATGCATTAGAATTGCTTGGGACCTCATAAATTTAACATGCAAGCTCAAGAACATGGTCACCTGTGCAGCAAACATTTGCAATGAATAAAGCACTAGAACAAAAACTAATTGGACCAATGGAGGAGTCACATACCAAGCAACAATCTCCCAAAGCAGTTTTGTGAATGGAGTTTTGAGCAAGGAGATCAAAAATCGCAGCAAAATGAGATAGAACTCGTGCTTGAGCTGGATGGGGATTTTTTTGGGTAGAAGATGAAGTGTGTGGGTGCTGGCATAAGTGGAGGGGGCCACCAGGGGCCCATGACAGGGGGGGCGCACCCGGGTGGGGTGGGCATGCCCTCCACTCTCATGGCCTGATGCTTGCCCCTCCTGCAGTGTTTTCAGTGCCTAAAATCATCAAATATTCCATAAAAAATCATACTAAATTTGCAGGGCATTTGGAGCATTTTTATTTTTAGGATATTTTTTAATGCGCAGATAATTCAAAAAACAGACAGATAATACTATTTTTGCTTTACTTATTCTAAATAACAGAAAGTAAAAAGAGGGTACAGAAGGTTGTGCCTTCTAGTTTCATCCATCTCATGATCATCAAAATGAATCCACTAACAAGGTTGGTCAAGTCTTGCTAACAAACTCATTCCAAATAACACGGAACCGGAGAAATTTCGAATAACAATAAGTTACCTCAACAGGGATATGAAAATGCCCAACAATAAGAATATCATACTTTTTCTTGACAGTAGGGAGAGGAAATTCAAAACCTCCAATAATAATAGTTGGAACTTTTCCAATAGAATTGATGCTATGAACTTGAGATTGTTTCCTCGGAAAGTGTACCGTATGCTCATTACCATTAACATTAAAAGTGACATTGCCTTTGTTGCAATCAATAATAGCCCCTGTAGTATTAATAAAAGGTCTACAAAGGATAATAGACATACTATCGTCCTCGGGAATATCAAGAATAACAAAGTCCGTTAAGATAGTGACATTTTCAACCACAACAGGCACATCCTCACAAATACCGATAGGTATAGCAGTTGATTTATCAGCCATTTGCAAAGATATTTCAGTAGGTGTCAACTTATTCAATTCAAGTCTAGATATAAAGAGAGGGGCATAACACTAACACCGGCTCCAAGATCACATAAAGCAGTTCTAACATAATTTCTTTTAATGGAGCATGGTATAGTTGGCACACCCAGATCTCCAAGTTTCTTTGGTATTCCACCCTTAAAAGTGTAATTAGAAAGCATGGTAGAAATTTCAGCTTCCGGTATCTTTATTTTGTTTGTAATGATATCCTTCATATACTTAGCATAGGGTTTTACTTTGAGCATATCAGTTAAGCGCATACGTAAGAAGATAGGTCTAATCATTTCAGCAAAGCGCTCAAAATGCTCATCATTCTTTCACTTGGATGGTTTAGGAGGAAAGGGCATGGGTTTCTGAACCCATGGTTCTCTTTCTCTACCGTGCTTCCTAGCAACAAAATCTCTCTTAACATAACGTTGATTATTTGATTGTGGGTTATCAAGATCAATAGCAGGTTCAGTCTCTACATCATTGTGTTTGCTAGGTTGAGCATCAACATGAACATTATCATTAACATTATCGCAAGGTTTGTGTTCATCACCTGATTGTGTTTCAGCATCAGAAATAGAAATATCATTGGGATTCTCAAGTGTGTCTACAGTAGGTTCACTAGAAGCATGCAAAGTCCTATCATTTTTCTTTTTCTTCTTTTTAGAAGAACTAGGTGCCTCTAAATTATTTCTCTGAGAATCTAGCTCGATTCTCTTAGGGTGGCCTTCAGGATACAAAGGTTCCTGAGTCATTCTACCAGTTCTAGTAGCCACTCTAACAACAAAGTCATTTTTATTATTTAATTCCTCAAGCAAATCATTTTGAGCTTTAAGTACTTGCTCAGCTTGAGTAGCAACCATAGAAGCATATTTGCTAACGACTTCGAGTTCACCTTTAACTCTAGCCATATTATCGCTCATGCGTCCTACCTCGAAAGCATTATTATTTAACTCTCTACCAACATAAGAATTAAAACTTTCTTGTCTAGCCATAAAGTCATCAAATTCATCTAAGCACGGGCTATGAAATTTAGTAGAGGGGATTTCAACTTTATCATATCTATAGAGAGAATTTACCTTTACTACCTGTGTCGGGTTATCAAGACAATGTGGTTCTTCAACAGACGGTATATTAATACCATGTATTTCTTCAATACGAGGTAAATTCTTAACATCTTCAGCTTTAATACCTTTTTCTTTCATTATTTCTTTGCCTCTTGCATATCTTCAGGACTGAGAAATAAAACACCTCTCTTCTTCGGAGTGGGTTTAGGAATAGGCTCAGGAGTTGGCTCAATTCGTTCAGGAATTGCTTCAAGAATAGGCTCAGGAAGAGTCCAATTATGTTCATTAGTCAACATATTATTCAATAGTAATTCAGCTTGTCGACTGTTCTTTCCCTGAAAACACAACCAACACAACTATCCAAGTAGTCCTTGGAAGCATCGGTTAGTCCATTATAAAAGATATCAAGTATTTCATTTTTCTTGAGAGGATGATCAGGCAAAGCATTAAGTAATCGGAGAAGCCTCCCCCAAGCTTGTGGGAGACTCTCTTCTTTGATTTGCACAAAGTTATACATTTCCCGCAAGGCAGCTTGTTTCTTACGAGTAGGGAAATATTTAGCAGAGAGGTAATAAATCATATCCTGGGGACTACGCACACAACTAGGAGCAGGAGAATTATACCAAGTCATAGCATCACCCTTTAACGAGAACGGAAAAATCTTAAGGATATAAAAATAGTGAGACTTCTCATCATTAGTAAATAGGGTAGCTATATCATTCAACTTGGTAAGATGTGCCACAACAGTTTCAGATTCAAGGCCATAAAAAGGATCAGATTCAACTAAAGTAATAATCTCAGGATCAACAGAGAATTCATAATCCTTATTAGTAACACAGATAGGTGAAGTAGCAAAAGCAGGGTCAGGTTTCATTCTAGCATTAAGAGACTGGTGCTTCCATTTAGCTAATAATTTCTTAAGATCATATCTATCATTGCAAGCAAAGATAGCTCTAGCACCTTCTTCATTCATAACATAGCCCTCAGGAACAACAGGCAATTCATAATCATTGGGAGAATTTTCATCATCACTATCATCAATAATAGCATCTTCAATAATTTCATTCCCCCTAACTCTAGCAAGTTGTTCATCAAGAAATTCACCTAATGGCAAAGTAGTATCACGCACAGAAGTAGTTTCATCATAAGTATCGTGCATAGCAGAAGTGGCATCATCAATAACATGCGACATATCAGAATTCATAGTAGTAGCAGGTTTAGGTGTCGCAAGCTTACTAATAACGGAAGGAGAATCTAGTGCAGAGCTAGATGGCAGTTCCTTACCACCCTCGCAGTTAAGGGCAAAATCTTAGTTCTGTCGTCTTTCAAGTTCTTCATAGTGATCAACAGATATAAATCCCAAGTGACTCAAAGAATAGAGATATGCTCCCCAGCAACGGCGCCAAAAATTAGTCTTGATAACCCACAAGTGTAGGGGATCGCAACAGCTTTCGAGGGCAAAGTATTCAACCGAAATTTATTGATTCGACACAAGGGGAGCCAAAGAATATTCTTGAGTATTAGCAGTTGAGTTGTCAATTCAACCACACCTGAATAACTTAGTATCTACAGCAAAGTGTTTAGTAGCAAAAGTGGTATGCTAATAAAGGTAACGGTAGCAAAAGTAAAGATAATTGTTTTTGGGTTTTTGTAGTAGTTATAACAGTAGCGACGGAAAAGTAAATAAGCGAAGAACAATATGTGAAAAGCTCGTAGGCAATGGATCAGTGATGGATAATTATGCCGGATGCGATTCCTCATGTAATAGCTATAACATAGGGTGACACAGAACTAGCTCCAGTTCATCAATGTAATGGAGGCATGTATTCCGTAAATATTCATACATGCTTATGGAAAAGAACTTGCATGACATCTTTTGTCCTACCCTCCCGTGGCAGCGGGGTCCTAGCGGAAACTAAGGGATATTAAGGCCTCCTTTTAATAGAGGACCGGAACAAAGCATTATCACATAGTGAATACATGAACTCCTCAAACTATGGTCATCACCGAGAAGTATCCCGATTATTGTCACTTCGGGGTTGTCGGATCATAACACATAATAGGTGACTATAGACTTGCAAGATAGGATCAAGAACACACATATATTCATGAAAACATAATAGGTTCAGATCTGAAATCATGGCACTCGGGCCCTAGTGACAAGCATTAAGCATAGCAATGTCATAGCAACATCAATCTCAGAACATAGTGGATATTAGGGATCAAACCCTAAGAAAACTAACTTGATTACATGGTAAATCTCATCCAACCCATCACCATCCAGCAAGCCTACGATGGAATTACTCACGCACAGCGGTGAGCATCATGAAATTGGTGATGGAGTATGGTTGATGATGACGACAACGACGAATCCCCCTCTCCGGAGCCCCGAACGGACTCCAGATCTGCCCTCCCGAGAGAGATTAGGGCTTGGTAGCGGCTCCGTGTCATAAAACGCGATGAAACTTTCTCCCTGATTTTTTCTCCCCGAACGTGAACATATGGAGTTGGAGTTGAGGTCGGTGGAGGTCCAGGGGCCCCACGAGATAGGAGGGCGCGCCCTATAGGGGGGGCGCCCCCTATCTCATGGACAGGCCATGGGCCCCCTGGTGTATTTCTTTCGCCCAGAAATTCTTATTAATTCCAAAAAGTGCCTCCGTGGATTTTTAGGACATTTCAAGAACTTTTCTTTTCTACACATAAAACAACATCATGGCAGTTTTGCTGAAAACAGTGTCAGTCCGGGTTAGTTTCATTCAAATCATGCAAGTTAGAGTCCAAAACAAGGGAAAAAGTGTTTGGAAAAGTAGATACGTTGGAGACGTATCATAGAGCTGCAGGAACTCGGCGAGATCTGCGGTGCCGCGGTAGCGCAAAGGCATGCCAGGCTTGAACTTGCTTGGCCAGACAATGTTGCGGAGCTCTGCAGTGAACGCACGACATCCTGCTGTGGCCACCGGAGGTCGTCGAGGGGGTGGAACGTGGTCCTGGTGCTGGGGTGCTAGAAGCATGCACGCTTTTCCTCGGGGACGTTGAACCACCTGGCAGCTCACGTCATCCTGAGCCGGTGTCGGGCGCTGTGGGTCGAGCTGTGGAGCCATGCACCTTGGCTCGATGATGGCGCCCCGGGCCAGAGGAGGAGGAGCCCCGTGCGCGGCGTCGCCGGCTGCAGGTGGTTGCTGAGGCAGCGAGCGAGCCGGCCCGTCGGAGCCCCCTTGCGCGATGCTGATGAGCTCGGTGATGCGCTCGAGCCACTCCTCATAGAGATCACCCACAGGATGGTAGCGAAGGAGCTCCCGCGTCATGAGCAGAGCGGCCTGCGCGTCCACCTGGCCGCGACACGCGTGGGATGATGAAGCTTCTGGGGTGAGTGACGGAGTAGAGGTGTGACCATCACGGTGCACCGATGGGTGCAGTAACGAAGCATGCTGCTCGTGGCCGGCAGGGCCTGTGGCAGCGTTAGCCACCGGAGAAGGAGCGCGGCGGGCGCAGCCGTCCCCCGTTGGAGCCGTCTGAGCGACGCGGGCGGCGACCGCATCCCGACGCTCGGCGCGAGCCCTGCGCGCGTTAGCCATGGAGATGTTGGAGTAGGGACAAATTGAAGGACGGAAGAGAGGATCCGACGCACCCCTACCTGGCGCACCAAATGTCGGTTTTCGGGATCCGGCAACCAGCGAGAGGTTCGAACACTGGGGTGCGTGCGAAGATCTCAACCTGCCCAGCCTCCCTACTCGCAATCCTCCCTGGCCTAGCACGAAGAGCTCACAGAGAAGCAAAGATACAGAGATTTATACTGGTTCGGGCCAATGTTGTGGTGTAATACCCTACTCCAGTATGGTGTGGTGGATTGCCTCGAGGGGCTATGGATGAACTAGTACAAGGATGAACAAGCCTCAGGAGGTGAGGTGTTCTTGACCTAGTGTGGTGTTCTACTTGCTCTGGTTTCGATCCTTTTCTATGGTGGTGGCTAAGTCCTATATATAGTGCCTTGGTCCTCCTCCCAATATGAGCGGGAAGGGATTCCACAACGGTGGGATTTGAAAGGGGACAAGTAGTATAGTCTATCCTAACATAAGTAGTCTTCGCCTGCGAAAAGCCTCTGGCCGTGACGCTGCGGTGGGCTCGGTGATGACCTCCATATTGCCGTCCTGGCGGTCTTGGTATTGTTGCACCAGAATGGAAACCTTTGGGTGATTCCTCGAGACTCCACATCAGTGGCTTGCCTCCCTTGCACCGAAGAGGAAACCTGAGCTCTGCGCCCGCCTGGCCTTGGTCGTCATGGCTCACATCGGCTGAGCCTCATGAGGTAGCTACATAGGTCTCTCCGCCCCTCAGGAGCCCTCCTGAGGAGGCCAACTCCTTCAGGGGTCTTGGCATCGTCCGCCTCGCGAGGCTTGGCCCCTCGCGAGGGTCTTGCTGCAATGGTGTCGAAGCTGGGCCGTACCAGGCCGCCGATGGAGCCACGCGGTGGGCCGCAGGTAGGCAGGACTGGATACCCCCAAGTCCAGGACGCCGACAAACTGCGAGGTAACTGTGGTGAAGATGTGGTTGGGGACCCCAAACCGGCTCATGATTCCCTTGATGAACTTGATGGTCGATCCAGTTGGGATAGTGCGCACGGCTTCTACCTCCGCCCAATTAGTGAACTTGTTGATGGCGACATAGAGGTATCGGTAGCCCCCTGGCGCCCGAGGTAACTGTCCCAAGATGTTCAGCCCCCAGACCGCGAATGGCCACGTGAGCGGGACTATCTGGAGGCCCTGCGCGGGCTGGTGGATCTTTTTGTCGTGAAACTGGCATGCTTCACAAGAGCGCACCAGTTCTGCAGCGTCGTTGAGCGCTGTGTGCTAGTAGAAGCCGCTGCGGAACGCCTTCCCCACCAGAGTGCGTGATGAGGAATGATGCCCGCAGTCCCCACCATGTATGTCCGCTAGCAGCTCAAGCCCCTGTTCCCTGGAGATGCACCGCAACGAAACGTCATTGGGCCTCTTGCGATATAACTCACCATCCTTGATGCAGTACGCGGTGGCTTGACGGGCCACGTGCTCGGCGTCCTCCTCCTTCTCTGGCAGGGTCCCTTGAAGCAAGTACGCCTTGAGCTCTTCAGTCCAGCACCCCTCCTGAGGCTCGAGCGCAAGTAGCAGGCGGGCTCTCGAGGGGTGACCACAGGCTGGGGCGCCCGTCTCGGGTGCCTGTGGCAAGTACTCCTGAGGCGGTGCTGAAGTTGTGGGGTGGGGGGTCGCAGATGGCTTGAAGAGCCGCTCCTCAAACACTCCCAGTTCCTGAGGGAGCCTGCGGGAGGCTCTCTTGGCGATGTCGTCTGCTTCCTTGTTCGTTCCGCGCGGCACGTGCAGTAGCTCCACACCCATGAGCCGCTTCTCCATTTTGCGCACCTCCTCTAGGTACGCCTCCATGTGCTCGTCCTTAGGCGTGTACTCCTTGTTGGAGAAGTTGATGAGAAGCTGAGAGTCACCCTTGATGGTGAGGTGCTTCACTCCCAGCGCGGTCGCGACCTTGAGTCCGCCGAGCAAGCCTTCAAATACTGCGATGTTTTTGGAGACCTTCTCACCCTGCTGAAAGCAGAGTTGCACCACGTAACAGAGCTTGTCCTTGGTGGGTGAGATGACGACGGCCCCCGCTCCTGTGCCTTGTCGCGCAAACACCCCGTCGAAGTACATGATCCATCCGTACGGCTCCTCGTCTCCTGGCAGGAGGGAGCAGTCCTCGCCTACTCCGTGGTCGGGAACATCAGTCCACTCGGCCACGAAGTCCGTGAGGGCCACACCCTTGATGACCCTGGTGGTGCTGAACTCGAGATTGAATGCCTGAAGCTCGATGTTCCATTCAATAACTCGCCCAGCTGCGTTCAGGCTCCGGAGTACCCTCCCTAGCGGGTACGCTGAAACAACCTTGATGGGGTGGCCTTGAAAGTAGCGATGCAGTTTCGCAACTAGGAGCACGACCAGGAGGTTCTGAGGCATGGGGTAGCATGCCCGAGCCTCCCTAAGTACCGTGCTGACAAAGTAGACAGGGTGCTCGACGAGGGGAGAGGAACCAGCGGAGTCTTATTCTTCGCGAGGGCGCGGGTCCTCCATGGCCTCATGAGGCCTGTGCTCGGGAGCCTTGGTAGCCGAAGGGTCAATCGTGGCCTCAGGAGGTCGACCACCGGGTCGGTCGAGGCCCCAGACGCATCGTCCTAAGGGTGTTGTGTCTTGCTTGATGGTTGTGCATCCTGCTGAGGTTTCTTGATCGGTCGTTCCTTCCTTAGTGCCACCATGGTAGCGGTGGCTAAGTGAGGGGTGGATCCCAGATAGAGCACCAATGGCTCGAGAGGGCGTGGTACCACCATTACTGGCGGGCTGGTCCAATATCTCTTGAGGTCCTGCAAGGCTGCGTCCGCCTCTGGGGTCCAGTCGAATGGCTCCTTCCTCTTCATCAGCTTGAAAAACGGGAGGGCGCGCTCCCCCAGCTTGGAAATGAAACACCCAAGTGAGGTTATGCAGTCCGCTAGCTTCTGCATCTCTTTCAGGTCCGTGGGGGGCTCATGTCCTCTATCGCCTTGACCTTCTCTGGGTTGGCCTCGATCCCTCTGTGCGACACTAAGAATTCCAACAACTTGCCAGAGGGAACCCCAAACACACAATTCTCAGGATTAAGCCGAAGATCCACCTTGCGCAGGCTGGAGAACGTCTCTCCCAGATCTCCTATCAGGGTCCCGGCCTCCCAAGACTTCACCACTATATCATCAACATAGGCCTCTGCGTTCCTCCCGAGCTGCGAGCCTTGGGCGATATGCATCAGTCGCTGGAAGGTTGCCCCAGTGTTACGCAGCCCGAAGGGCATGCAGGTGTAGCAGTACACCCCACAGGGAGTGAGGAATGTCGTCTTCTCCACATCCTCCACGACCATCTTGATCTTGTGGTAGCCGGAGAAGGCATCTAGGAAGCACAATAGGTCGCATTCGGCGGTGGAGTTGATGATCTGGTCGATGCGAGGGAGCGGGAAGGGATCTTGCGGGCAGGCCTTGTAGAGGTTGGTGAAGTCGACACACATGCGCTCCTTCCCTCCTTTCTTGGGGACGATGACGGGGTTCGCCAGCCACTCCGGGTATCGTACCTCTCTGATGATCCCTGCGGCTTGGAGCTTACGGGTTTCCTGGACGATGAAGGCATGCTTCTTGGTGGACTGGCGGCGAGCCTTCTGCTTCACTGGCCGCACGTTTGGGCATACCCTCTGGTGGTGCTTGATTATCCCCCTTGGGACCCCAGCCAGGTGTTTGGGTTCCCAAGCAAATACATCCTTGTTGGCTCGTAAAAAGTTGATCAATGCCTCCTCTTGATCTCGAGGGAGGCCAGCCCCTATGGTGAAGGTGGCGCTGGCTGCCCCATCCTTACAGACCAGCACTTGCTTCGTCTTGGCTCGGTCTTGGGAGAACAACTGCTTCTTCTTGGCCGGCGCTGCTTCTGGGGCCTCCTGACCCCCCTTCTCGTTGGGCAGCATGGACGTGGCTGACCTGAAGGCAAGCTTGAGGGCCTGCAGCGCACCTTTGGTATCCCCCGCCACCGTGAGGACACCGTTGCTGCCGGGCATCTTCATGAGGTTGTACGCAGGATGAGTCGCAGCCATAAACTGGGCCAAGGCCAGGTAATCCAGAATAGCATTGTACGGCAGGTCGATCCTGGAAATGTCGAAGCCAATGACCTCGGTGCGGTAGTTGTCGCGGGTCCAGAAGGTGATAGGGAGGCGGATCTGCCCCAGGGGGCTGGTGGAGCCGCCGCCAACCCTGGAGAAAGGCTTGGAGGGGCGGAGCCGGCTGGGCGGCACGTGCAGCAGGCCGAACGCCTCTGGGGAGAGCACATTGAGGCCGGCTCCACCGTCGATGAGGGTTCTGGTGACCGCTAGGTGGCAGACGGTGGGGGTGCAAAGCACTGGGAGCATGCCTGTTGTCGTCGTGGTGGCAGGATGATCCTTGGGGCCGAAGGTGAGCTCGGCCTTGGGCGCTGCCCAGCCCGGCGGAGCCGCCGAGCCCGCCTGGGTGGCGCCTACTCGCCAGTAGAACTGCTTGATGTGGAGGTCGGAGGGTGGTGCCTGCGAGCCACCTAGGAGAGCTGCGACGACCGGGGGCGCCGGTGCCACATAGTGGGCGAGGAAGAGGTCGCGCAGCTCTTCCCAGGAGTCCATAGAGGAAGCCGGCAGGTTGAACAACCAGGTGCGTGGTGGGCCTACAAGGGCCATGGGGAGCCAGTTAGCCTTCACCTTGTCGTCTCCGTCGGCCACCCAGACTGCCTCCTCGTATGCTTGAAGAAAGTCGGCCTAATCCGCCCTGCAGTCATAACGCGGTGGCATCTCCGGTCGGAACTTGGTCGGCCACTGCACCTGCCATAGGGAGAGGGTGAAGCAGCGCAGCCCCGACGCTTCTTCGGGAGCGCATGTCGACTGGGCCGACGGAGGAGCGCCCGCCATTAGGGTCAGCGACACGATCTAGCAGTCGAGGTAGAAGATTCTGATGCACCCCTACCTAGCGCACCAAATGTCAGATTATGGGATCCGCAAACCCTTAAGAGGTTTGAACTCTGGGGTGCGTGCGGAGATCTCAAATTACCCAGCCTGCTGACTCGCGATCCTCCTAAGCCTAGCGCGTCAAGCTCAAAGAGACACAGAGACACATCAATTTATCCTGGTTCGGGCCACCTTGCGGTGTAATAACCTACTCCAGCATTTTGGTGGATTGCCTCGAAGGGCTGAGAATGAACTAGTACAGTGGATGAACCGGCCTCAGGAGGTGAGGTGTTCTTGAGCTGGTGTGGTGTGAGCTAGTTTGACTTGTCCCCCTTTCTACGGCGGCGGCTAGTCCTATTTATAGTGGCCTTGGTCCTCTTCCCAAATGTTCGGCTGGAAGGGATCCCACAACGGCCGGATTTGAAAGGGGACAAGTAGTACAACTTATCCTGAGAAAAGTGGTCTTCGCCTGCGAAAAGCCTCTGGACGTGACGCTGCGGTGGGCTCATCGATGACCTCTGTTGGTGTTAAAACCGGCAGATCTCGGGTAGGGGGTCCCGAACTATGCGTCTAGGCGGATGGTAACAGGAGACAAGGGACACGATGTTTTACCTAGGTTCGGGCCCTCTTGATGGAGGTAAAACCCTACGTCCTGCTTGATTGATATTGATGATGTGGGTATTACAAGAGTAGATCTACCACGAGATCGAGGAGGCTAAACCCTAGAAGATAGCCTATGGTATGATTGTTGTTCGTCCTACGGACTAAAGCCATCCGGTTTATATAGACACCGGAGAGGGCTAGGGTTACACAGAGTCGGTTACAATGGTAGGAGATCTACATATCCGTATCGCCAAGCTTGCCTTCCACGCCAAGGAAAGTCCCATCCGGACACGGGACGAAGTCTTCAATCTTGTATCTTCATAGTCTTGGAGTCCGGCCGATCATGATAGTTCGGCTATCCGGACAGCCCCTAGTCCAGGACTCCCTCAGTAGCCCCCGAACCAGGCTTCAATGACAACGAGTCCGGCGCGTATGTTGTCTTCGGCGTTTGCAAGGCAGGTTCTCCTCCATGTTCCATGTGTTAGCCGAATAGTGTCTGGTTTCTTCATAAATGTTGTGCTCCTTGGCTTCCACGTCCAATAATGGCCCTCTTCCACGTGTTGTGTGAATGCGAAAAGACAGGGTATTTTTACGTTTTACGCCCCTTGCTGCGCGAATAAGCCGCCTATAAGAGAGGCGTGGATCCAGATCCAAATCACACCATCCTCCTTTCGCAAGTATCCATTGAAGCGCATCTGACAAGAATCCATTCCAACTTGGATAGTCGACGCGGCTCCTCTTCTCGCGCTCCCAGTCCTCAGCCAGGATATTGGAGGAGATGCTCAGTCCCGCATAGCGAGTTAGTGACGCTCCAAGCAGAGGGATACCTTCCCCCAGCCTTTATGGTTCCGGTTCGAGCCGGACTGGCCACCTACAAGGGTGGGAAGCAGGAGGAGAGCGTCCCCAATCCCTCCAAAGGAGAGCGGGTATGCTTCGTCCCCTATTTAATAAGGGGACTCGGATTTACCATACATCTGTTTCTCCGGGGGCTCCTGGAGTTCTACGGACTCCAACTTCACCACCTTACACCTGCCTCCATTTTGCACATCGCGGGCTTTGTAGCTGTTTGTGAGCTATTCTTGGGCATCGAGCCCCATTTTGCGCTATGGAAGAGACTATTTTGCCTCGTACCCCGTTCTCACGAGGGGTCGATATATCAAGTGGGCGGAGCCGAAATATGGCGCATCGCCGGGACCGGATATCTATCCGGAACCCCGAAGAAGGCATCCGAAGACTGGCCTTCGGAGTGGTTCTATATGGAAGACGCCCCGCTGCCGGATCCAGTTCGGATCGGCCTCCCGGAGTTTAGCAGCGCTCCTCTGAAGAAACGCCTGAGTTGGCGCCCGCGGAGCCCTCAACGGGAAGATGATAGGAGCGTCCACTATCTGATGGGCCGGATATGGTTACTGGGCCATTCCGGATTAACCATGATTGGAGTCATGGCCACATGCATTATGCGAGGGGTGCAGCCGCTCCAATATCGGGGCCACCCCATGTGGGATTTCAACGGGGAGAATGACGCCACCCGTCAAGGCCGCAAGGGGCCGGGATCGGCCGCCGATCTGGTGAAGATCCTGTCTGGCTTGTACAAGGGGGAGAAGGAGGACTTCCTCCACACGAGTCCATTGAATGGATTCTCCATGAATAACCCTCGGAGCTGGGTAAGCGGACGTTTATATATATGATCCATGCTTTCAAAGATAAGTGTCTTACTTTATGATTTCGATGCAGGAACTGCGCCGGGATGTGGAGGGCATAGAAAGCCCGACTCCAAAACCCGAGGATCCGGGAAGATCCCTTGATCCGGCCGCCAGAGAAGATCCGGACATAATGGTGGAACTGATTGACGGGGTGTTCCACCAGCTCAGCATAGACAATGCTCTAGTCGCCATTACGGCTGACTACCCCGGTTTATTCCTGGCTTCCCAGGTGAGTACGACCGAAGTCCTGACACCGTTACCTTTTTAATGTTTATTCCTGACCACTGTGTGCCAATGGTGCTTCGCAGGAGGTGCCTTTACGGCGGGAAGCCGAGCCCGCGGCGACCGACCAACCAAGGTCAGTGCGGCCCAGCAGGCGGAAGAGGAGTGCGGCGCGAATCAAAACATCGCCGCAAAGGTATGGCGCACCATTGTCCTTTAAGGGAAAGACTCTTGGGAGGTATATCAATGCTCATGATTCTTCCAGGAGAAAGAGCCCTCGCTGGACCGAGTCCGGAGAGGGTGCCAACCAAGCCTCCGCCAGCCAAGCTCCAACGCCTGGTCCGGAGAGGGAGGCGAGCGCAAGGCGCGAGCCGGATGCTCCTCCAACGGAGGATGCCGATAGGTTGTCCGCCACCAGGTCTAAGGTGGAGAGCGCCATGAATCACAGGCGCTGTCGGACAGTTCTTCGTGACGCGTGTTTCTCCCCAGAGGCGTTGAATGCCTTTAATGCGGGAGACGCGCACCTCCGTGCTGCTCAAGATGGTTTAACCAGAGCCATGGAGCAGTATGTAAAAAACATTCGGGTGAGGAATTTTAATAGTTATATATGCCAGTAGCCCCCGAGACTTAAAATAGTTAAACTAACTGATTTAAGGATCATTTGTTATGCAGGATCTAACAGAGAGGAATACCCACCTGTCCCAGGAGCTTCAAGAATGCAAGGCCCAACTTGAGGCCGCACTAGCCGCTGTCGGGGGAGCCACAGAGACCCCCTCTGGTAATTCATATTTCGAAAAGAGAAATAGTTTATGAAGTGCGGCGTGTGTATAATCTGACAATAATATTGCAGAGGGTGCCGGACTAGATCCGGACAAGCAACATCTGCTGCGCCAGCTGAAGACCGGCGAGAAGGTGCTTATGAGGGTCCAGCAGGAGAGGAACAAACTCTAAGATGCCAACACCCAGCTGGGCGAAGAACTAAAAGATGTTCGGGTCCAGCTGTCTAACTCCGTAAAGGAGAATCAGCGGCTTCGTCACGACATTTATAGTAAGTGCTTGAGCAAACTCTTTTGAAAAGAAGAGTTTGGCGAGGAAGTCGATTGACAGAAATATGTCTGTAGGTGTGCTCACGGGTCTTCCGGCGGAGGAGATGCCTGGTTCCATGGGAGACCCTCTTCCCGAGCTGTTACAACTGCACGAACGTGTTCGGCAGGCGATGAGCGGTGTCATTCAGGCCTTATGGCCTTCCGTCTCCCTACCCGAGGGTCTTGGAGGGCTTGTTGAGAGGCTTCAGGGAGTGTGGCGGCGTCTCCGTCTGTGGAAGATATCAGCCTGTCGTCAAAGCGCTAGGGAGGCCTGGGCCATGGTGAAGACGCGGTACCCGAAGGCTGATCCAAACCACATGGCCGAGGTCGGACCTCCAGGGCCCGATGGGAAGGAGATCCCTGTGAGCCTGATGTACGGCCAAGTAGAGTTGGCCGCGAAATATTCCCAACAGGACTGTAAATTAGACAGCCTGTTAGATGGGATTGAACAGGAGTACAATCAGTCAGTTTGACGATGTAATTTAAAATGACATGTAAAATGCCTTCTAGCCGGATTGTAGATCATTTGTCTTTGCGGACCTTTTCGCTTCAACCTTGGGACCCAATAGTCCAGAGTGTGTCCAAATGCCCTTACGGTTATATAAAAAAATAGGGGCATGCATGGAGACAAGGCGTAGGGGTCATGAGTGCTTTATCAGACAAGTGCCCAACTAGCTATGTTATATTACATGGTTAGTAAGAAACATCTTCCAGGGAGAATAGTTCCGTTAGGGGTTCCTTTCCCTGGGAGGCATGCCCTGAAGTGCATGACCGGACTGCAAAAAGAGCAGAACAAGCATCTGGGGGCAGATAAATAAATAAGTAATAAATCATATTTCAGGTCACCGACCGACTATTCCCTTAAGAACGCTAGCCTTCGGCTTCACCCAGTCTGAGGTACACATCCGGCTGACCCGGCAGTAACAATCGCAGAGGTGCTCCCTTTACCTCCTAGCCAAACAAACGGGAACGTAGGGGTAAGCACAGGAGCCAGGCAACCCGGCTTGGCCAAAACTTAAGTCATATCGATGCATATAATGGTGAGTAAAAGGTACATGTGGAAGTATGACACATGTGTTGGGCATGAAGCCCATATAAATAAGCTTCTGTTAAAGAAGCCCCCAGGTATAACGAGTGAGAGTAGCACATCGAGTGAGTGCGAACAAAGCGCAGATCAGCCCTCAAGAGGCTTGTAGTGAAAGAGGGAGGAAAATGGGAGGAAAACAAAGACAGTGAAAAAATATGAAAGGTGGACGGAGGAAGGAGACGAACTCTGAGTCCGGCGCTAGGCGTAGAATCTTCAGAGACGGGCTGCGTTCCATGGGTTTGGCTCGAGTCGGTTGTTAGATGCGTTGCATAGACGGTATGCACCGCCGGTAAGGACTTGGTCGATGATGAAGGGACCTTCCCACTTGGGCTTAAGTTTGTCCTTTTTCTTGTCCAGCAGGCGTAGAACTATCTCGCCAACATTGTAAGTTTTGGCCCGTACTTCTCTGCTTTGATATCTTCGAGCCTGCTACCCTTACCACTCTGATCAAGAAAAACCAAGATCCATGGCTACCCTTACCACTCTGATGTCACGCCCAATATGCGATACTATCCTAAAGAGACTCGAAGGTCCCACCAAGGATAGAACCGCATATTGATACGCTTTTGCAAGGTGGATATCATTACATCAACATTACATAATAGATGGGGTACATACAAAAGGCATATAATGCCACATGAATACAACATCATCTTACATAAGAGCACCATCCGACTACGGATGAAACACAAACAGAAACTCAAACGACATCCACCCTGCTAGCCCAGGCTGCCGACCTGGAACCTATCCCCTGGTCGAAGAAGAAGCATAAGAAGAACTCCAAAACAAGCAAACATCGCTCTCGCGTCATGATCATCGCATAACCTGTACCTGCAACTGGTGTTGTAGTAATCTGTGAGCCACGAGGACTCAACAATCCCATTACCATGGGTATCAAGACTAGCAAAGCTTAATGGGAAAGGAAGGGGTAAAGTGGTGAGGTTGCAGCAGGGACTAAGCATGATATGGTGGCCAACATACACAAATAAGAGCGAGAAGAGAAGCAACGGAACGGTCGTGAAGCTAGCAATGATCAACAAGTGATCCTGAACTCCTACTTCCGTCAAACATAACCCAAAACCGTGTTCACTTCCCGGACTCCGCCAAAAAGAGACCATCACGGATACAAACGCGGTTGATGTGTTTTAATTCGGATCTAGTGTCAAGTTATCTACAACCGGACATTAACAAATTCCCATCCGCCACATAACCGCAGGCACGGCTCTCGAAGTTTATACCCTGCAGGGGTGTCCCAACTTAGCCTATTATAAGTTCTCACGATCAACGAAGGATATTCCTTCTTCCAGGAAGACCCGATCAGTCTCGGAATCCCGGTTTACAAGACATTTGGACAATGGTAAAACAAGACCAGCAAAGCCGCCCGATGTGCCAACAATCCCGATAGGAGCTGCACATATCTCGTTCTCAGGGCAACACTGGATAGGTCAGCCTACGAGTAAAACCAGCCCTCGAGTTGCCCCGTGGTGGCCCCGCAGTCTGCCCGTTTCGGACCAACACTTAGAGAAGCACTGGCCCGAGGGGGGGGGTTAAAATAAACATGACCCTTGGGTTGGCTGACCCAAGGGAAGGGTAATAGGTTGTTAGGCAAATGTAAAACCAAGGTTGGGCCTTGCTGGACGAGTTTTATTCAAAGCGAACTGTCAAGGGGGTCCCATAAATCACCCAACCGCGTAAGGAACGCAAAATCAAGGAATATAACACCGGTATGACGGAAACTAGGGCGGCAAGAGTGGAACAAAACACCAGTCATAAGGCCGAGTCTTTCACCCTTTACCAAGTATATAGATGCATTAATTAAATAAGAGATATTGTGATATCCCAACATAATCCTGTCCACCATGGAGCAATCTTCAACTTCACGTGGAACTAACAACGCTATAAGAGGGGCTGAGCAAAGTGGTAACATAGCCAAACAACGGTTTGCTAGGAAGGGTGAAAAGGTTAGAGGCTGACATGGCAAATTGGGAGGCTTGAAGAACAAGATGATAGGTAGCGCAGCATAGAGATAGAACGAAGCAACTACCATGGCAATGATAGTAGTGAGATCCAAGGTGACGGTCATCTTGCCTGAAATCCCGCAAGGAAGGAGAACGAGTCCATGAATAAGACGAACGGATGAAGCCGAACCAAGCGTAGACGAACGAATCCTCACGATCGTAATGAAATGGGCACTATCGAGAAGAAGCACACAACACGGTAAACACAGCACACATGAACAAGGCATGATGATCAACCAAGTATGATGCATGACAAGGCTACATGAAGCTACTCATGGCAAGAGATGATGCATACAAGGGCAACACATCAAGGCAAGTTTAAATGAGGCCGAAAACAACATATAACAATTCTGGTAAGTCCTCATATGAAAATTTCGAAATTGGTCCAGATCTGAATAAACCTTATGTTCAAGTTGTTAAACAGCGATCCAGCAAGATGATCTACACGAAATTCTAGTCAAGTTACATATAAAGTTCATTTAATTCGAAGCTACGACCTAGAAGATATGAGCAAAACAAGTTAACATGGCATTGATGCAAAATGCATTCAAACATCAAGCCAACACACTGAAAACATGGATGCAACAAGGTAACATGAAACTACAAGCAAAACTAAGCAAGATTCATGTAGAGCACACTCAAAACAGAGCAACGGTTCAACACATACACATAAAACAAGGTTAAAGAACAAGCTGTCCAAAACAGCAACTAGGCATATTGCAAGCACCAAAACAACATGCTACAGCACCCCAACAAGAATACAAAAGGCATGGACATGATGTACAGGTAAAGCATTACAAAACATGAACACTGATCTATCTCCAGCAATCACTAGAACATGCTCGAAAGGACATGGCAAGGTTGTAAATAATAACAGTTTCAGGCTTAGCAGAAATAACATCAGGTTGCAATGTTTAGAGCTATCAAACAACATGTTACAGGAACTTATCATGGAAAACAAAGGCATGTAATTCTAATACTAAAGACAAAGAACAAAAGTCCCTTACTGAACTTATTCCAAAGATCAACAGAAAAGATGGTAGCATTCATGCAAACATGGCAAATGATATGACAGATTCAGACATGGCAGGAACAACGATAAGTAGGCATGTTGGTGAGAAGAGAAATACATGGCATGACAAGGCAACCAACAGTAATAATACATGTTTATGAAGCTAATCACGGCAATAGAAAGTTCATAGGGTGCACGTATCACTAGCAAAGCACATGGAAAAACCGAACTTAATGTTAAGAGGCTGATAGCAACATTATTTAGCAATTTGAGAGCAAGATTATAACAAGCTACATTGGGCTATAAATGCAACCAGGGGCATGGATGGATGGAGCATGACATTTATAACAAAACATCCTTAGTGAACATCTCCATATTATGCATAGAATGACTTGTAGCAGCAGGTTTACATAGCATCATGATGTAACAGATTCAGCCTAGCAAAACAGTAACAACAAGTACCCTACTTCACGAGCTCGATGCACTCACTACAAGACTCACAAAAATACATGGATTGCACCACAGTAAGGATGGCATAATGTAGTTCAAAACACATGTAGACATCAAGCTCATAGGATGCACACACAAAACGCAATGAAAAAGACAAAACAACAAGTTCTGTTAACAAACAGCAGTTAACATCATATAGCACTCTTGCAATGATGATAAGGCCATCAAGCTGATCTCAAACAAGCATGGCACAATGGAATGAAATTAAGATCACCTCACAATGAACATTTTGATATATCATGCACGCAAAACGAGGCAGCGCACACAAAGTTATGGCATGATGACTAGTGCACCAGAATGTGTGGATCTTGGGACTTGGTGGAATTTTTACCTCCGCGAAAGTCAACGCGGGACGGAGGGATTCGGGACGAAGGGATCGGGGAACATGGTGGTGTTTGGTTGGAGGGACCAGTGGATCTGGTCCTGGTTGACCAGATCCGGGCGAGGTCAACGGCGAGGCGCTCCGACGAGCGGCGTGAGGGAGCTGGGCGGCGCCGGCGGTGGCCGGAGCGGGGCAACGGCATACGGATGGCGAGGGCGCGAGGGCGGCGCTGGAGTGCGGGTGGCGGGGCCAGCGACGTGCGGGCGGCGCGACGTTGGCAAGGCGGCAGAGGGCGGCGGCCGGTGACGAGGTCGGAGGACCCGCGGGGTCAACGCGGCGGCGGGGACGGTTGGGCCGGAGAGGTGGTCGGTACTGGAGGAGACGGGCGGCACGAGGCGCGGGGACGGCGACGGCGAGGAGGCGGCGACTGGAGGGTTGTGGGGTGGAGCCCGGCGGCGGTGACGAGGCAGGCGCGGCGGCGGGGAGCGCACGGGGTCGGGCTCCGGCGAGGCTCCGGTTGCCGGAGCTCGACGTGCGGTGGCGGTCGGGCGCTCGGGCGCCTGTGGGTGGGCGGCGGAGCGACCGGGCCCGGGCGGGCCGGATCTGGGCCTGGCGGGCCCGCGGTGGTGGGAGGCGGCGACGACAGGTGGCGAGCGGTGATTGGGTGAGGGGGCGGCGGCGGACATGTCCGGCGGTGGAGGATCTGTCCAGTGGCGTGAGGAGGAAGGGGACTAGGGTTTCATCCACGAAAATGGAAGGGGAGGGCCTTTATATAGGTAGAGGGAGCTAGGAGACTCCAAATGAGGAGCGGTTTTTGCCCACACGATCATGATCGAACGACCGAGAGCATGGAGGGGGTTTGGATGGGTTATTGTGCCACTTTAGAGGGGTGTTGGACGGCAACAAAAGAGGCTTTTACGGTACCCCGGTTAACCGTTGGAGTATCAAACGGACTCGAAATGGCACAAAACATGACAGGCGGTCTACCGGTGGTGTACCAAGGCCGCTTGGCATATCTCGGTCCATTCCGAGAATGTTTCTCTCCCGCTCACGAAACAAGGTCTGAGAGGGCCGACGGGCGTGCGCGAGAGGTCTGGACTCCGAACGGACAACGAAGAGAACTGGGGGAACCCGAAAGGATGCAAATTTTGAAAAACATGCAGATCAAATGTAGATGATGACATGGCAAAATGCAACATGCAAACAAATGACATGGCAACTACGACGAATAACTGGGAGACACCTGGCGCATCAAATCCGGGGCGTTACAACTCACCTCCACTAACAAGAGATCTTGTCCCGAGATCTTAGGAACGAGACGGAAGAGAAAAAGGGGCAAGGTGAAACAAAAACGCAAGAGGGAAAATGAACAAAGTCAAGAACACTCGAGTAGGAAAGAGGAATGTTGAATAAGACAAGAAGCAAAAGCTCAAGGCATAAGGCTGAATTTGAAACCACTCCGGTTAGGACAAGATAGAAAAGGAATGATAACGAAGGAATTTATGCCGCACTCCGGCTGAGCATGGAGTGAATATAACATGAACTTGAGAAGATGGAACGATACTTGGCTTGAGGAACAACACAATGCCTCCGAGAGAATTGAAAGAGTGGAATGAGAAGAATGGGGAAGAAGATGATAACTTCTACCATGAATGAAATAGAAAGCAACCTTAGAAGAAAGGATTGAACAGAGTTGTTGAGGAACTCAACAACGAAAAGAATAAGCTTGTCGTGGACTTATGGAAGACATCTTGAAATTCTGAGGTGATAACCGACCACAAGCGGAAAAGATTGAATAGCTGAGAGGAACAAAGAAATGCAAAACTCCACTTCAAAAGAATTCGGAGAATTAATTGCACTTCGACAGGCAAGAAGGAAAGATACTTGAGCTCCTCCAAAAGAATCTTGATGAACACTTGAAGAATGAATTAAATCCTGATGAAGCACCATAAGAACTCCGGTAACAAACGGATGACGAGATAAAATTGAAGGATGAAAGGAATAAGATTAAACCTTGCAATGATTCGGATGGAGCTTCGAGACGGAACACGCGAGAATCTTGGAACTCCGGAAAAGAAAAGACGAACAACTTAGAACCGAGAAATTATTGAACATGAACAACCTCCGAAGAAAAGAATTAATCAACTTGGCCATGATGAAATGAGAATAAGAATTATACTATGCTTATCCTTCACCAATTAAATTGATGCGAAAGCAAAGGACTTGCATACCACTTATTCCCATTGGGAAAAGATTAAGGGGAGATAAAGCGCCAAATTTGGGAAGGTCTTCATGAGCCACCGGTAGGATTGAAAAGAACGAATGAATTGATATGATGAGAACGGAAAAGGAATCTTCAATGAACCACCGTAAGAATTGAAAATTACATGACGAAGGAGAATGAACCACCGGGAAGAATTAGGAAAGCACGAAGATACTTGGGAAAAAATTAGAGCCCAGAGAACGAAGAGATCGCAAACTGATTAAAGAATACTTGAACGAAGCACGGGAAGAATATTGAGACGAACGAAGGGGCACGGATATAGAATAATTGGAGAACGAATCTGAAACTTAGAATGAAAAAATATTCTGAAAAGATGGTCTTTGAATGATCGAGAGAGAAAGCAACTCCTGAAATACTCCGGATGGATGAAAAGAATTGAGCGACTGGAAGCAATTCGATAGGACAACATCATGCTAGCGCTATGAATCTCCGGGAGAACGGACAAAATTTAAGGGACACTCTTCTTCGTTCCTCAACTGTTGGAAATGATGACGAGAAACAACACCAAAATTGTTGAGATACTCTTGGAGAATGAAAAGAGGAAAGATTGAACCAAAATGAAAAGAATTTGAGAGCGATCTTGGGAAGGCATCTGAATGATGAAATTCATACTTACGTCTAACTCCCAAAGAACTTGAGAATACCTCCTAGAAAATTAGAAGAGTCAGGTAAGATCCTGGAAAAAGACCTGTGGGTTAGGGCCCACTGAAAAGAAGAACACCATTGAAAAGGATTGTTGAAAAGTTAGATGATGCACCAGAACAATTGAAATATTTGAATGAGGTGACAACCTCGAATTAATTGGAACACATACGAATCTCCTGAGATGTCTTCCGAACTCCGGAATAGTTAAATGGCGAGAGGCGAACGAGCAGGGAAAACACTTGATCCAAGGAAAAGAATGTGATCAACCCGAAAAAACTTGAATTGAGTGCACGGGAAAAAGAAAGGGATGAAGAATGACGAACGAGACAAGAATTCACCGGTTGAAATAATTGACAAAAGACTGAAGAGGCTCCACACGAATGAAATTAATGGTCGAAAGAGACTCAAGCTCTTGGAAGAAGAGGGTGGGAGGGCGGGAAAAAACAAAGGCAACTTGGAAGGGGAAACCGACGAATAACTTGGAGATAAGACACCGGTTGAAAGAAAGCAAAGGCTTCACACGAGTAGGATGGATACTCGATTACGGACTCCGACTCCGAGATGAAAAAGGGGTGGGCGGGTGGGAAAAAGAAAACAACTGAGGATTGAACTTGGCAAAGATGAAGAGGCTCGAGTCAACTTGACGAGAAATGCATCGGATAAAAAGAGCTGAGAACCAATGACCGGAAAACCAACTGCGTGATCCTAAAGAAAAATTTGAAGTGGAAGAGGAATAATTCAAAACACCTACGTCCAGATTCCTCACCAGAGTGACGAAGGGGCTGAGGAGTAAAAAGAATTCCTACCCTCCGATATAACTAGACTCCAAAAATAGTTTTCTTCTAGACTCAACAACGACCAAACTACGCGATCAATCAAGGGGGCTCCTATGGTCGGTCGAGGCTCTGATACCAACTTGTCACGCCCAATATTTGATACTATCCTAAAGAGACTCGAAGGTCCCACCAAGGATAGAACCGCATATTGATACGCTTTTGCAAGGTGGATATCATTACATCAACATTACATAATAGATGGGGATACATACAAAAGGCATACAATGCCATACGAATACAACATCATTTTACATAAGAGAACCATCCGACTACGGATGAAACACAAACAGAAACTCAAATAACATCCACCTTGCTAGCCCAGGCTGCCGACCTGGAACCTATCCCCTGATCAAAGAAGAAGCAGAAGAACTCCAAAACAAGCAAACATCGCTCTCGCGTCATGATCATCGCATAACCTGTACCTGCAACTGGTGTTGTAGTAATCTGTGAGCCACGACGACTCAGCAATCCCATGACCATGGGTATCAAGACTAGCAAAGCTTAATGGGAAAGGAAGGGGTAAAGTGGTGAGGTTTCAGCAGCGACTAAGCATGATATGGTGGCTAACATACGCAAATAAGAGCGAGAAGAGAAGCAATGGAACGGTCGTGAAGCTAGCAATGATCAAGAAGTGATCCTGAACTCCTACTTACGTCAAACATAACTCAAAACCGTGTTCACTTCCAGGACTCCGCCGAAAAGAGACCATCACGGCTACACACGCGGTTGATGCATTTTACTTCGGATCTGGTGTCAAGTTATCTACAACCGGACATTAACAAATTCCCATCTGCCACATAACCGCGGGCACGGCTCTCGATAGTTTATACACTGCAGGGGTGTCCCAACTTAGCCCATTATAAGCTCTCACGGCAAAGAAGGATATTCCTTCTCCCAGGAAGACCAGATCAGTCTCGGAATCCCGGTTTACAAGACATTTCGACAATGGTAAAACAAGACCAGCAAAGCCGCCGAATGTGCCGACAATCCCGATATGAGTTGCACATATCTCGTTCTCAGGGCAACACCGGATAGGTCAGCCTACAAGTAAAACTAGCCCTCGAGTTGCCCCGTGGTGGCCCCGCATTCTGCCCGTTTCGGACCAACACTTAGAGAAGCACTGGCCGGGGCGGGTTAAAATAAAGATGACCCTCAGGTTGGCCTACCCAAGGGAAGGGTAATAGGTTGTTAGGCAAATGTAAAACCAAGGTTGGGCCTTGCTGGAGGAGTTTTATTCAAAGCGAACTGTCAAGGGGGTCCCATAAATCACCCAACCGCGTAAGGAACGCAAAATCAAGGAACATAACACCGGTATGACAGAAACTAGGGCGGCAAAAGTGGAACAAGACACCAGCCATAAGGCCGAGTCTTCCACCCTTTACCAAGTATATAGATGCATTAATTAAATAAGAGATATTGTGATATCCCAACATAATCCTGTCCACCATGGAGCAATCTTCAACTTCACCTGCAACTAACAACGCTATAAGAGGGGCTGAGCAAAGTGGTAACATAGCCAAACAACGGTTTGCTAGGAAGGGTGAAAAGGTTAGAGGCTGACATGGCAAATTGGGAGGCTTGAAGAACAAGACGATAGGTAGCGCAGCATAGCGATAGAACGAAGCAACTAGCATGGCAATGATAGTAGTGAGATCCAAGGTGACGGTCATCTTGCCTGAAATCCCGCAGGAAGGAGAACGAGTTCATGAAGAAAACGAACGGATGAAGCCGAACCAAGCGTAGACGAATGAATCCTCACGATCGCAATGAAACGGGAACTATTTAGAAGATGCACACAACATGGTAAACACACTACACATGAACAAGGCATGATGATCAACCAAGTATGATGCATGACAAGGCTACATGAATCTACTCATGGCAAGAGATGATGCATACAAGGGCACCACATCAAAGCAAGTTTAAATGAGGCCGGAAACAACATACAACAATTCTGGTAAGTCCTCATATGCAAATTTCGAAATTGGTCCAGATCTCAATAAACCATATGTTAAAGTTGTTAAACAGCAAGTTAAGATGCACCAAGATGATCTACACGAAATTCTAGTCAAGTTACATATAAAGTTCATTTAATTCGGAGCTACGGCCTAGAAGATATGAGCAAAACAAGTTAACATGGCATTGATGCAAAATGCATTCAAACATCAAGCAAACACACTCAAAACATGGATGCAACAAGGTAACATGAAACTACAAGCAAAACTAAGCAAGATTCATATAGAGCACACTCAAAACGGAGCAACGGTTCAACACATACACATGAAACAAGGTTAAAGGACAAGCTGTCCAAAACAACAACTAGGCATATTGCAAGCACCAAAACAACATGCTACAGCACACCAACAAGAAAACAAAAGGCATGGACATGATGTACAGGTAAAGCATTACAAAACATGAACACTGAGCTATCTCCAGAAATCACTAGAACATGCTCGAAAGGACATGGCAAGGTTGTAAATAATAACAGTTTCAGGCTTAGCAGAAATAACATCAGGTTGCAATGTTTAGAGCTATCAAACAACATGTTACAGAAACTTATCATGGGAAACAAAGGCATGTAATTATAATACTAAAGACAAAGAACAAAACTCCCTTACTGAACTTATTCCAAAGATCAACGGAAAAGATGATAGCATCCATGCAAACATGGCAAATGATATGACAGATTCAGACATGGCAGGAACAACGAGAAGTAGGCATGTTGGTGAGCATGTACAAGTCACCACAGAGAAATACATGGCATGAAAAGTCAACCAACAGTAAGTATACATGTTTATGAAGGTAAGAATGGCAATATAAAGTTAATAGGGTGCATGGATCACTAGCAAAGCACATGGCAAAACTGAACTTAGTGTTAACAGGCTGACAACAACATTCTTTAGAAAATTGAGAGCAAGATTACAACAAGCTACAACAGTCTATAAATGCAACCAGGGGCATGGATGGATAGAGCATGACATGTATAACAAAACATCCTTAGTGAACATCTCCAGATTATACATAGAATGACTTGTAGCAGCAAGTTTACATAGCATCATGATGTAACAGATTCAGCCTAGCAAAACAGTAACAACAAGTACCCTACTTCACGAGCTCGATGCACTCACTACAAGACTCACAAAAATACATGGATTACACCACAGTAAGGATGGCATGTTGTAGTTCAAAACACATGTAGACATCAAGCTCATAGGATGCACACACAAAACACAATGAAAAAGACAAAACAGCAAGTTCTGTTAACAGACAGCAGTTAACATCATATAGAACTCTTGCAATGATGATAAGGCCATCAGGCTGAGCTCAAACTAGCATGGCACAATGGAAAGAAATAAAGAGCACCTCACAATGAACATTTTTATATATCATGCACGCAAAACGGAGCAGCACACACAAAGGTATGGCATGATGACTAGTGCACCAGAATGTGTGGATCTTGGGACTTGGTGGCATTTTTACCTCCGTGAAAGTCAACAAGGGACGGAGGGATTCGGGACGAAGGGATCCGGGAATGTGGTGGTGTTTGGTTGGAGGGACCGGTGGATCTGGTTCCCGTTGACCAGATCCGGGTGAGGTCGACGGCGAGGCGCTCCGGCGAGCGGCGCGAGGGAGCTGGGGTCATCAATGTGGGGGCTAGCACAAGCGTGCAAAGTAGGCTTCGTGGTGTTGCTGATTTTAGTGACTTAGGATTTTGCCAAGTCCTTGTTCTGCTGTTATTTTGATGCCATGTAAACTTGATGATACAGTGATATCCATGCTTGTTTTGGGATACTTCAGTAAGGATGTTTTGAACATATGGTTATGCTCTATCCATCCATGCCCCTGTTTGCAATTATAGAGTGCCCTAGCATGTCTTGTTCTTGCTCTACTTTTGCTATAAAATGTTCCCGGCAGAATGTTCACATGTTAATCCATATTGCCATGGTTGTTGCTAGTGATACTTGCATCCTATGAACTTGATCTTGCCGTGGTTAGCTTAATGAACATGTCATCTTGCTGTTGGTATGCTTATTTTGTCATTCTATGCCTTGTGGTGAGTGGCATGAGCTCGCAAAGTTTCCTTAATAATTTTGTTTATGCCATGCTCTGTTTTTCTGCTAATTCTGAAACTGTTAATAAAACTTGCTATGTTTACATGGGTGCCATCACATCTTATGTTCCTTTTTGGCTCATGTTCAGTAAGGTACTTTTGTTCTATGCATTTGGAAGATTCATGCCATGCCTTGTTTTGCTATAATATGTTCCTGTAGCATGTGGTTTGCTTGTTCTAAACATTGCTTCTTGATGTTAATTTTTACATGTTAGTATTTTCACTGTTTGTGATGTTGTTATCTTTTGCACTTTTGCCATGCTTGTTTGAACCTGCTGTAGTGTGTTTTGGCCGTACTCAGTGTTCATGTTTTGTCAAGAATATCTTGTACATCACTGCCATATGCTTTGTTGCTACGTTGGGGTACAGTAGCTTAGTTTCTTGTTGCATGCTAAGTAGCATCATGCTGTTAATCGCAGAATTGTGTCATTCTTGTTTTGCTTGCCATTTGCAAACCGTGCATCCGTTTCCGGTGATCTTTATATCGATTTCAACCGAAATCACCTCATCTTTCCAGCGGCATACTTGGTTTTCCAAGTTGATGCCTTGATCATTCTTTCCCTTTTGGAGCACGCATATGCATTGCATATCATATCTTGCATATCATGCCATGTATTGCATCATGTTGCTTGTGCATTGCACCGTGATTGATTGTTGTTCCATTTCTTGTGTTCTTGCCTTGGGTAGAGCCGGGAGACGAGTACGTGAACGAGGAACATGTTGAGTACGCTAACGAGGATCAAGCTTTTGACAACTTTGAGAACATTGCAGGCAAGATGACCATACCCCCGAAATCACTTCTATCTTTGTTTCGCTCTATCGTTACATCGCGCTACCTACCACTTGCTATATCATGCCTCCCATGTTGCCATGTCAGGCCTCTAACCCACCTTTCCTAGCAAACCGTTGTTTGGCTATGTTACCGCTTTTGCTCAGCCCCTCTTATAGCGTTGCTAGTTGCAGGTGAAGATGAAGTTTGTTCCTTGTTGGAACATGGAAATGTTGGGATATCACAATATATATTATTTAATTAATGCACCTATATACTTGGTAAAGGGTGGAAGTCTCGGCCTTATGCCTGGTGTTTTGTTCCACTCTTGCCGCCCTAGTTTCTGTCATACCGGTGTTATGTTCCTTGATTTTGCGTTCCTTACGCGGTTGGGTGATTTATGGGACCCCCCCTGACAGTTCGCTTTGAATAAAACTCCTGCAGCAAGGCCCAACCTTAGTTTTACCATTTGCCACCTAAGTCTTTTTCCCTTGGGTTTTCGCGAGCCCGAGGGTCATCTGTATTTTAACCCCCCCCCCCCCGGGCCAGTGCTCCTCTGAGTGTTGGTCCGAACTAGATCCACTTCCAGCACCACCTCGGGGAAACTTGAGGGTTGGTTTTAGCTGTACGTAGTGTTCATCCGGTGTGCCCTGAGAATGAGATATGTGCAGCTCCTATCGGGATTTGTCGGCACAGTCGGGTGGTCTTGCTGGTCTTGTTTTACCATTGCCGAAATGTTAACCGGGATTCCGAGACTGATTGGGTCTTCCCGGCAGAAAGAATATCCGTCATTGACCGTGAGAGCTTGTGATGGGCTAAGTTGGGACACCCCTGCAGGGTATAAACTTTCGAGAGCCATGTCGGCAGTTATGTGGCAGATGGGAATTTGTTAATGTCCAGTTGTAGAGAACTTGACACTTGACTTAATTAAAATGCATCAACCGTGTGTGTAGCCGTGATGGTCTCTTTTCGGCAGTGTCATGCCCAATATGCGACCCTATCCTAAAGGAACTCGAAGGTCCCACCAAGGATAGACCCGCATATTGAAACGCTTTTGCAAGGTGGATATCATTACATTAACATTACATAATAGATAGGGATACAACATAAGGCATACAATGCCACACGAATACAACATCACAATACATAAGAGCATCATCCGACTACGGATGAAACACAAACAGAAACTCAAACAACATCCACCCTGCTAGCCCAGGCTGCCGACCTGGAACCTATCCCCTGATCGAAGAAGAAGTAGAAGAAGAACTCCAAGACAAGCAAACATCGCTCTCGCGTCATGATCATCACATAACCTGTACTTGTAACTGGTGTTGTAGTAATCTGTGAGCCACGAGGACTTAGCAATCCCATTACCATGGGTATCAAGACTAGCAAAGCTTAAAGGGAAAGGAGGGGTAAAGTGGTGAGGTTGCAGCAGCGACTAAGCATATATGGTGGCTAACATACGCAAATAAGAGCGAGAAGAGAGCAAGCGGAACGGTCGTGAAGCTAGCAATGATCAAGAAGTGATCATGAACTCCTACTTACGTCAAACATAACCCAAAACCGTGTTCACTTCCCGGACTCCGCCGAAAAGAGACCATCATGGCTACACACACGGTTGATGCGTTTTAACTCGGATCTGGTGTCAAGTTATCTACAACTGGACATTAACAAATTCCCATCTGCCCATAACCACGGGCACGGCTTTCGAAAGTTTATACCCTGCAGGGGTGTCCCAACTTAGCCCATGATAAGCTCTCGCGATCAACGAAGGATATACCTTCTCCCAGGAAGACCCGATCAGACTCAGAATCCCGGTTACAAGACATTTCGACAATGGTAAAACAAGACCAGCAAAGCCGCCCGATGCACCGACAAATCCCGATAGGAGTCGCATGTACCTCGTTCTCAGGGCACACCGGATAAGTCAAGCTACGAGTAAAACCAGACCTGGAGTTTCCCCGAGGTGGCCCCGCAGGCTGCTCATTTCGGACCAACACTCGAAGGAGCACTGGCCCGGGGGGGTTAAAATAAAGAGGACCCTCGGGCTTCGGAAACCCAAGGGAAAAAGGGCTAGGTGAGGCAAATGGTAAAACCAAGGTTGGGCCTTGCTGGAGGAGTTTTATTCAAAGCGAACTGTCAAGGGGGTCCCATAAATCACCCAACCACGTAAGGAACGCAAAATCCGGGAACATAACACCGGTATGACGGAAACTAGGGCGGCAAGAGTGGAACAAAACACCAGGCATAAGGCCGAGTCTTCCACCCTTTACCAAGTATATAGATGCATTAATTAAAATAAGAGATATTGTGATATCCCAACATAATCCTATCCACCATGGAGCAATCTTCAACTTCACCTGCAACTAGCAACTCTATAAGAGGAGCTGAGCAAAAGTGGTAACATAGCCAAGCAATGGTTTGCTAGGAAGGGTGAAAAGGTTAGAGGCTAACATGGCAATTTGGGAGACTTGAAGAGCAAATGATAGGTAGCGCAGCATAGCGATAGAACGAAGCAACTAGCATAGCAATGATAGTAGTGAGATCCAGGGTAGCGGTCATCTTGACTGGGATCCCGCTAGGAAGAAGAACGAGTCCATGAAGTAGACGAACCAACGCAGTCTAACGAATCCTCATGAGCGCAACGTTACCGGAACTAAGAAGCAACACCAGAAAGAAGCAAGCAACATAGTAAACACACAAGCATAATCATGGAATGATGCACAATCAAGTATGATGCATGTCCGGTTTAATGAGGCATGGCATGGCAAAGTGCAACAAACAAGACTACAAATTAAGTGGAGCTCAATATGCAACGAGATGCATACTGACAAAACACCACATTAACATATTTAGTTTAATCTCGTATAAGCTACCAAACAATATTAAATGTTGTTAACCATGACAAGAGTTGAAGCATATGAAAACTACCTATCTAGGCAAGTTTAAATGAGGCCGGAACAACAAACAACAATTCCAAAAAAATCCCCATGTGCATATTTTGAATTTGGTACTGTTCTGCCATAAACATATTTTAATGTTGTTAAACATGCAAAGTAATGCTACCATGTTAAACTAGGCATTTTTACACCCCATTTACATATAAAGTTTATTAAAATTGGAGCTACGGTTAATTAGTTATGAAATAAATCATTTTAACATGGCATTTATGCAAAATTAAACAAACAACAAGTTTAAACATTTTAAACATGGATTAAAGTGGCATATTATGAAACTAGAAGAAATTCTAAGCATTTTACATGTTTAAATCATTTAAATCCGATGCACGGTTCAAGACTTATGCTTCTTCGACAAAAATATATATTGAGATCAATTCCAAGTTTTCCATTCGCGAGATCAATTCCAAGTTTTCTCAAAGTTATCCATTCCATCTGCCCAAGTTGCCTTTGTTTCCCGCCCTCCCACCCTTTTTCTTCAAGGACTCCGATTTCTTAATCAAGTATCCTTTTATTGAGGGGAAGACTCTCCATTCTTTTTCTGTCTATGTTCTTATCCGGTGATTCTCACGAAGATACTAACGGAGCTTCAAGTTCATTATTCTTCGTCTTTTTTCTTCTCCGGTGGATTAATTTCAAGTCTCGGTGTTATCATATCTCTTCCTGTTGTTTCACATATCTTCCCATGTGAATTTCTTATCCAAGGCTCTATTATTTATTCACCTCTCCCAGTTCATATCCGGAGTGCTGAAGATATCTCGGAAGATTCGTGCTTCCATTCTCTATATGTTCAAGTTATTTTGAGGTTGTTATCTCATTCAAGATATTTAATTCTACCAGTGCAATCTCTATTTCAAGCAATCCTTCAATGATGTTTCTTTTGAGTGGGCCCTAACCCACAGGTCTTTTCCCAGGATCTTACCTGACTCTTCTAATTTTCCGGAGCCATTCTCAAATTCATTTCCAAGTTTGACGTGAGAATGAATTCTCATCAGTCAGATGTTTTCCAAGATCGATTTCAAGTTATTTTTCATTGTTGGCTCAACCTCTTTGTTTTTCTCATTCTCCCGGAGCATCTCAAAATTCATGGTGGTGTTTCTCGTCGTCATTCTCATATTTTGAAGACCGAAGAAAGTTCCTCTTAAATACTTACCCGTTCTTCCAGAGATTCATGGTTCTAGCTTTATGGCATCCTCTCATAATTGTTTTCGATTGTGAGAATTCTTTTCAACCATCCGACGCATTTCACGAGTTGCTTCCTATCTCGATCATCTGAAGTCCATCATTTCTGAATATTACTCATTCTCAGCTTTCAGTTGTTGTTCTCCAAATCTTACCGGTGGATCGTTCAAGTATACTCTTTAGTCAGCTCATGATCTCTTTGTTCTCATGTATCTAAATCCCCTCAAGTATCTTCATTCGTTTTCTAATTCTTCTCGGTGAATTGTGTCTTTGCTACTTTCATTTTCAATTCTTACGGTGGTTCGTTCAAGATTTCACTTCCTTCGTTATCATATCAAATGTTCGTTGTTTCCAAATCACACCAGTGGTTCCATCAATACCTTCTCAAGTTTGTGCTATATCTCTCTTAATCCTTTCTACGGGAATAAGTAGTATGCCAAATCCGTTGCTTGTAATCAACTTAAATTGATGAAGGATACGCATAACATAATTCTTATTCTTGTTTCATCCAAGTGTTTAATTCTTTTCTACCAGAGTTTGTTCGTGACATCAATTTCTCAATTATATGTTGTTCATCTTTCTTTCGGAGTTCCAAGTTTTCCGCTGTATTTCATCACGAAGCTCCATAAATCATTGCAAGGCTTCACCTTGTGTTTTCAACTTCTCTTTCTTTTTATCATCCTTCTATTACTGGAGTTCTTCATGGAGGCTCTACATGGTGGTTCATCAAGGATTCTTTTCAGTCTTCAATTGTTCTTCAAGATTTCTCTTGAAGTTAAGATCAGCCAAGCTATACTCAAAAATAAACATGGTGCCCAACACATGTTTTTTTCTAAGAAGCTCAAGTATTCTTCATCTTGCATTCCAAAGTGCAATTCCTTCTACCCTATCTTTTGAGATGGCGTTATGTCATTCTTGACAATTTCCCTTCATGCTTCATGATTCACATGTTGTCAAGAATGAGGTATTTTAAATCCATCAATCTCTTCTCTGGAGTTATCTTGGTATAGATTTCACCTAAAGCCTTCCCTAAGGAATGTTGCTATTGTGGTGCTTATCAATGATCCAATTTTCTCCTTCTCATTTCGGGGAAGAAGTTTTTCATCTCTTTGGTGCTCTCAATCAAATCAATGGTTTACATTAGTGGCCGGTTGTCACCTCATCATTTTGAGATGTTTGCCATAAGCCCACAACAAGCTTGTGCTTTTCGTTGTTGATTTTCCAACAACCCTGTTCAATTCTTCTTTGCGAGGATGCTTTCCAAGCTCATTTGTGGCAGAAGTTGGCATTTTCTTCTCTGTTCTTTTATTCCAATGGTCTATCTTCTATTATTTCTTCCGGAAGCATTGTGATGTTGCTCTTTTCACTCATCATCTCGAACTGTGAGGATCGTGTTTCTTTTCATGATTATCCATTTAACTGGAGTCTCGTGTTTTATTTCGAGTTCTCTCATCTTATCAAGTTTTGCCTCCTTCCTCAACCGGAGAGCTGTCTGAAATCCTTCTTACCCATTATGCCATTCTTTCAATAGTTCCGGAGGCAGTGTGTTGTTGATTTCATCAAGTATCATCTCATTTTCTCAAGTTCATATTCTATTCCTCCCAATTCCAACCGGAGTGATGTCTTAATTGGTATTTGTCATTCCTTGTACATCTCGTTTCAACCGGAGTGCTTGCATGTACTTCTTATCCATTGTAACCCTTTTCTTATGTCTTTCAACCCCCAAGGTTCACATGGTGTTCCTTGTTTCTATTTTATACCGCAGTACTCTCAATTGTGTTCAACTCTGTTGTGTTCTTTCTTTCAAATTTTCAACCTCTCAAGGTTCTTTGGTTTCACTCTTTTGTCGAAGAAGCAACTTAGTTTACCTCTTATCTTCCTCTTCCCTTTCTCTCCGGTGCCATCCTAGATCTCGGGACGAGATCCTCTCGTAGTGGTGGAGTGTTGTAACGCCCCGGATACAACTTTGCATAATCGTAACTCCAACTCCTGCCATTTCCGGTGATGCGATATGTTATTTCCTTCGTGGTTGGGTTTTGTCTTTTGTTTTGCATTTTGTTCATGGCGTGCATCTCATCTCATAGCATCATGTGCATCGCATCCATATGTTTTCATAAAACCCGTTTCCGCTCGTAGTTGCCGCGTCACCCCTTACTTTCGTTGACTGTTCCAAGACCAATTGGGTTTTCACTTCCCTCTTGAAAGTGACCACCTAACCTCTCTTGCCAGCTCGCAGCCCCCTTGCGCACGTGTCCGAAACTTCTCCCGGACCCGACTCGCTCAGTCATCACCGTTGGATTCAGATCACCACCAAATATCTACAAAACATCTCCGTTTTCTTATTTGGACCCTCTACCTATTTATTTCTCGGCCGCCCGATTACGATTGGACGGACCAGATTAGCCCTTAACCAAAATCCTAGATATTTAAACAGCCCAACCCTAATTTCTAGGCCTCATGTCCCATCCATCCCCACGCCGCCGCCACTCCACCGAATCCCCCTTGGGATCTCCCCTGCCCGATTCACCCAACCTACGCCTCCCTCCTTCCTCGTTTTCCCTAGCCGGCCAATCCCCACCGAGATCCAGCCACCGCCAAATCCTCCTCCTGTTGTCACATCCCTAGCTTCTGGTGCTGCCTGGTGTGTGCATCATGTTTAAATTCTGAAATTTGAACTGAGGAATTTTGGAAGCCTCAAAAACCCTAAATAAAAGAAGGGCAAAAACCCTAAAATCTCATTCTTTGTTCCAAAATGCTCTTCTTAGATGTTCAATATTTTTGGCAAGGGTTTTGATCCAAACCAAAAATAATGAACATTTTAAAAGGATTTATTTTTGGGACTTTGAATTTAAATCATTAGCTATTTGAATTTGAATTATATTCATATAATTAGAATATAATTTCAAATACCCCTGAAATATTTTATGAGCTTTTGGAAAAGTCCATCTAGCAAAATAAAAATATTCAGAGGAGTTTTTGGCATTGTTTGAATTATTTTAAATTCAAAACAGTGGCAAAATAATTAAATAAAAATAAAACAGAACAGAAAATTAAAAAAGGGGAGCAGAAGCTACCTGGCGCTCACCTGGTAGCCAAACCGGCCCAGCACTGCAGCTGGCCGGCCCAGCCCGCCACTGCTACCCCCTGTCGCCTTCCTCCCTTGCCAGGAGGACGGGCACGCGCCCCGGCCACCTCCTCCCTGCCTGGCTGCCTCCTCCTCCCCTGGTCACCTCCCGCGACGCCATGCAGCCCCTGGCTCCCTCTCTCACTCTCCATCCCTATCCCCCTCTGCTCCCTCTCCCTCCCGCGACCGAACAGAGCCCCGTCGCCGCCGACCAGCGCTCGCACGGCCGCAGCCGTCCCGAAGCCTCTCCGACACGCCCTCCAGATCCACCGGTCCTCCCTCGTCCTCCTCGTCGTCTCACGCGACCAGAAGAGCCCCGGAACGCCGCCCCCGACGTTTTCCCCCTCGCCGGCCGCCGAGGATCTTCACCGTCGATTCGCCACCATCGACGCTTCCCCGAGCCCACTGAACCGCTCTCCGGCCTCCCTGTGAGCTACCGCATCTCCCCCCTTCTTATCTTTTTCCTGTTTGCGCACTCTAGCTAGCCCCACCACCTTGCCCGAGAATCCCTCGCCGCCGGCCATGGCGCCGTCGCGGCCACAGCCGTCGCCGCTTGCTTATGAGCCCGCCAACGCGCTCAGTGCATCCGAAGGAGCTCAAATCACCCAACTGCTGCTCCTCCCGTGCTCTGTGGCATGGTTCCCGTCGATAGCCGAACTCTGGCAGCCGCAAAAGAGCTCGCCGCCGGCAGCTCCGGCCACCCCAGTTGCTGTCGCTTATCTCTTTAGATGCGCCTTCCTCCCAGGAACCCGTAGGAGCAAACCGCACGTCAAATGGTGCTCCGTAGCGAGCGTACGGTGCACCTCCGCTGTCGGCCGTGGTCGTCGCCAGCGACACTCCGGTGGCTGGTGACGTGGCGACGTCATTAAACGCTAATGACGCACTAACCAACCCCCTAGGCCACTGACTGTGGGCCCTACACCTGGTCAAACCCCAGTCAGCGCTGGGTTTGACCGGGATTAGTTCCTGTGTCACTGACGTGTGGCCCCCACACGTCAGGTTTGACCTGGACGGCGCCCGTTGACCTGCTGACGTCACTATGAGGTCATGATGACGCAATAATTCCTTTCTGGAATTTAAATAAATCTTTAATGATTTAATAATTTCAGAAAATGTCCTAAACTTCAATAAATCATAGAAATTCAACCGTAACTCCAAATTAAATAATTTATATATGAAAAATTATCAGAAAAATTCAAGGAATCCATCTGTACCATTCCCATGCATGTTAGAACAACTTATCACTACTGTTTAGGACAATTCAATTAAATGGCATTTAAATAATCACATGTGGAGTTTGAATTTGAACCTAGGGTTCAAACCAACCCCATTTAACCTGTTGCTAGGTGCATTAGCCCAAAACACATTCATTTTGCCATGTCATGATCATGCATCATATTGTGCATTGCATTGATTGTGTTTCTTTTGTGTTTGCCGGTGTTGTTCCCCCTCAGTAGACGTTGTACCGACGATGTGATCGTTGACACTGATGAAGACTCAATGTTATCTTCAGAAGTGCCAGGCAAGCAAAACCCCCTTGTTCATTCCGATAAAATCCCCTCTCTCGCTCCTGCTCTCTTTTACTACATTAGGACAACAACGACATATTTGATACTTGCTGCGGTAGCTGAACCCTTTATCCTTTGCATGACCTGTCATTGCCACAGTAAATAGATGAAACCCACTAGCATGAGTAGGAGTTGTTTGAGCCCTGATGTGCCTACTCATTCATGCTTGTTTGTCATGCCTGCTACTGCTTAGAGTTGAGTCGGATCTGATTCATCGGGGATGAATCAGAGGCGTGTGAACCTGTCCTACTGTGTGTGAGCTAAGTGTGTGAATACGATTTGGTAAAGGTAGCGGTGAGAGGCCATGTAGGAGTACATGGTGGGTTGTCTCATTGCAGCCGTCCTCAGGAACTGAGTTCTGTGTTTGTGATCCATGATTCAGCTACTACCACGCATTGGGCCCGAAACCAATGGACCCTCTCGGCTTCTTGATCACCCTTGTCCTCTGTCCAGGAGTTGCAAGTAGTTTCTGGTGTTTGTAGTATGCTGGAGGCCGTGGGCAGCGCTGACCGTAGGGGTGGGCTGTGATGCGGTAGGCACGTGGCACGGTGTACCGGGCGCCCGTTTGGTGTCTCGGGAACCCTGTTCACATCGTTTGGGGCTGTGAGCGAAACTCCGGCCGGATCTCCTCATGGATGGAACCCGAATAGGCGATAAACCTGGACTAGAGACTTAGGTGATTAGGTAGGTCGTGGCCGACACCCACGTTGGGATTCCGCTTGAAGGTTGCCGAGTAGATGTCGTGTAAACGGCGGTAAGTGGTGAGAGCGTGTGTGAAGAAGTACACCCCTGCAGGGTTAACCTAATCTATTCGAATAGCCGTGTCCGTGGAAAAGGACTTCTGGGTTGCTTATATCAGTTCATAGACAAGTGGAAGTGGATACTCTAAAATACGCAAGATAAGCGTGAGTGCTATGGATGGCGTTCTCGTAGGGAGACGAGAGCGGATCCATAGTGGTGTATTGATATGGTGAATATGTGGACTCGTGTGCGCCACCTCAAAAGAGTTACTTGCAGTCGTAGTTCAGGTTAGCCACCGAGTCAAAGCTGGCTTGCTGCAGTCAAACCCCTCCACCCCTTGTTGATAATGATGCATATGTAGATAGTTCTGATGTAAGTCTTGCTGGGTACATTTGTACTCACGTTTGCCTATTTTATGTTTTTGCAGAGAGACTTCAGTCTCACTAGTAGTTCCGCTTGGACTTCGACGTTTAGCTTGATACCTCAGCTACGATCTTGTTCCCTCGACAGGATCTGATAGATAGTCAGGCTTCTCAGCCTTTTTCATTTATAGATGTCTGTACTCAGACATGATAGCTTCCGCTTGTGCTTTGACTTGTATGCTCTGATTGTTGGGTCATGAGACCCATGTTTGTAATGTCTCGCTCCTCGGAGCCTATTGAATAAACTACTGAGTCGTAGAGTCATTTTGTGATGCCATGTTGTATTGCACATATCGAGCATATTGTGTGTATGTTATTGAAATGCTTGGTATGTGTGGGATCTGACTATCTAGTTGTTTATCTTTAGTAGCCTCTCTTACCGGGAAATGTCTCCTAGTGTTTCCACCGAGCCATGGTAGCTTGCTACTGCTCCGGAACACTTAGGCTGGCCGGCATGTGTCCTTCTTCGTTCCTGTGTCTGTCCCTTCGGGGAAATGTCACGCGATGAATACCGGAGTCCTGTTAGCCCGCTACAGCCTGGTTCACCGGAGTCCTGCTAGCCCAGTGCTACAGCCTGGATTCACTCGTTGATGACCGACACGTTCGATGCTGGGTCATGGATGCCTGTCCCTGTAAGTCTGTGCCACTTTGGGTTTACGACTAGCCATGTCAGCCCGGGCTCCTTATCATATAGATGCTAGCGACACTATCATATACGTGTGCCAAAAGGCGCAAACGGTCCCGGGTAAAGGTAAGGCGACACCCATGGGAATACCGTGCGTGAGGCCGCAAAGTGATATGAGGTGTTACATGCTAGATCGATGTGGCATTAAGTCGGGGTCCTGACAGCGTTGGTATCAGAGCTTGACTGCCTGTAGGATTACCAAGCCAACTGGTCGAAGTTGAGTCTAGAAATGCTTTAGTTATATGTAAGGGAATTGATTGTGGGATGGAATGTAAGGCTCTTTTTACTCCTTATACCTTATGCCCTTCTGATCTGAGTCATCTTATCTTTCCTACGGGGATTAAGAACTAGGCTATCTCTTCTTTCTATCAGGATCACGTGTTACTAATCAGTAGACTTATAAGATTGTTGGATTTAAGTCTCAGTTCAGTTCCTACTACTTCCGTATGTTAATTGTTGATCTCGGAACCTTGATATTGTGTTTCTGAGTGGTTATGCCACCATTTTTGTGAATGTCTCAAATCTTTTCTGAGCATTTGCAGCCGTTATGCTGTCCGAGTCATCCCAGGTTTCCAAAGAGTCTGATGCATTTGCAAATCCTTTCCTCTGGTTTCAATGTCTTTTTAGGCCAGGTTAATCACACAAATTGTTGAGTTGAGGTACTCTACTGCCTCGACCTTTATGTTGGAGTTATTATTATGACCCTAGGTGTCTCAGGGGATTATCTAGTAATCTAGCTATGATTTGTGTCCCAGTGTGATGACTCTGGCTTTATCCCCGAAAGCATCCCGTGATGCTACTTAGTAGTAGGTATTCTATTCCTGGGTTTTCGAACCAAGATTCACCCTACTTACTTCATGTTCATAGTGTTGCTAGTTCCTTTAGATTATTAGTAACCTTTGCGACAGTCCTTGAAGTCCGTGGTATCTTCTTCTTCCAAATACCATGAACTACTTATGGCATAAGTTCCTCGTTGAACTGAACGATCACAACCAGAGTGCTCTTGATGAGTTCTCCATTATATATTGTGGCTCTGCCAGTTCTACCTTTCTGCATGGGTTATCCGGAAGAAATATGTTGAACTTCGTTCGACATGCTAAACCATGCATCCACAACTCAGAAAATCATATGTTCCTTCGAGTTGTCTCTCTTTAGTTGCTTTCTGGCCCTCGTCTATCAATTGATAGTCAGGAGTAATTGTGCATTCGTGTTATCAATGCTTATTACTCTTGTGGTCCGTCAAGCCATTCTGTCCTGAATGACTAGGAGAAGCAAACTTCAGTACCTCATCCATATTCAGGATTGGGTCAAAGCAGTTGTACTCCGCAGATCAAATACTAATCCAGCTTTGTTCTGTTCCACCCTGGAGTGTTACCATCTTTATATTAAGATTATCATGGGAATGGCACACCATCCTATGAATTCTTGATTTAGTGATACTCTCGCCATCATTACTCATTCCTCGGTTTCGTGTTGTCGTAACCGGAATGCCGACAATTGAGTCGTGGTGTGTGAAATCAATACTCCCAGCAACCTCGTTGCTTGGTAGCTAGAGGATAATAATTTCATTCTTAGCGTGTTGGTTTTTGAATCATCCTTCTAAGACTGATCGTGCTACCTAGTCCTTATTTTGGTGCACCTTTCGATTGATGAGTTAGGACCTTGTCAAGTCCTCACCCATTTGATCATATCGTCTTGCTCTCAAAAGCGAGATTGTTCTCGAGCTTAGTAACATATCGGTGGTTCGTGATTTCCGAAGATCTTCTCGGAAGTATTACCAGGTTGTCACCTGACCGCTATGTTGAGCTCGTGATCAAGTTGGTTTCTTGTGAACCACCTTCTCTCCAAGAATCGGTGTTAGATATCCCTGAGCTAGTTGGTTAAGCTAAACGACAACTTGGAGGGTTGGAAGATAAAAGCTTGCCTGACTTAGTTCGTTCCAAAGGGATATTCTTGTGTAGTGTGTGTTGAAGAAAGATGATATCTTCATCGATTGGTCCCTGTGATCAGTTGCTGCACCTACTGTCTTATCAATCCTTTGATTTGAGTGTGGGCTATCGTCAAATCAAGTCAGAACCAACGATGTTCGTAATGTTGTATTACTCGTGGTTGATCCCTCGAGCATACACCATTATATCTTTTGGGTCTGACCAATGCTATCACCGTGTTCACACGATGGTGGAAGTCCAGTGATATGGAAATTCCGATGAGTTGTTGTTGAGTCCATTGACAACATCCTTATCTCCTCCATGATGTTGTTGAACATTAAGTTAGTGTTGGAAACTTTTGAAAGCATTTTCTTCATGCTAGCTCATGAAGTACTTGTTTGATGAAAGGAGTGACTTCCTTTGATTCACGTGCATTTTGATGTAAGTTGCCGTCGTGAATTCGAGAAGGTTTGTTTTTGCTCCTTTTGGAATCATCCCAAGTCGGTCATGCACGTGCGAAGAATTCTGTGGTCTGTTAGACTGATCATCTTCATTCCATATGTATATCCTAGCACACCAAGCCACTGATTGACTTGTTCAAGGAAAAGAAGTCTATGCTTGGGATCTAATCCATGGACTTGCGTAAAGACTTCGATATCCTCGATGATGGCTCCCAACCAGAACTCGGTAGTGTTTTATTGTAAGACTACCATGTGGGCATGCTTGTCTGGAACAACGTGTTCACATGTTTGTAGCAGAACCAGCTCATGTTTTGGAGCTTGCTATCGTAGTTCATTTCCTGAGAATCTCACAACGTCATCTCGTCGATTTGTGTTGCAAACTTTCATTTTTCTTCCTAGACTCGATGAGTCTGGAATATCCTGACACCAACCAGATCTGAGTCTCAGGCAGATATGATGGTTGGAATATTTCCCAAGAACTATAATATTGGTCCCTCGATAACCGGTAAAGTGGATGTCGTGGCCAACACACCCAGCCGGAAGACCTATTATTGTAGTATCTTGTTTGAGGAAGTTGGCCACCTCCCCATAGGGATTTCGTAGGGTTTACTCCCTAGTTGCCCCTATGGACTTTTGTGTTCCCGAAGTCCGACCTTTACTTGATGTTCTAGTTAGCAAACCATATCTAAGAATGGGTTACACTAGCACGTCAAGGAGAACATTAGAAGTGGAGTGCTAAATGTCTCTCGGTCGATCATCCAGATTTTTGTTTCCTTGGCCTCGCTAGGGTGAAATCTGAGTTGATGTTATCTTCCTATGCATCTGCATCGTCCATCGTTGTTCATCATGGTAGTAAGTTGTGTTGCCAGAATCCTTGACACGGATGTTGGTAAAACCTTGATGAATATGGGAATGCTCAAGTTCTTGAGAGCACGCACAAGCGCTAGGTGTTATCATCGGCACTAACTGGGTTTGCTCTCACCTTCCTCGGTTATACTATAACTTCTCAAACAGTGGATTCACTCTCTATTGTTGGGTTCTTCCCCAGTTACCAGAATCATTCCCCGCATTTGCATTTTGTTCCCAGCATGCACCACCAATGTGCCATTCTACCATGGGTCTCTTCCATTTCCGGTGATAAGCAAATTCATTCATTGCGTTGTCTTCAACAAGGTAATCCACATCATCCAAGTTTGAGTATGCCATTCTACCGACCCCCTCCAAACGATCGCTCGAGAATTGTCTTAGGCTGGTTTAAAGAGTTTCAATGATCTCTGAATCAAAAGTAATTCTTTTTGCCACTTAAGGGGATATCTCTACGAGTCACCTTCCCTAAGGTGTATCGTTATGGTATCATGGCAACTCAACTCCTCGCTACGTGACAATCGTTTACCACATTCTTAAGTCTGGAGTTGTTGTCTACCTAGTGAACCTTTGTCATCTGCTTCACCCCATTCATATGGATGTGTGCTTCATCTCTCAGCTCGAGAGATGTTGCTATGTCACATTCCGGGAGTTAATCCTGAGTTGTTCGACCTTCGAGAAGACCGATCCTTCCAGAGTTTTCCTTTCCTCTTCTTGTCATGATTAGCTGGAGTTCTCAGAGCAAGACGACAAGACAAAGATGGTGTTCAAATCAACGTTCATTTGAAGTGCAACCTGGATCATGAAGATTGTACTAGTTTGCGTTTCCCCTTCGTCCTACCCTACGCCTGAATCTCGAGACGAGATTCTTGTTTAGTGGGGGTGAGTTGTCACATCCCTAGCTTCTGGTGCTGCCTGGTGTGTGCATCATGTTTAAATTCTGAAATTTGAACTGAGGAATTTTGGAAGCCTCAAAAACCCTAAATAAAAGAAGGGCAAAAACCCTAAAATCTCATTCTTTGTTCCAAAATGCTCTTCTTAGATGTTCAATATTTTTGGCAAGGGTTTTGATCCAAACCAAAAATAATGAACATTTTAAAAGGATTTATTTTTGGGACTTTGAATTTAAATCATTAGCTATTTGAATTTGAATTATATTCATATAATTAGAATATAATTTCAAATACCCCTAAAATATTTTATGAGCTTTTGGAAAAGTCCATCTAGCAAAATAAAAATATTCAGAGGAGTTTTTGGCATTGTTTGAATTATTTTAAATTCAAAACGGTGGCAAAAGAATTAAATAAAAATAAAACAGAACAGAAAATTAAAAAAGGGGAGCAGAAGCTACCTGGCGCTCACCTGGTAGCCAAACCGGCCCAGCACTGCAGCTGGCCGGCCCAGCCCGCCACCGCTACCCCCTGTCGCCTTCCTCCCTTGCCAGGAGGACGGGCACGCGCCCGGCGCGCGCGGCCACGCGCCCCGGCCACCTCCTCCCTGCCTGGCTGCCTCCTCCTCCCCTGGTCACCTCCCGTGACGCCACGCAGCCCCTGGCTCCCTCTCTCACTCTCCTCGCTCCTTCCCTCCGTCCCTATCCCCCTCTGCTCCCTCTCCCTCCCGCGACCGAACAGAGCCCCGTCGCCGCCGACCAGCGCTCGCACGGCCGCAGCCGTCCCGAAGCCTCTCTGACACGCCCTCGAGATCCGCCGGTCCTCCCTCGTCCTACTCGTCGTCTCACGCGACCAGAAGAGCCCCGGAACGCCGCCCCCGATGTTTTCCCCCTCGCCGGCCGCCGAGGATCTTCACCGTCGATTCGCCACCATCGACGCTTCCCCGAGCCCACTGAACCGCTCTCCGGCCTCCCTGTGAGCTACCGCATCTCCCCCCTTCTTATCTTTTTCCTGTTTGCGCACTCTAGCTAGCCCCACCACCTTGCCCGAGAATCCCTCGCCGCCGGCCATGGCGCCGTCGCGGCCACAGCCGTCGCCGCTTGCTTATGAGCCCGCCAACGCGCTCAGTGCATCCGAAGGAGCTCAAATCACCCAACTGCTGCTCCTCCCGTGCTCTGTGGCATGGTTCCCGTCGATAGCCGAACTCCGGCAGCCGCAAAAGAGCTCGACGCCGGCAGCTCCGGCCACCCCAGTTGCTGTCGCTTATCTCTTTAGATGCGCCTTCCTCCCAGGAACCCGTAGGAGCAAACCGCACGTCAAATGGTGCTCCGTAGCGAGCGTACGGTGCACCTCCGTTGTCGGCCGTGGTCGTCGCCGGCGACACTCCGGTGGCTGGTGACGTGGCGACGTCATTAAACGCTAATGACGCACTAACCAACCCCCTAGGCCACTGACTGTGGGCCCTACACCTGGTCAAACCCCAGTCAGCGCTGGGTTTGACCGGGATTAGTTCCTGTGTCACTGACGTGTGGCCCCCACACGTCAGGTTTGACCTGGACGGCGCCCGTTGACCTGCTGACGTCACTATGAGGTCATGATGACGCAATAATTCCTTTCTGGAATTTAAATAAATCTTTAATGATTTAATAATTTCAGAAAATGTCCTAAACTTCAATAAATCATAGAAATTCAACCGTAACTCCAAATTAAATAATTTATATATGAAAAATTATCAGAAAAATTCAAGGAATCCATCTGTACCATTCCCATGCATGTTAGAACAACTTATCACTACTGTTTAGGACAATTCAATTAAATGGCATTTAAATAATCACATGTGGAGTTTGAATTTGAACCTAGGGTTCAAACCAACCCCATTTAACCTGTTGCTAGGTGCATTAGCCCAAAACACATTCATTTTGCCATGTCATGATCATGCATCATATTGTGCATTGCATTGATTGTGTTTCTTTTGTGTTTGCCGGTGTTGTTCCCCCTCAGTAGACGTTGTACCGACGATGTGATCGTTGACACTGATGAAGACTCAATGTTATCTTCAGAAGTGCCAGGCAAGCAAAACCCCCTTGTTCATTCCGATAAAATCCCCTCTCTCGCTCCTGCTCTCTTTTACTACATTAGGACAACAACGACATATTTGATACTTGCTGCGGTAGCTGAACCCTTTATCCTTTGCATGACCTGTCATTGCCACAGTAAATAGATGAAACCCACTAGCATGAGTAGGAGTTGTTTGAGCCCTGATGTGCCTACTCATTCATGCTTGTTTGTCATGCCTGCTACTGCTTAGAGTTGAGTCGGATCTGATTCATCGGGGATGAATCAGAGGCGTGTGAACCTGTCATACTGTGTGTGAGCTAAGTGTGTGAATACGATTTGGTAAAGGTAGCGGTGAGAGGCCATGTAGGAGTACATGGTGGGTTGTCTCATTGCAGCCGTCCTCAGGAACTGAGTTCTGTGTTTGTGATCCATGATTAAGCTACTACCACGCATTGGGCCCGAAACCAGTGGACCCTCTCGGCTTCTTGATCACCCTTGTCCTCTGTCCAGGAGTTGCAAGTAGTTTCTGGTGTTTGTAGTATGCTGGAGGCCGTGGGCAGCGCTGACCGTAGGGGTGGGCTGTGATGCGATAGGCACGTGGCACGGTGTACCGGGCGCCCGTTTGGTGTCTCGGGAACCCTGTTCACATCGTTTGGGGCTGTGAGCGAAACTCCGGCCGGATCTCCTCATGGATGGAACCCGAATAGGCGATAAACCTGGACTAGAGACTTAGGTGATTAGGTAGGTCGTGGCCGACACCCACGTTGGGCTTCCGCTTGAAGGTTGCCGAGTACATGTCGTGTAAACGGCGGTAAGTGGTGAGAGCGTGTGTGAAGAAGTACACCCCTGCAGGGTTAACCTAATCTATTCGAATAGCCGTGTCCGCGGAAAAGGACTTCTGGGTTGCTTATATCAGTTCATAGACAAGTGGAAGTGGATACTCTAAAATACGCAAGATAAGCGTGAGTGCTATGGATGGCGTTCTCGTAGGGAGACGAGAGCGGATCCATAGTGGTGTATTGATATGGTGAATATGTGGACTCGTGTGCGCCACCTCAAAAGAGTTACTTGCAGTCGTAGTTCAGGTTAGCCACCGAGTCAAAGCTGGCTTGCTGCAGTCAAACCCCTCCACCCCTTGTTGATAATGATGCATATGTAGATAGTTCTGATGTAAGTCTTGCTGGGTACATTTGTACTCACGTTTGCCTATTTTATGTTTTTGCAGAGAGACTTCAGTCTCACTAGTAGTTCCGCTTGGACTTCGACGTTTAGCTTGATACCTCAGCTACGATCTTGTGCCCTCGGCAGGATCTGATAGATAGTCAGGCTTCTCAGCCTTTTTCATTTATAGATGTCTGTACTCAGACATGATAGCTTCCGCTTGTGCTTTGACTTGTATGCTCTGATTGTTGGGTCATGAGACCCATGTTTGTAATGTCTCGCTCCTCGGAGCCTATTGAATAAACTACTGAGTCGTAGAGTCATTTTGTGATGCCATGTTGTATTGCACATATCGAGCATATTGTGTGTATGTTATTGAAATGCTTGGTATGTGTGGGATCTGACTATCTAGTTGTTTATCTTTAGTAGCCTCTCTTACCGGGAAATGTCTCCTAGTGTTTCCACCGAGCCATGGTAGCTTGCTACTGCTCCGGAACACTTAGGCTGGCCGGCATGTGTCCTTCTTCGTTCCTGTGTCTGTCCCTTCGGGGAAATGTCACGCGATGAATACCGGAGTCCTGTTAGCCCGCTACAGCCCGGTTCACCGGAGTCCTGCTAGCCCAGTGCTACAGCCTGGATTCACTCGTTGATGACCGACACGTTCGATGCTGGGTCATGGATGCCTGCCCCTGTAAGTCTGTGCCACTTTGGGTTTACGACTAGCCATGTCAGCCCAGGCTCCTTATCATATAGATGCTAGCGACATTGTCATATACGTGTGCCAAAAGGCGCAAACGGTCCCGGGTAAAGGTAAGGCGACACCCGTGGGAATACCGTGCATGAGGCCGCAAAGTGATATGAGGTGTTACATGCTAGATCGATGTGGCATTGAGTCGGGGTCCTGACACCTGTCGCCTCCGTCGGCCACCCAAGAAGAAGCGTAGCGCCCGAGCAGCCCCGAGCTCCTCCTCTTGTGCCACTTCACTGATCCCCTTCGCCTCGTGCCATTTCACCGCCGGCAAGCTTTGCAGGAGATGAGCACCGACGCCCCTTCTTCCTCTTCCCGTGCTCCTCCCATTTCTCTCTCTCTCTCTCACCTCCCTTCCTATCTCTTTCTATTAGCAGGGAGCCCGCCATTGACGCCAGGAGCCGTCCTCGCCCTCGTCCTCGCAGCAAGTCCCGAGCTCGATCCCGAGCCAACCTCGCCTTGTTCGACCCCGCCGTCCTCGTTCGTCGCGCCGCTGGTGATCAAGTCACCGGAGCGTTGCTGCCCTTCCGCCGCCCCGCCAAGTCCATGGAGCCACCATGGACGTCATCGCGCAGCCTTGCCTCCATTCCCGCAGCCCCGCGCCGGTCAGTAGCAGTAGGTCGCCGACCCTTCCTCTCTGTCCTCCGGTCCTCCTCTGTTTTCCTCTCTCTCAAACGCTCTCTCTCTCTCTCTCTCAGGGACGTACAAGGACGCCGCCGCCCCATGGAACCTTCTTCACCTGCATCCGCGCCCCAAATCCGGCCTCCCCCGCCTTGGATCCGACCGCCTCCACCCGGCCCTCGTCGCCCCGCCGAGTCCCGCCGCGCCTCTGCTTCCCCTGCATCGCCCCCTGCCTTCTGCCTCGTCCTCCTCCGAGCAGAGAACGAGCGCACGAGCGCCGCCCTGCGTTGACCCGTTCCAATGCCAACATGGACCAAATCCAGCCGGCCCAGCTTGCTCACCCTAGCCCATGGGTGAGCTGCCTCCCCTGTACCTGTTTGGCCCGTGTTCAGATTCGGCCCATGTATTTTTTCCATGCGTTGTGAATTTTTTCCATTTATCCAGAGACTGCCTGTTTTACAGAAAACCCCCTAAGCATCAAGCATACAATAACTCTTGAACCGTGCATCGGATTTAAATGATTTAAACATGTAAAATGCTTAGAATTTCTTCTAGTTTCATAATATGCCACTTTCATCCATGTTTAAAATGTTTAAACTTGTTGTTTGTTTAATTTTGCATAAATGCCATGTTAAAATGATTTATTTCATAACTAATTAACCGTAGCTCCAATTTTAATAAACTTTATATGTAAATGGGGTGGAAAAATGCCTAGTTTAACATGGTAGCATTACTTTGCATGTTTAACAACATTAAAATATGTTTTAGGGCAGAACAGTACCAAATTCAAAATATGCACATGGGGATTTTTCCGGAATTGTTGTTTGTTGTTCCGGCCTCATTTAAACTTGCCTAGATAGGTAGTTTTCATATGCTTCACCTCTTGTCATGGTTAACAACATTTAATATTGTTTTGTAGCTTATACGAGATTAAACTAAATATGTCAATGTGGTGTTTTGTCAATATGCAACTCGTTGCATATTGAGCTCCACTTAATTTGTAGTGTTGTTTGTTGCACTTTGCCATGCCGTGCCTCATTAAACTGGACATGCATCATACTTGATTGTGCATCATGCCATGATTATGCTTGTGTGTTTACTATGTTGCTTGCTTCTTTTCGGTGTTGCTTCTTAGTTCCGGTAACGTTGCGCTCGTGAGGATTCGTTCGACTACGTTGGTTCGTCTACTTCATGGACTCGTTCTTCTTCCTAGCGGGATCTCAGGCAACATGACCGCTACCCTGGATCTCACTACTATCATTGCTATGCTAGTTGCTTCGTTCTATCGCTATGCTGTGCTACCTATCATTTGCTCTTCAAGCCTCCCAAATTGCCATGTCAGCCTCTAACCTTTTCACCCTTCCTAGCAAACCATTGCTTGGCTATGTTACGCTTTTGCTCAGCCCCTCTTATAGCGTTGCTAGTTGCAGGTGAAGTTGAAGATTGCTCCATGGTGGACAGGATTATGTTGGGATATCACAATATCTCTTATTTTAATTAATGCATCTATATATTTGGTAAAGGGTGAAAGACTCGGCCTTATGCCTGGTGTTTTGTTCCACTCTTACCGCCCTAGTTTCCGTCATACCGGTGTTATGTTCCCGGATTTTGCGTTCCTTACGCGGTTGGTTGATTTATGGGACCCCCTTGACAGTTCGCTTTGAATAAAACTCCTCCAGGAAGGCCCAACCTTGGTTTTACCATTTGCCTCACCTAGCCCCTTTTCCCTTGGGTTTCTGGAGCCCGAGGGTCATCTTTATTTTAACCCCCCCCCCCGGGCCAGTGCTCCTTCGAGTGTTGGTCTGAAATGAGCATCCTGCGGGGCCACCTCGGGGAAACTTGAGGTCTAGTTTTACTCGTAGCTTGACTTATCCGGTGTGCCCTGAGAACGAGGTACGTGCGACTCCTATCGGGATTTGTCGGCGCATCGGGCGGCTTTGCTGGTCTTGTTTTACCATTGTCGAAATGTCTTGTAACCGGGATTCCGAGTCTGATCGGGTGTTCCTGGGAGAAAGTATATCCTTCGTTGATCGCGAGAGCTTATCATGGGCTAAGTTGGGACACCCCTGCAGGGTATAAACTTTTGAAAGCCGTGCCCGCGGTTATGGGCAGATGGGAATTTGTTAATGTCCGGTTGTAGATAACTTGACACCAGATCCGAGTTAAAACGCATCAACCGTGTGTGTAGCCGTGATGGTCTCTTTTCGGCGGAGTCCGGGAAGTGAACACGGTTTTGGGTTATGTTTGACGTAAGTAGGAGTTCAGGATCACTTCTTTATCATTGCTAGCTTCACGACCGTTCCGCTTGCTCTCTTCTCGCTCTTATTTGCGTATGTTAACCACCATATATGCTTAGTCGCTGCTGCAACCTCACCACTTTACCCCTTCCTTTTCCTTTAAGCTTTGCTAGTCTTGATACCCATGGTAATGGGATTGCTGAGTCCTCGTGGCTCACAGATTACTACAACACCAGTTGCAGGTACAGGTTATGCGATGATCATGACGCGAGAGCGATGTTTGCTTGTCTTGGAGTTCTTCTTCTACTTCTTCTTCGATCATGGGATAGGTTCCAGGTCGGCAGCCTGGGCTAGCAGGGTGGATGTCGTTTGAGTTTCTGTTTGTGTTTCATCTGTAGTCAGATGATGCCCTTATGTATTGTGATGTTGTATTCGTGTGGCATTGTATGCCTTATGTTGTATCCCTATCTATTATGTAATGTTGATGTAATGATATCCACCTTGCAAAAGTGTTTCAATATGCGGGTCTATCCTTGGTGGGACCTTCGAGTTCCTTTTGGATAGGGTCGCATATTGGGCGTGACAGGCGGAGTCCGGGAAGTGAACACGGTTTGGGTTATGTATGAACATAAGTAGTTTCAGGATCACTTCTTGATCACTTCTAGCTTCTCGACTGATGCGTTGCTTCTCTTCTCGCTCTTACTTGTGTATGTTAGCCACCATATATGCTTAGTGCTTGTTGCAGCTCCACCACCTTACCCCTTTCCTACCCATGAGCTTAAATAGTCTTGATCTCGCGGGTGTGAGATTGCTGAGTCCTCGTGACTCACAGATTCTACCAAAACAGTTGCAGGTGCCAAGGATACCAGTGCAAGTGACACAATCGAGCTCAAGTGGGAGTTCAACGAGGACCTTGGTGGAGACCAGTTGGGACGATCGGGGATCTGGCATTTGGGGTTATCTTCTTTTCATTTGGATTTAACCGTAGTCGGTTTATATGTGTATTTTGAATGACATATGGACTTATTTATGTATTGTGTGAAGTGGCGATTGTAAGCCAACTCTCTTTATCCCATTCTTGTTCATTACATGGGATTATGTGAAGATGACCCTTCTTGCGACAAAACCTACAATGCGGTTATGCCTCTAAGGCGTGCCTCGACACGTGAGAGATATAGCCGCATCGTGGGTGTTACAAGTTGGTAATCAGAGCCATCCCCGACTTAGTAGCCCCCTGCTTGATCGAATCGCTGACGTTGTTGAGTCTAGAACAAAATTGTTTTGAGTCTTAGGATTATATATATCGGCGAGTAGGATTCTTTTTACTCCTCAGTCCCTTCATCGCTCTGGCGAGGTCTCCTGACATAGATGTTTTGACTTTCCTCTTCTCAAATTTCACTAAAAAAAATTTAGGATCACGCTGGTATCTGGGAATCATTCTGATAGTCTTGTGACGAGAACATTGTTCTTGGTGCCTCCTGACATTTAGGGGTTGTGGTAGTGTCCCGGGGAGTTAAGCTCCGAGGTGTTGTCGTCACAATTTTATCGTTGCAATTCTGGAATACCTGAGTTTCGTCGACATTGAAAATCTCTTTTATGTAGTTTTCAGTGAGATAACCTCGACGCCACCTAGTACTGGGGAGTTTGAGAGTATTGCCATAGCTCGTATAACGGATGCTTTTTGAAGGTTGAGGTACACAATTTCTGAAGGTTTCTTGGTTATGTGTTAACGGATGGATACCGCTGGATGTAGGGATTGTTAGTTTGGGTGAGATATATTGCTTCCCCTGTATCCCCAACACCTGATTGCATAACCAGAAAGTTTCGGGAGTTTATAGGTGGGATTCAAGTAGCTCTAGCATTTCTTCCCGCAGATATTTGGTTTGTGATTGGGTAATTGTCGGTGTCAAAACCAGCAGATCTCGGGTAGGGGGTCCTAAGCAGTGCGTCTTAGGATCAATGGTAACAGAGGCAAGGGACACAATGTTTACCCAGGTTCGGGCCCTCTCGATGGAGGTAAAACCCTACGTCCTGCTTGATTAATATTGATGATATGGGTAGTACAAGAGTAGATCTACCACGAGATCAGAGAGGCTAAACCCTAGAAGCTAGCCTATGGTATGATTGTTGTTGTCTATCTATCGACTAGCCTGACCCTGGTTTATATAATGCACCAGAGGCCTAGGATAATAAGAGTCCTAGCTGAATACGCCGGTGGGGGAGGAGTCCTTGTCTTGATCGCCAAGTCTTGTTGATTCTTCCTTGTATGCGGCAGTTGTCCGGACTGGCCCATGAGTATACGGCCATGGGGGTCCTCGGCCCAATCCAACTGATCGGGAGACGAGCGTTGAGTACCCCCTAGTCCAGGACACCGTCAGTAGCCCCCTGAACCGGTCTTCAAGTTAGGGACGCTCCTCGATTCTTCCGAACTGTTCTTCATCTTCGGTTGCTAGTCTTGAAAACTGGTTCAACAAATCTTCTCATCTTCTATCTTGAGGATCGCCGAAATGCATTCGACGAGTTTACACGTTGGGTATCCGAGGAGCCCCTTTAAGTTTACAGCCTTTATCAATGCCTTGTTATTTTTATGCCATGCCTCGGGTTTGAGGTTGTTCCCAGGCGGCAACGTCCTCTTGCATCCGAGCTCCAACGCCGGACTGCATTCGAGGTATCTTTTATAGCCGAGCACCAATGCCGGACTGCTTCCCAGCTCTAACACTGGACTATGTATCCGAGCTCCAACGCCGGACGGTATCCGAGCTCCAACGTCGGACTATGTATCCGAGCTCCAACGCCGGACTGTATCCGAGGTGTCGTAAATCACCTTGGTTCAAAGAAGTTTGAAGGAGTTTAGCCGAGCTTAATGCCGGAAGTGCCCTCTATGGAGCCAGCCACTAGCGCCCGAGCTTTATGTCGGACTGCTTCCGAGGTGGTGCACCACCCCGAATGTGGGCCAGTTTTTGTCAATATTTTTGATTGGTGCCAGTAGCCCTCAAGGTGGGTATCGGTCTAAAACCCGAGATGCACATGAAGGATGACATAAGACCGCTGATCCTCGTAGCCGCTGAGACTCAGGTTGATTTGCAAAATCGGTCTGAGGATCAAGTCCTAGCTCGGCAGAATACTTCGGGACACAAAAAGCGGCGTGCTCAGTCCTCGAGACTCAGGTTGGGTGCGGCCGACCAACCTGAGGATCAAAATCTCCTCGGAAACTGTATTGCACTTAAAATTTTCTGCCTAGAACAGGCAATGCAGTAGCCCCCGAGACACTGGTCGGGTGGCAACACTAGATCAGGGTATCGATGTGCCCCTTTAATATTTGTAAATAATAAGCCCGAAGCCCAGTAGCCCCCAAGCCTTAATGCAGGCACGGGAGGCCGAATTAAGGATCGATATCCATAGTAAAATCACAAATTATGTGTAATGACTCTGTGTATCCAAGTACTTTACGTCATTAATGCTCAGATCCGCATTGGACAAAACTTTGTTGACCGACCATCGGCTTCCACCTCCTCGGCCAATAGTCGAGGAGTGTTTGTCCTACTTTATAAAGCCTTTATGAGGGCAAAGATTTACAACAAACAAGGAAATCTGGCCATATGGTTTTATAAACAAAGGTATGTGAAGAGACATGTTATATTACTGTTTAACAGAAGAAATGTCTTCCAAAGAGAATAGTCCTGCTATCGGTTCCTTTCTTTGGGTTGTCATGCTAAGCATGATCATGAAACCTCAGCTCCAATGTAAGAGCAAAATATTGAGGATTTAGTTTGGGAGGCCAGTTAATAGCCCCCGGTAGTGTTCGGCGACAGTCGAAGTCAAGCCGTAAACACTTCGGACATTGTTATGAATGGCCCGTCGTTTAACGCCGTCATCAGATCGCCGACCAGTTTACGCTTATTGTGACAGTCAGTTTTCGGCTTTCTCCACTGAGGTGCTTAACCATGTGAGCTGGAAGCACAATCGCAGTGGTTCTCCCTTTGCACACCTAGCCGAACGAAGCGGAACATAGGAGGCAAGCGCAGGAGCCGGGCAACCCAACTATTGACCGAAGACACAATTCAAAACCGATGCATATATAGCAATATCCGAGAATGTTTTTGCCGAATCTTTAAAGGTGTCCGGCGTTGCACTGCGAGACTTGTGCTGAAAACACACAAATAGTTTAAAAGTGCCAAGGGCTCGAAAAGCCAAAAAACTTATTCAAAAGGTTAATGTCCGAACTAGATCAAGTGTTCGGTGCCAATCCGAAAATTTGACTTTAGAAAAAAAAAGGTGCTTCTGCCGTGCTTTAACATGACACATCCTATCTCAAAACTTCAAGCGGGTCAGCCTACGGCTTCTTTGAGAGACAAATTAGGCTCCCCGGCTAGTGACCGCACACTTGTGTCGAAAAAAGGAGTGATAAATAATAATAAAAACTTTGCAACGACTAAGAAGAAAAACACTTATCATAAAACGGCTCATATAAATTTAAGAGCCCCCAAGTGACTTGGGTAAAAGAATGATTGCATGTACCGAAGTACTTATATCATATCTATGTTCAACCGAAATTTAAACGCGTCTTAACCGACCGTCGGCTTCTCCCTCTTCGGTCAAGGACCGAAAAGTGTTATGTACTCCATCTGTCGAGAATATCGACAGTGTTTCCAATAACCAGGCAATCAGGCCATAAGGCTGTAACAGACAAAGCGCGCTCAGGGAACTTATGCTATATTACTACGAAGTGTAAGAAGCATCTTCGAAGAAAATAGTACCCCCAACGATACCTTTCTTCGGTGCTCATTATTATTATGAGACTTGTGCAACAGATTTTTTGTACTCATGAGTTCCGTTGTGTGCCGACCATGATTGAAAACAATAAGAGTACTAGCTTTCGGCTTCACCCAGTCTGAGGTCCAGCTTGGTTGACCCGATCGTGACAATCACAGAGGTGCTCCCTTTACTCCCTAGCCGAACAATCGGGAACGTAGGGGTAAGCACAGGAGCCAGGCAACCCAGCTTGCAAATCGCTTAAGTCAATATGGTGCATATTGTGGCGTAATACACGAACAAGGAACGAAGCCGTACAAGTATAATCATATGCAAGAGAAAAAAGCTTCATGAAGGAAGCCCCCAAGTAAATGGAGTATTTGAATTTGCGCGTCACAAACAAAGTTTGGACAAGGAAATTTTACAAGCAACTTTTTTCCAAAAAAGTATAATTCTTGGCCGAGCCGAACACAAGTTAAGAATTTAAAACTTTGAGCATGAAGACAACTTAGCTGGTTAATGTGTTCGGTATTGATGATGCAGTCCAAGCTTGATGCGGGACAAGGTTCCATCCCTGAGCCGGTCCCGAGGTGGCGGAGCAAAGAGCTCGGCACTCCGAAGTGGTGACATAGCACGGTCGATGCAGGACGGCAGGGTGATGCCGAAGACCCTGACATGGGGTAATGAAGTGTTGACGAAGCCCCCCGTCCAGCCGAGGTGACGCCAAAGGATATAGTCCGGCTGGATCATTTTCCTGTGCACAAAAAATAGTGCAAACCAGAGATAATAGTAATAATAATAAAAATAAAAATAAATTCGTTGCATAACAAATAATTTATGCAAAGTGAGTAATAAAAAAAATATGGCCTGGCGCCCGCCGAAGTCAATGTCGATGCAGGGCGGCGACGTGATGCGGTAAAGGCATGACAAGGCCTGAATTCACAGGTCGGTTCGAGTTTCGGATGCGGCGTTTGCCGGACTATGCACGGAAACTGACCGAAGCACCATGCGACCATCGTTAATGCGGCCACCATTTGATAGACCTGCGTACATATGACGGGCAAACTAGAGTAATAATTCATTGGGAAAAATGAACCCTAACAAGCAAAAAATACTAGGATTAATAGCACCTGGCTTATTTGTTGTAGCAATCCGAAGAAAGGTGATTCCCAAAATTGGGACTCAATCCGCACACCTATCGCCTGATGGGCGATAAAGCAATGGCATGGTGATGGTGGCAAAGGTTGGCTCGCCGAGGCAAAGCCCTCGGTCCAGCTAACGTGACGGAGCTGGTCGGCCAGCGACGCGGAAGTATCCGGAGTAGGTTGATGAAGAGATGATGAAGCCCCCGGTCCGGCGATGCAGGTCATGACGTGGTCGATGCCGGCTTGATGAAGCGACCGTGTGGTGATGCCGGTATGCCCGCTCCGTGTAATCCACGGGGCGGCGATATTGGTGATGATTTATCCTTCGCGATGTCGGACCCTTGTTCGGCTTGCCGAGATGATGATCCGAAGAAGTTGAGCTCGGCTCAACAAAGCGATGACGTGTCTAACGCAGGTCGGCCGCCGTGGAGTGATGTTGTCGGGCTGGTTTGACACCGGCGCGACGATGAAATTTGTATTGCAAGAATACTTTTAATACTCCTGGGATGTGTTTGAGAATAAAACACAACACCCCATACGAAAACTTCCTTCAAAAAGGATGTCCGAGATCCCGTTCATAAAGAAGATGAATTCGGGTCGGATTCGTTCTCGCGCAGAAAACAGATCCAAAAGGTGATGCACTAATCGAAGTTTCCCGGAGTTTGGATGGTCGGATCGAGCTGAGTTTTTGGCAGGTCGTAGATATGGGAATTCCGCACCAAATCAATGGTTGGATTCTCCAAAGGACATCTGAGCTAGATGCTGGATACCACGCCCTAAACTCGTCCGGATTCTCGTCCAGATTCAACAGAGCTCCGGTATATCGGAGATTGCCAGAGATTCCTCCATCGGAACTCGACGAAATTTTCCAAGGTTATTGTAGACTCAATTCCGCACAATTCCACCGAAGCAATCGTTAAAACGACACTTGAGGAGGTGGTGGTGGCGGACACAAGACCGTTGTCCAGAAAAACAGCACGGTCGCCTGAGGGCAATGTTGACATTGAGCCCCCAAGCTCCATGGATGACTCCTCCATGACCTTGATAGAGATCGGAGTTGATGTTGATGAAGGCCCTCATCCGAACATGACGATCGGAGGTAGGGCGCAGTCCTCGGTTAAGCCAAGGTGACCAGTCGAGCTGGTGACGAAGAAGCCGACGTCGCAGTTGACCTGCAGTCGAGCCATTGATCCTTTCGCCGATCACACAGCGGAACTCTCAATGAAAGCACCAATGTCGGTGTCAAAACCGGCAGATCTCGGGTAGGGGGTCCCAAGCAGTGCGTCTTAGGATCAATGGTAACAGGAGGCAAGGGACACAATGTTTACCCAGGTTCAGGCCCTCTCGATGGAGGTAAAACCCTACTTCCTGCTTGATTAATATTGATGATATGGGTAGTATAAGAGTAGATCTACCACGAGATCAGAGAGGCTAAACCCTGGAAGCTAGCCTATGGTATGATTGTTGTTGTCTATCTATCGACTAGCCTGACCCTGGTTTATATAATGCACCAGAGGCCTAGGATAACAAGAGTCCTTGGCGAATACGCCGGTGGGGGAGGAGTCCTTGTCTTGATCGCCAAGTCTTGTTGATTCTTCCTTGTATGCGGCAGCTGTCCAGACTGGCCCATGAGTATACGGCCATGGGGGTCCTCGGCCCAATCCAACTGATCGGGAGACGACGCGTTGAGTACCCCCTAGTCTAGGACACCGTCAGTAATCCTTACCACTTATTTGTTCCAGTCGTACCTTGGTTTTTATTTCATCAATCTCTTATCAAATGGCTTCTCACCTTAATGGACGTGTGATGTTAGCTTTGGAATTCATTCATTCATCCTTGTTCGAATGTTTTTTGTGAACACTATATGTTGCAATTTCTAGTCTTTGATTCTACTTATCTATCATGTCAATGGTGGTTCTAACGGATGTCATCCTCCTCAGGATGGATCCGCCAACTTGCAACAACCCGGATCGGGGTGAAGAAGATCGATCGAATCCACCACCTCTACCACCTCCTCCGCCTCCAGAGGCATGGCAAGCTGTCGTGGCGGCCACCAACGCCAGCACCCAGATGATTTTGCAAATCTTGCAAGAACGCAACCAAGGCCAAGGCAACCAAGGGAATAAAGGTCAAGGGCAGTTCAACCATCAGCCTCAGTTTCCTACTCTCAACCAGTTCCTTGCAAATCAGCCGAAGTATTTGAGCTACTGTGTCGAGGCCACAGACGCCGATGATTGGCTCGTGGACATCAACAAGCATTTTGAATGCAGCAATGTCAGGCCTGAGGACTATGTCAAGTTCGCTTCTTTTCAGCTCAAGGACCAAGCAGCTCGTTGGTATCAGCAATTCAAAGATTCCAGAGGAGGTAGAGTGATTACTTGGACTGACTTCAGTCGGGACTTTAAAGCTCACCACATTCCTACAAGTGTGGTTGAGAGCAAGTGTGAGGAGTTCCGCAATCTCAAGCAAGGCAGCATGTCCGTGTACCAATACAACATCCAGTTTCAGAAACTTGCTCGCTTTGCTAAACAAGACGTTCCTGATGAGAAGAGTATGATTTATCACTTCAGAGGTGGCCTCGGAGAGGATCTGCAGTTAGCTCTCGTTCTTGTTCAACCTACTCGGTTTGATCAATTCTAAACATGGCCCTCAAGCAAGAAGGTGCTCAGCTCAAGTGTGATGCTTCTAAGAAGAGAATCAGGGATGCAGTTCAGTCTTCTTCTTCCTCACAAGTGGCAGCTAAGCAATAGAAATTCTACCTTCCTCCTCCTCCATTTCGTCAGCCTTACCAGCAGAAGAACTCGGGTGGTCGTGGATCTTCCCACCCACCCAACCCAGGCTATCAGAACAAGTCAAATTCTCAAGCTCCAAGGTCAAGTGCTCCTTATCATCGCTCGCTCTCAGACGTGACTTGCAACAAGTGTCAGCAGAAAGGTTACTATGCAAACAAGTGCTTCAACCAAAGGCGCCTTCCGCCTCCTCCTCCTATGAGATCTTCAAGCAATGCAGTGGTCAAGCATAATCCAAAGCATGCAAAGGTGAACATGATGAATGCAGTGCAAGCAGAGGATTCTTCTAATGTGATAATGGGTAATCTCTCAGTTAATGACTTTCGGTGTCAAAAGTGGCGGATCTCGGGTAGGGGTCCCGAACTGTGCGTCTAGGCAGATGGTAACAGGAGACAAGGGACACTATGTTTTTACCCAGGTTCGGGCCCTCTCGGTGGAGGTAAAACCCTACTCCTGCTTGATTAATATTGATGATATGGGTAGTACAAGAGTAGATCTACCACGAGATCATAGAGGCTAAACCCTAGAAGCTAGCCTATGGTATGATTGTTGTTCATCCTACGGACTAAAACCCTCCGGTTTATATAGACAACAGAGAGGGCTAGGGTTATACAGAGTCGGTTACAATGGGAGGAGATCTACATATCCGTATCGCCAAGCTTGCCTTCCACGCCAAGGAAAGTCCCATCCGGACACGGGACGAAGTCTTCAATCTTGTATCTTCATAGTCCAGAAGTCCGGCCAAAGGTTATAGTCCAGCCATCCGGACACCCCCTAATCCAGGACTCCCTCAGTAGCCCCTGAACTAGGCTTCAATGACGACGAGTCTGGCACGGAGATTGTCTTCGGCATTGCAAGGCGGGTTCCTCCTCCGAATACTTCATAGAAGATTTTGAACACAAGGATAGTGTCCGGCTCTGCAAAACAAGTTCCACATACCACCATAGAGAGAGTAATATTTGCACAAATCTAATCTGCTGACGTATTCCGCAGTGTGACATCACGCCATGACCAAGCCTTTATTCGAATCATTTTACTGTCCCACCTCAGCGCGTTTAGTGAGGCGGTTTCTTTGGCACGTCTTGTCGAAGCAGAGATCGTGTCCTGTTATTCCAGGATTCTCATCAATACGGGCGTGGGTAACCCAACCGTGCATGTTGGTACGCCTCCTCGATCGAAGGCGAGTCCCGAGCGGTCATGGGGAGGGCTCTTGGTATTCAACCTCTTTATAAAGAGACCAAGGCTCGACTCCTTCCTTTCAATCTTAATCGAGTCCGCCTCTCGCCTTGAGTTCCAACACCCAAAGCTCCAGATTCAGGCGCTTCGGACCTCCGGTGATGTCCGTCTCCGACCTTCAAGGTCAGTGGATGCCTTCCTCCGTTACGGAAGAAGACGTGCTAAAGCTAAGAGATGCCAGGTATCTAACCGGCGAAATCTCGCATAGGCTGCCTGCTCAAGGGCAGGTTATTCCCACTCCCAAGCCTGGTGAGAGTGTGGTGTTCGCGTCTCACTTCCTTCGGGGGCTAGGCTTCCCGATGGACCCCTTCGTAAGGGGGCTCATGTTTTATTACGGGCTGGAATTTCATGACTTAGCTCCGGATTCCATCCTCCATATCTCATCATTCATTGTCGTGTGCGAGGCCTTCCTCCATGTTACTCCTCACTTCGGATTGTGGCTTAAGACCTTCAAAGTAGAGCCGAAGATGATCGATGGGCAACACGCGGAGTGCGGAGGTGCTGTTATAAGCAAGAATGATGACGCTCCGTGGCCCAAGGGCTCTTTTCAAGAGGAGTTCAGCTTATGGCAACGACAGTGGTTTTATATCACAGCTCCCAGGGGCACCAAGTGGGTGGCGCCACCTGCCTTTCGCTCGGGTCCTCCACCACAGCTAGCGTCATGGGTCAATAAAAGGTTTGACTGGGAGCTATCCAAGGACGTGCCCTTGTTGCAGGGTCGCGTTCGAGATCTCCTAGAAAGAGATATCAATCTGGTCGTAGTGACGCAAGTTATGTTGATTCGCCGCATCCTGCCCTGCAAACGTCGCCCCTCCGCCTGTGGGAGTTTAACCCGGAGGGACCACGAGCCCTCCAACATTTCGCGGTCGCGACGCCCATGGAGATGTACAAATTGTTCTTCGGATCACAAGCAATGTGTCCGAACTCGTCCGAGGACGCAGGTCTGAGCTGCAATCGCCCGGATACTCAAGTAAGTAGCCATGTACCCGGACACGCTATCCGTATATTTATCATAAAATTGCCCTTAAAAGAGTTGTCCCTTAAACAGGAGTGGATAGCGAAGGCAAAGCTAATCAGGTGTCCGGCCCGCCTCCCTGAGACTACGCCGGATCCCGTGTTAACCAGGATGCTGGAGGTTGCGCCTTCGGAAGAAGGCGAAGTGGGGAACAAGGAAGCTACCGCCTCCCTGAAGGAGGCTGTCAGGAAAGGAGGAATCGAGAATTCCTCTAACTAGGGGAAGAAGAGGACCGCCTCTGAAGAACCGGAGACCATGGTCTCAAAGCGGGGGAAGAAATCTTCGTCAGAGGGTCCGGCGCCGGGGGGGTGCCTCGGTCGCATTGCGCCCCCAAGGGGATTAGCTCTCCACCTAGCCGTAAGTAAAGAGGGGAGTTTTAAAATGAGAGACATCCCTGTTCTATTTTTGAGGAAGATAACCAAAATTTTACCTTGTAGTTCGGATCTCAGCCCTTCTCAGCAGAGCTCATCTTCAGGGGATCTTCGTCTGGAGATGATGGAGAGCAGAACGCCTCCCCCGCCATACCGCCTTAGGAGGCGGGCGACCCTGAGGTGTCGTCATGGAGGGTTTCTCCTAATCCGGCAGGGCCGGAAGGCAGTCGTATGGCCCCCCAAGGCCCTCCATGTCCGGCCTTCGAAAAAGGCCATCGGACGAGTTCGGCACCGTCCGGTGCACGGTCGGAGGAGCTTAAGGATCTGCTCGGGCGAGCGTCTATCTCAAAAGAACACCGTGCGTTGATGGATACGGTGATTGGAAGGATTTCATCCGTGGAGAGTTGTTTGTACGAGGCTGTCAGGAGCTTACTGACAGGTTTTGAGGTACGCGAAATGATGTACCTTTTGACAGATCCGCATATATAAGATGCGCCCTGTATAGATAGTAGCCCCTGAGACTCTGTGCGTTGTCAAAAATGACGGCGCGCCGAGGATCATAATCCCAGGTATAATATGTTGCCTTTCCTATGTAGGTGGGGAAGTGTCCGATGGCTAGCCGGACTGATGAATTTGCCAAGCTAAAGCGGCAACTTGACGTGGCCGATGCCGACATCGCGCTTGTCAACAAGCGGCTTGACGAGGCACAAGGTATGTAATTTCTCCGAAGACACCTGGTAAGAGGAGCTTGATGCCCGTACCTTACAACATGTATGCTTGATGCAGACGGTGCCACTGCCATGGAGAACCTTCGGGCGGAACTTGCCCGAGCCAAGGAACAGGCCAGAAAAAGCGATGCGGCTGCCTTAAAGGCGGCTGAAGAGCTGAAAGCCGAACACGCTGCTCACTGCCAAAGCAAGAAAGAAATGGCCGAGATGGCTATAAAGTTGAAGGATCTTGTCGACCGCTGCAAGCTTCTTGAAAAAGAAGATTGGGTGGCACAGAAGGACCTAGAGAACGCCGCTACCGAGGCCAAGGATACTCGCTCTGCGATGAGAGCTATGAAGGAGGAGCTACGTCAGGGCGGAGATATCACAGCTGGAAAGCCCTTTATGCTGCGGGTTAAGTTCGGGGATCCTAAATATGCTCAGTTGGACCGGATGTGGAGTGCGGCGAACACTTATCTGGACTTGGCGGCGAGTGTCGCGGACGCGGCCGAACACTTCCGAGATCAAAAGGACCCCGAAGTGGAAAAGCTTTTTTGGTCGCAGTTCCACAATCCAGAGCACCCACTCCCATTAACCGATCATTTGGCCGCGTGGGCGGAGCTGAATAGGTTATCCGGACTCGCCATGAAATGTGTTGTGAGTCATCTGTGGCCGGAAAGGCCCGAGCCGAAGAGTTATTTTAGCTTGGTGCAGCAGTTCCTTGGTGCGGTGCCGCATATTAATGTGATGAAGAGGTCAGCGTGCATAGAGGGTGCGCGGATGACTCTTGCCCGTGTCAAGACATATTGGGCAGAGATGAAGGCCGTCGTTGTTGCATCCCAAGATTCGGACGAGAGCCGAGTACCTGCCGAGCACTATTTTCAGGAAGTTCTGCAGGGCGCTCGTTTAATAGAGACGCAGTGCTCGAAGGATATTATGTTCGAATGACATGTATTATTGTTGGACAATGTTTCGATGGAATATAAAAGATTTTTATACTTGTGCTTTCAAGAATTAGAATGCCTCGTGTGCGGCCGTTAATGTATATGTGTATATAACCTGAAAGATGGCAGTCTTCGGCTTCAGCCCCCACGCATATAATGCGGGGATGTTCGCAGAACACTTGATCCAACATCTTGGTCCTATTAAGGAGGTGATGGCGCAGCGAACTAGGCAACCGGACTATAATGCTTTATCACTTTCACTTAGCCATAGGAGTTTGACAGTGGGGCTACTATATAGCCCCTAGGGGCACCGCGCTCACTCGAATTCGGGGTGCGTGTGTGCCTGGCCGGGAAACGACCCTTCATTAATGCGGAGGAATCCTAAAGATTCCGACGTGTCATCGAGTGGTTGACCAGTCTCATGCTATATCATGATAGTCAGTTTTCGGCTTTCTCTACTGAGGTGCTCGCCTGGCTGAACCAAGGCACAATCGCAGTAGTTCTCCTGGTGCCGCCTTAGCCGATAGAGCGGAACGTAAGGCAGCAAAACATAGGAGCCAGGCAAACCCAACATTTGACAAAAGACATGATTCGGAGCTGATGCATATAAGGCCAAACTCGTGACGCCGAACACTCCCTAAGGTATTCGGTCTTTATGAAAACGGGCTGAACAACGCCCTTGGTAAGAAGCCCCTGGTGTCCAGGTACGCGCAAAATTCTGACATGGCCACATGCCAAGACGCCAGCCTCCTCCTCGGTTATACCAAGAAACCGAGGGATGTGTATCAACAAGAGACAGTGAAAAAGGTTTACACAGGGTCTTAATCTGAAAAGAATCCTTGGAACAGGTCCCTACTGCATGTATGCGCCTGTGTCTCCATTGTGCCATATCCTGGACGGGTGTAGCACGGTGTTCATCTGTAAAAGAGAGGAACTTAGTTGAAAAAGACCGTGCAAAAATCAATGTTATATTAAATAAAAAAGTATAATTCAAAAAATGGGTAAAGGTGAGCTTTATTGTCTCTTGTTGTACACGCGCGGAGCCCCTTGTACGGGGGTATGCGGCTTGTAAGCCCTTGTATGTTTACGTCGGACTCGTCTAGCCATGTCCGGGGTCTGAACGACCTGTTTAGGTGCTTTGATTAGTGAAGCCAGTTTAGTGTGTGGCTGTCAAGGCAGCCGCACAGTCTTCCGCGCTCGAGGAACACTCGGTATTTCCCTTTAATGAGATGATGCCTCGTGGACCGGGCATTTTAAGCGTAAGGGATGCATAATGCGGTATTGCGTTGAAGCGGGTGAAAGCTTCGCGTCCCAGTAGCGCTTGATAGCTACTTGTAAATGGGGCGATGTGGAAGGTTAGCTTTTCACGGCGGAAGTTGTCGGGGGAGCCGAACATAACTTCTAGTAAGAGAGAACCCGTACAATGGGCATCTGGGCCTGGCATTACCCCTTGAAAGGCAGTGTTGCTATGGCGAATTTTTGTTGGATTTATCCCCATTTTGCGGATTGTGTCCTGATACAGCAAGTTTAGACCACTGCCGCCGTCCATTAGGACTTGTGTAAAGTGGAGTCCGTCAATTATCGGATCTAATATCAAGGCAGTCCAACCTGTGTTCCGGATACTTCTAGAGTAATCCTGATGGTCGAAGGTGATTGGTTTTAACAACCAGTGGCAGGACTCCTCTGGGATAGGCCGTATGGCGCGTATCTCTATAGGCGCCACTCTGTTTTTCCCCTTTGTCATGTGAAGTGAGTTTACTGTTTTGACTTCTTGTGGGAAATTCTTTTGCTCTCCGGTGCTCTGCTTGTGGGCTTCGTCATCGTCCTCGCTTGGTATGTCGAGCCCCTTGTGTTCGGCGTTGAGTTTGCCAGATTGCTTGAAGACCCAACAATCTCTATGGATATGGTTTGCAGGCTTCCTGGGAGTACTGTGGATTTGGCATATCTTGTCCAAGATTTTGTTTAGGTTAGATAGCTTGTCCCTGTTATCCTTGAGGGACAACTTTTTCTGATTCTGCCGAGAGCTTTTGAATCCGGCATTGACAGTTGTGCTCTTTGGGTTGTTTCCCTTAGTCCGGCGCTGGTCCTTGCTGCGTCGTGGTTTCTCGTTTCCATCCCTAACTTCGGATGTACTTGGGTTGCTGGTACTGTTTCTTGCCAACCAACTATCCTCTCCTGCGCAAAAGCGGGTCATGAGGCTTGTTAATGCGGCCATTGTTCTTGGTTTTTCTTGGCCGAGGTGTCTGGCGAGCCATTCGTCTCGAACGCTATGTTTGAAAGCTGCTAAGGCTTCAGCGTCCGGACAGTCAACTATCTGGTTCTTTTTAGTAAGAAATCTATTCCAGAGTTTCCGGGTTGACTCTCCGGGTTGTTGAGTTATATGACTTAGATCGTCTGCATCCGGAGGTCGGACATAGGTCCCTTGAAAATTTGCCCAAAAAGCATCCTCCAGCTCTTCCCAACTTCCAATGGTGTTTTCGGGAAGGCTTTTAAGCCAATGCCGGGCTGGCCCTTTGAGTTTGAGGGGTAAGTATTTTATGGCGTGGAGGCCATCTCCTCTAGCCATGTGTATGTGGAGGATATAATCCTCAATCCAGACTCCAGGGTCTGTTGTTCCGTCGTATGCCTCTATGTTTACGGGCTTGAATCCCGCTGGAAATTCATGGTCCAGCACTTCATCGGTGAAACATAGGGGGGGTGCGGCACCCCTATATTTGGGTGTGCCGTGATGTTCGGATACTTGTTGTGTTGCATTGCTTACTAGAGCTTGCTTTCTTGGCCCATAGAAAGATCTGGCTGGGCCGTCTTTTTGATGCGAATCCTTGTGCGGATCGTGTGTTGGCTTGTGTGCGGCGCCGTTCTCTGCTCTATGTTGGCCATGGGGTTGTTTATCCGACCGAGTGGATTCCTTATATTCCGATTGCGGGGGCTCCAAGGCCTCTTCATCAAATTTTGGCAGTAATTTTCTCTTCGGATAGCTCTTTGTGTGGCGACTATGGCCGTATTTGTCTGCGGTGTTGAGTACTTTGCTCCATCTAATTCTGAGTGCATCTTCCGCTGTTTTGAGCTTCCGCTTCTACTTTTTCAGGCTACGGGCAGTGGCGACGAGCCTTTTGTGGAGGTTCTTCCGTTCCAGCAGCTTGTCCGGCGTGAGGTCATCCGGACTATTATCTTCGCCGGGGACGGGTTGTTCGGTTTGTTTATCCAAGTTTCCCTGTCTGGACGGTTGCTTGATGGCATGTTCGTCGTCCGCTGGTGGGCCCTGCTCTGTGGCTGGGTCTGTGTGGTTGCTGTCTCTGTCGAGGTGGGGTTTGGAGTGGCGCTTACGCCGCCGTTTTGACTGCTTTTCGAGGGAACGGTCCCTTGTTGTGTCCCTTTGTTCCTCGTCGTCGTTTCTTTTAGGTGTGTCCACCATGTATACATCGTGAGATGAAGTGGTTGTCCAGTGCCCTATAGGCGCTGGTTCCTGTTCGTCTCCTACATCGTCGTCCATACCGTCGATGTCTTCGGAGTCGAAGTTGAGCATGTCGGTTAAGTCATCGACAGTGGCTACGAAGTGGGTGGTGGGTGGGCTTTGAATTTCTTCATCGTCTGCATCCCAACCTTGCTGACCATAGTCCGGCCAGGGCTCTCCTGATAAAGAGAGAGACTTTAGTGAATTCAGAATGTCGCCGAAGGGCGAGGGCTGAAAGATGTCCGCGGCAGCGAACTCCATGATCGGCGCCCAATCGGGTTCGATCGGCAGGGGCGCGGAAGGTTCGGAGTCCGAAGAGGAGTCCGGCACCTTGGAGTCACAAGCTTCGCAAAGGACAAGGCTGGTGTTTGGCTCGATCGCCGTAGAGATTGAAGCCCCCGAGGTGGTGTCTAGCCACCCGTCCTCGATTGGTGCAGTCGGCTCCGAGCTAAAGGACGGAGCGGACACTGGTGCGGCCTCCAGGGCACTGTTCGGCGGCAGAGCTAGATCATGCCCATCGTGACAGTGCGGCGCGCTCTGCTGTGGCTCGGACCCGTCGAAGATCAAGTCTCCGCGGACGTCAGCCGTGTAGTTCAAGCTTCCAAATCTGACCTGATGGCCAGTGGTGTAGCTTTCGATCTGCTCCAGATGGCCAAGCGAATTGGCCCGCAGTGCAAAGCTGCCAAATACGAAGATCTGTCCGGGGAGAAAAATCTCACCCTGGACCGCATCATTGTTGATGATCGGGGGAGCCATCGGGCCTAAAGGTGACGACACAGAGGAACTCTCAATGAAAGCACCAATGTCGGTGTCAAAACCGGCGGATCTCGGGTAGGGGGTCCCGAACTGTGCGTCTAGGAGGATGGTAATAGGAGACAAGGGACACGATGTTTTTACCCAGGTTCGGGCCCTCTCGGTGGAGGTAAAACCCTACTCCTGCTTGATTAATATTGATGATATGGGTAGTACAAGAGTAGATCTACCACGAGATCAGAGAGGCTAAACCCTAGAAGCTACCTATGGTATGATTGTTGTTCGTCCTACGGACTAAAACCCTCCGGTTTATATAGACACCGGAGAGGGCTAGGGTTACACAGAGCCGGTTACAATGGGAGGAGATCTACATATCCGTATCGCCAAGCTTGCCTTCCACGCCAAGGAAAGTCCCATCCGGACATGGGACGAAGTCTTCAATCTTGTATCTTCATAGTCCAGGAGTCCGGCCAAAGGTTATAGTCCAGCCATCCGGACACCCCCTAATCCAGGACTCCCTCAATGACATTCCTGCAAAAGTTTTATTCGATACTGGTGCATCGCTTTCTTTCATTTAAAGACCTTTTGTTGCCAAGCATGAGTTTGTGACGGAAAAGATTCCTATCCCGTTGAAGATTGTGTCTCCGGGTAAGCAAATGACATCTAATAATTGTGTCCCGGATGTTTCTATCAAGATGGGAAACTATAAATTTCTATCTAAACCAATTGCTCTTGGTGACTCAGATATTGATCTAATTCTCGGCATGGACTGGCTTTCTAAGCACAAGGCTCAACTTGATTGTGCTGCCAGGGAGATTCACTTGACACACTCTTCTGAGGATGTGATCATCTATGCCGCTCGTGATGAGACCATTCGGTTATTCTCTCTCAATGAGAAGGGCGAGTTAGATGCAATCTCTCAGATTCCAATCGTTTGTGAGTACCAAGATGTCTTTCCAAAAGAGCTTCCGGGTATGCATCCGCACCGGCCAGTCGAGTTCATTATCGATCTTGAGCCTGGCACAAAATCCATTTGCAAGCATCCTTACAAGCTTGGACCCAAGGAGCTGAAGGAATTGAAGAAACACCTCGATGAACAAGAGCGTCTGGGTTTGATCAGACCGAGTTCATGTCCATGGGCTTGTGGAGTTCTTTTTGTCCAGAAGAAGGATGGCACGGACCGACTGTGCATCAATTACCGTCCATTGAACAAGAAGACAATCAAGAACACGTATCCACTTCCCAACATCAATGAGCTATTCGAGCAACTCAAAGGTGCTAAAGTATTCTCCAGGCTTGACCTTCGTATGGGTTATCATCAGGTTCGCATTCGTGAACAAGATATTCCCGAGACAGCATTCAGAACAAGCTTTGGTTCTTATGAATATACTGTCATGTCTTTCGGCCTTGTCAATGCTCCTCCAACATTCTCTCGAATGATGAACTTCATCTTTAACCCCTACACCAATGAATTCGTCTTGGTGTATCTCGATGATATCTTGGTCTTCTCCAAGAATAAGAAGGATCATGCCAAACATTTGCAATTGGTGATCGACAAGCTCAGAGAGTATCAATTCTATGCGAAGTTTTCCAAATGTGAGTTTTCGCTTGATGAAGTTCTTTACCTTGGTCATATCATCTCCACCAAAGGCATTGTTGTTAATCCCGAGAAGGTGTCTGCAATTGTGAATTGGGAACCTCCTCAGAATGTCAAGCATCTCCGCAGTTTTCTTTGACTTGCAAGCTATTGTCGAAGATTCGTTGAGAATTTCTCTAAGATTGCAAAGCCTCTTTCCAACCTCCTCCAGAAGCATGTCAAGTATGTCTGGACGCCTAAGTGTGACGTTGCTTTCAACACCCTCAAAGAGAAGCTTGTCTCATCTCCTGTCTTAACTCCTCCTGATGAATCCAAACCATTCGAAGTTTTCTGTGATGCTTCCCTTCAAGGTCTCGGTGCTATGTTAATGCAAGAGAAGAAATTTGTGGCCTATGCCTCTCGTCAGTTGAAGCCCAACAGAAGGAACTACCCCACTCACAATCTTGAGTTGGCGGTAGTTGTCCATGCATTAATAACATGGAGACATCTCTTGTTGGGAAGGAAAGTGGACATATTCATCAATCACAAGAGCCTCAAGTATATCTTCACTCGACCCAACCTCAATCTCAGGCAAACTCGTTGGGTCAAAATGATTCAAGAGTACAATCCAAGCATTGAATATACTCTTGGCAATGCGAATGTGATTGCAGATGCTCTGAGCAGAAAGGCTTATTGCAGCAGCTTAATTCTCAAGCCATTTCAACCGGATCTTTGTGAAGCTTTCCGCAAACTGAATCTCCAAGTTGTTCCTCAAGGCTTTCTTGCCAACCTCCTAGTCTCTCCTACTTTGGAAGATCAAATTCATGGGGCACAACTCCTGGATACCATGGTGAAGAAGGTGAAACATGGTATTGCCAAGGGGCTCTCCAAATACAAGTGCTATCGCTTGGATGACAAAGATACTCTATTCTTCGAGGATCGAATTGTGGTTCCTAAAGGCGATCTAAGGAAACTCATTATGAATGAAGCGCACAATTATCTTCTTTCCATTCATCCTGGAAGTATGAAGATGTACCATGATCTCAAGCAGTCGTATTGGTGGACTCGAATGAAGTGAGAAATTGCTCAATTCGTAAATGAATGTGACGTCTGCAGAAGGGTGAAAGCGGAACACCAACGACCAGCTGGTCTCCTCCAACCTCTTGCTATTCCAAAATGGAAGTTTGACCATATTGAGATGGACTTCGTGACTAGATTTCCTAAGTCCAAGAGTGGGAATGATGCTATTTTCGTTGTCATTGACAAGCTTACTAAAGTGGCTCATTTCCTTCCAATCAAAGAATCTATCACGGCAGCTCAGTTGGCAGAGCTATACACCTCCAGGATTGTCTCCTTGCACGGTATTCCACAATTGATCTCTTCAGACCACAGAAGCATTTTCACCTCTAAGTTCTAGGACTCCTTTCAAAAGGCCATGGGCACCAACATTCGCTTCAGCACAGCTTTCCATCCTCAAACAAGTGGCCAAGTCGAGTGAGTCAATCAAATCCTCGAAGACATGCTCAGGGCTTGTGTCATCTCTTTCGGTATTAAGTGGGAAGATTGTCTTCCATATGCCGAGTTCTCCTACAACAACAGCTTCCAAGAAAGTTCGGGCAAGGCCCCATTCGAAATTCTCTATGGCAGAAAGTGTCGTACTCCCCTCAATTGGTCAGAGACTGGTGAACGCCAACTTCTTGGCAATGACTTGATCACATCGGCTGAAGAAATGTGTAAAGTCATCCGTGAAAATCTCAAAGTCGCGCAATCGCGCCAGAAGAGTTACTACGATAGCAAGCATAGTGACTTGGCTTTTGAAATCGGAGACCATGTCTACCTCTGCGTCTCTCCAATGAAAGGCACTCGTCACTTCGGTATCAAAGGGAAGCTTGCCCCTAGATACGTGGGTCCCTTCAAGATCATTGGCAAAAGAGGCGACCTCACCTATCAACTTGAGCTTCCTTCCAACTTTGCGAATGTGCATGATGTGTTTCACGTGTCACAGCTTCGCAAGTGCTTCAAGACTCCTGAGCGCACTATCAAATTTGAAGAGATTGACCTCCAAGAAGATATGTCTTATCATGAGCACCCCGTTGCTATTCTTGAAGAAACCAAGCGCAAGACTCGCAACAAGTCAATCAAATTCCTGAAAGTGAAGTGGTCACACCATTCCGACCAAGAAGCCACCTGGGAGCGCGAGGATCACCTCCGTTCCGAATATCCGGAGTTCTTTCAGTCCTACATCTCGGGACGAGATCCTCTTGTAGTGGTGGAGTGTTGTAACACCCCGAATGTGCCTTTCCATATTTGTAACTCCAACTCTTGCCATTTTCGGCTATGTCTTATGATATTCCCTCAGTGGTTGGGCTTGTCTTTCGTTTTGCATTTTGTTCATGTCATGCGCTTCATATCATGTCATCATGTGCATCTCATTTGCATTCGTGTTCGTCTCAGGCATACGAGCGTTTCCCCATTGTCCGTTTCGCAATCCGACACTCCCACATGCACCTGGCGCACCCCTCTTGTCTCTTTTCGTGAGCGGGAGAAAAACGTTCTTAGAATGGACCGAGATTTGCCAAGTGGCCTTGGTACACCACCAGTAGACCACCTGGCAAGTTTCGTTCCATTTGGAGGCCGCTTGATGCTCCAATGGTTAACCGGATAACCGCAAAGGCCTCTTGTGTGTTGCAGCCCAACACCCCTCCAAAACAGCCCAATAACCCATCTAAACCATCTCCATTTCCTCCGTCGTCCGATCAGGATCGTGTGGGCGAAAAATATACCTCATTTGGACACTTCTACCTCCTCCTACCTATAAATAGGCGCTCCCCTCCAAAATTTTCGCGCAGTCCAACCCTAGCCTAGCCCCTCTCCGCTGCCGGACACGTCCAGATCGGACCGGACGCGTCCGTCGACGCCGCCTGACAAATCGGGGTGCGCCACGACGCCTCCCCGCGCCCACATCGCTGCCGCCGCCCGGGGCCCAGATCCGGCCCGCCCTGGGCCGAACCGGGCCACGTCGGGCCCGCGCCCGTCTCACCACCTCCACTGCCCCCTCGCCGGTGAGTCGCGCGTCATCCCGTCCGCTTCCTCCTTCTCTCTCTTCTTCTCCCTCTCAGCTCCCTCTCTCTCTCTCACCGCAGGCCGCCGCCGTCCATAGGACCTCGTTGTCGGCGCCACAGCTAACCCCGCGGCCCCTGGTCCGGTCTCCCCGCGCAGTCCGTGGCCAGATTCGGCAACCCCGTGACCGGATCCGCCGGATCCGCACCTCCCCGCAACTCCGGAGCGTCCATGCCTCCGGCCGCCCTTTCCTCCACTGTTCCGGCAAGCTCGTCCGGCGATCCTCGACATTCGCGCAAAGCCCTAGATCTGGAATTCGCGTGGTAAAATTTCACAAAGTCCCGAATCTCTGTAATATTTTTCAAGCCTGCTTCATCATGCCGTATCTCGATGACCGTGGCTCCAAATCTTGCATATGATATGTCGAATTGTTCGTCTTGATAAGCTCTTCATGTTAGAAGCATTTCCATGCATGTTACTATCGGTTATGGTGCCATTTTCATTGATGCAAGAGTGCTATAAAATGTTTACTACTGTTACTTATCAGATTATGATGTTTTGTCATTTTTGTTGCATTTGATGTGTGCATCAGATGAGCATCAGCTCTGCATGTGTTTTGAACTATGACATGCCATCTTTACAGGGGTGCTAGTCTTGCATTTTTCTGATCAATGTGATGGCTAGCACAAGCGTGCAAAGTAGGCTTCGTGATGTTGCTGATTTCAGTGACTTAGGATTTTCCCAAGTCCTTGTTCTGCTGTTATTTTGATGCCATGTAAACTTGATGCTGCGGTGATATCCATGCTTGTTTTGGGATACTTCAGTAAGGATTTTTTGAACATATGGTTATGCTCTATCCATCCGTGCCCCTGTTTGTAATGATGGAGTGCCCTAGCATGTCCTGTTCTTGCTCTATTTTTGCTATAAAATGTTCCTGGCAGAATGTTAACATGTTAATCCATATTTCCATGGTTGTTGCTAGTGATACATGCATCCTATGAACTTGCTCTTGCCATGGTTAGCTTAATGAACATGTCATATTGCTGTTGGTATGCTTATTTTTTCATTCTATGCCTTGTGGTGAGTGGCATGAGCTCGCAAAGTTGCCTTCATAATTCTATTTATGCCATGCTCTGTTTTTCTCCTAATTCTAAAACTGTTAATAAAACTTGCTATGTTTACATGGGTGCCATCATATCTTCTGTTCCTTTTTGGCTCATGTTCAGTAAGGGACTTCTGTCTATGCGTTTAGAAGATGCATGACATGCCTTGTTTTGCTATGATATGTTCCTGTAGCATGTGGTTTGCTTGCTCTAAACATTGCTTCCTGATGTTAATTTTTACATGTTAGTATTTTCACCAAGTCTGTGATGTTGTTATCTTTTGCACTTTTGCCATGCTTGTTTGAACCTGCTCTAGTGTGTTTTGGCCGTAGCTCAGTGTTCATGTTTTGTCAAGCATCTTTTGTACATCACTACCATATGCTTTGTTGCTATGTTGGGGTACAGTAGCTTAGTTTCTTGTTGCATGCTAAGTAGCGTCATGCTGTTAATCGCAGAATTGTGTAATTCTTGTTTTGCTTGCCATTTGCAAACCGTGCATCCGTTTCCGGTGATCTTTATATCGATTTCAACCGAAATCAACTCATCTTTCCAGAGGCATACTTGGTTTGCCAAGTTGATGCCTTGATCATTATTTCCCTTCTGGAGCACGCATATGCATTGCATATCATATCTTGCATATCATGCCATGTATTGCATCATGTTGCTTGTGCATTGCACCGTGATTGATTGTTGTTGCATTGCTTGTGTTCTTGCCTTGGGTAGAGCCGGGAGACGAGTACGTGAACACCGAACCTATTGAGTATGCTAACGATGATGAAGCTTTCGACAACTCTGAGAACATTGCAGGCAAGATGACCATACCCCCGAAATCACTTCTATCTTTTCTTGCTAGTTGTTTCGTTCTATTGTTATGCCGCGCTACCTACCACTTGCTATATCATGCCTCCCATATTGCCAAGTCAAGCCTCTAACCCACCTTTCCTATCAAACCATTGTTAGGCTATGTTACCGCTTTCGCTCAGCCCCTCTTATAGCGTTGCTAGTTGCAGGTGAAGATGAAGTTTGTTCCTTGTTGGAACATGGAAATGTTGGGATATCACAATATCTATTATTTAAATAATGCACCTATATACTTGGTAAAGGGTGGAAGGCTCGGCCTTATGCCTGGTTTTTTGTTCCACTCTTGCCGCCCTAGTTTCCGTCATACCGGTGTTATGTTCCTTGATTTTGTGTTCCTTACGCGGTTGGGTGATTTATGGGACCCCCTTGATAGTTCACTTTGAATAAAACTCCTCCAGCAAGGCCCAACCTTGGTTTTACCATTTGCCACCTATGCCTTTTTCTCTTGGGTTTTCGCGAGCCCGAGGGTCATCTTTATTTTATCCCCCCCCCCTCCCCCGGGGTCAGTGCTCCTCTGAGTGTTGGTCCGAACTAGAGCCACTTGCAGCGCCACCTCAGGGAAACTTGAGGGTTGGTTTTAGCTGTACATAGTGTTCATCCGGTGTGCCCTGAGAAGGAGATATGTGCAGCTCCTATCAGGATTTGTCGGCACAGTCGGTGGTCTTGCCGGTCTTGTTTTATCATTGTCGAAATGTCTTGTAACCGGGATTCCGAGACTGATCGGGTCTTCCCGGGAGAAGGAATATCCTTCGTTGACCGTGAGAGCTTGTGATGGGCTAAGTTGGGACACCCCTGCAGGGTATAAACTTTCGAGAGCAGTGCCCGCGGTTATGTGGCAGATGGGAATTTGTTAATGCCCGGTTGTAGAGAACTTGACACTTGACTTAATTAAAATGCATCAATCGTGTGTGTAGCCATGATGGTCTCTTTTCGGCGGAGTCCGGGAAGTGAACACGGTTTGGGTTATGTACGAATGTAAGTAGTTTTAGGATCACTTCTTGATCACTTCTAGCTTCTCGACCGATGCCTTGCTTCTCTTCTCACTCTTACTTGCGTATGTCAGCCACCATATATGCTTAGTGCTTGTTGCAGCTCCACCACCTTACCCCTTTCCTACCCATGAGGTTAAATAGTCTTGATCTCGCGGGGGTGAGATTGCTGAGTCCTCGTGACTCACAGATTCTACCAAAACAGTTCCAGGTGCTGAGGATAGCAGTGCAAGTGACGCAACCAAGCTCAAGTGGGAGTTCGACGAGGACCTTGGTCATTACTATGTTTCATTTCCTGATGATTAGTAGTGGAGCCCAGTTGGGACGATCGGGGATCTGGCATTTGGGGTTATCTTCTTTTCATTTGGATTTGACTGTAGTCGGTCTATATGTGTATTTTGAACGATGTATGAACTTATTTATGTATTGAGTGAAGTGGCGATTGTAAGCCAACTCTCTTTATCCCATTCTTGTTCATTACATGGGATTGTGTGAAGATGACCCTTCTTGCAACAAAACCTATAATGCGGTTATGCCTCTAAGGCGTGCCTCGACACGTGAGAGATATAGCCGCATCGTGGGTGTTATAGTCATTGACCACATTGACCACGCCACGCCAAGAGCACCATGGCGGTGGAAGACGGTAAGGCCTAGGAAGGGGACGACGCGGAGCCGAGAAAGACACGACAGTGGATGCCCACGCGGAGAGGAGTATGAGGGTTCACTGGTTCGGCTGCGGTGTGAGGCTGCCATCACCGCAGAATAACTGGGGGTGTGGGTGAGTGGAGGGATGGCCTGGCCAGCGGTGGGAGTAGTATGGGAGCGGTGAGGCCTCCGCGGCAGCACAGTCAGCCACCGGAGGCAGGAGCATGCGGCACGACCGGCGCTGCTTTGGGCGGCTGGAGCAAGAAGACCAGAGGTTGAAGAAGCACTACGGCCGTTGGATGGACATCGTACGGTCACTGGAGCTAGAATCGTTCATATATTGACTAAGTTGACAAAGCCCTCCGTCGCCGTCGACTTAGTAGGCCCACAAGTCAGCCTCCCACTATGGTGGGTCCTAGCTGGCAGGGGGGTATTCATTTTTTTTGTGCGCAATAAGAAGGCACTTCCTTGCGTGCGAAGATATAGTTGGTGGGTCGAACCTGTCAGCGGAGGGAACTTTTTTCGCAAAATATAGAGGCCCTTCCGGCGGGTCCCAGATGTCAGGTGGAGGAATCATTATTTTGCGTGTAATAAGGAGGCATTTCCTTGTGTGCGGTCGTGGACCCAGCTGTCAGCCTGTCCACGTACAGTCCACTTCCGATGGATGTCGTTCATTGACCACATTGACCACGCCACGCCGAGAGCACCAGGATGATGGACGACTGTGAGGCCTACGAAGGGAACCACACGGAGCCGGGGAAGACACGACAGTGGCTGCCCACACGGTGGAGAGTTCGAGGGTTGACTGGTTCGGCTACCAACGCCTGAAAATAACAGGAGGTGTGGGTGCGTAGAGGGATAGACAGGCCAGGGATGCGAGTATGATGGGGCCGTGAGGCCTGCCCGGCAGCACAGCCAGCCACGGGAGGCGGGAGCAGGCGGTTCCGACAGTGCTGGTTTGGGCGGCTGGGGCAGGAAGATCAGAGACAGAAGAAGCACGATTGGCATTAGATTGACATCTAACGGTGTGACGCTGGTAGAGTCGATTGTTGACTAAGTTTCTTTTTTGAGAAACCTTCTGTACGCATGAACTTAGTAGGCCCACAAGTCAGCCTCCAAATCTGTGGCAGACAACATAGAGCCCATTTGCTATTTTTTAATTATTTGCAGCCCATTTGCTAATTCTTAAGTAATTTATTACAGCCCATTTTCTGCCCAGGACGACGGTCAAAAAGTTCAACCTTATTTTGCATATTTCGGTGGACTCCGAACTGTTGTAACCCCAAAATGATAAACATTTTTTTAAGAACTTATTGATTTTCCGAAAAATCGTTTTGTTTTTGTAAGCAAAAAAGATGTGGGACAATTGAGTTGGTTTAAGGGAAAACCAGTGGTAAAAAATCAGCGCTGGGAGGGGGAAAACAACAAAAATAAGGATGTAAATATGAAAAGGGAATTTTATGTATTTTCAATATAATGATACGTGTATATGAACTAGTAAAACTATAGGTAGAGATTAGAAAACGGATGTAGGACATGCGTTTCAAGAAGAAAATAGAACTGGGTTGTGTGTTTGATTCAGTAAAAAACTGCCTGTGGATGTTGTAAGACAAAATATAACTAACGCTGGTGGGCCACAGGCCAGTAGATACCTGCTGGATCTTTGTGCCCTGTTGTCGTCATGGGCTGGGCCTGTTAAAAACAAAACCAAGCCTAGGCAGTTTACATCCCAGTTGAAACTTGCTCGACCTGAAAAAACAATAGATGTGCTCAATAAACGAGAGAATTCTGCAAGTACAGACTGATAACTGGGATGCAGCAGGGATATTGGTTTTTCATCGTGATAATAAGTGCATGCACTTGTTTCAAAAAAATTGGAGAACTGGGAATTCGAACGGCAGGTGCTTATGGTACCCATCAAATAAAAATCAGGTGCCTGAAAATTCGTTTCGAAACAAATGATTCATCATTATATCCACATAGACCCTCGGCATGATGGTTGGAAGCAAATGCAAGTTCATACCAAAAGATCGTTAACGACAATACCAACTTGCGGACAACAAGGTAGTACAAGTACCAATACCAAACTAACTTATAATCTTTTTATTCCTGGCCCTAGTGTTTGTCTGGTAGAAAATCTTGCAGAGGACCAGCTCTTGCTCCTTCTCTTGCTCCAGGTCCCAGAGGTGGTACTAGTGCATCACCTAGTTGGTCCTTTGCTGGTCGAAGTTCTTGTTGGTGTGCATCACCAGAACCTTTTTGCTGCTAGTCTGCCGGCCGTTAACCATCACCGGCAAGGTATTGCCGGTCTTGTGCCACATCGCGTGCATGCCACACTCCAAATGTATCTTGCGACACGTCCATGTGCCCCTTTTGAACGCCCTGGAATTGTGCTGGAAGAAATGCTTCCTTAGGCCACTCAGTGTGATACCTGTAGTATTGTCGAATACTAGTTTTAGTGTACGTAGTTCGCATTTTCATAACATCTTCGCATGTTGCAGTCACTTGTTTCACTTTTTATTAACTGTCAAATTGTAATTGCTTCACCAGGTCTGAATCTAAAAAGAAAAATAGATCTATAAAAAAGGAATATGTTTGTGCAAGTAGACGGTCGATCGGTGTCTTACCTGGAAGTTTCTCAGGTTGGGTGTAGCATATGTCGTGCTCGCTGTCGATGGTTGGTATGAATAAATCGATGAGAGGGTGAGATCTCGCGCTGTCAGCACTCACTTTGGCCTCAAGGTGCTCGATCAGCTCCTGATCCATGGGATCGAACTTGACGCCAGCCGGTAGCACCAGCCAATCCTTCTTCGACTTGCATCGGTAATTCCAGTTATATGGTACTCAATGTATGATCAATCGACTGTTTTAAGTGAATGATGAAAGATTTCGACAGATAAGTGGTACTCCAAATCTGAAGTCCAGAATACCTGAACACGCCACCGAGATTCTTGTGTCACCTCACGCGCAGCGTGTTGTCAAGTCAATTCAATGTGTGGACATGATGAATAATTTGACCGTTGTATACTAGTACAGCTACTGTACTACTTACTAGTCGTATTTAGTGTCACATTTTAACCATAGGTTTAACTAACAAGTACGCACTTGAAGCCTAATTGATATATATATATATATATATATATATATATATATATATATATATGGCTTCTGCACAGCATCTCCATCATCATTATCAGTACATCCTATGCAGGTGAGTTAGGATGCACTTGATCCTAGGAAGGTATCTATCCTTCAAACCAGAGGAGTGGTTCAAGCTAACATCAGTACATAATATCCAACAAAAGAGGGTCGTGTTATAGCAGCAGAATACATGGCTCAGTCTAGATATCAGCACGAATCAAGTTGTGCATATTTGCTGTTGGCATGAACCACATCGCCACATGTCGGGTTTGCAAAATCCATCCATCGCATGGAAGCTTGATGCCTTTCACACACTGAAGATTATCTGACAACAAGCTGTGTCGACGAATCTCTGGATATGGTGATTCATGAAACCCATGGTATGATGTGTAAACACAGTCCCCCTGGCGAATGGAAGTTGCATAGCACGATAATCATCGCCGGTGATATGATCGATGATTGGTTGGATGATCGGATAATTGAGCCCGAGGAACAAGGAGTGGTTGCCGAGGCTGTAAACCCACCTCCAGTTGAATACGCCTGGCCCAACGGAGCTGGTATCTTTCTCGAACACGAAGCAGCCATAGCCATCAATGTCACGAATGCCCCAGGCATTGTACTGCATGTGGTTTGATGTAATGGTTTGGCCAATTTGGTACGTGCGAATGAGCATCAAATGAGCGCCGTCTGCTGAACGAGCGATATACCACCACCCATTGGCTGGTATGATTCCAGGTCCTGGAATCATGAAGGCCGGCGCATTTGCTTCTGCTGCAACAATTCAAATTGGAGACCAAAAGGACAAAAATAAATAATCATGTTTAGAGTATGTGTGGAATTAAGATTATTATAACAGTGACACATATCATAGACAGAGAATTGCAATGCCGTGGTCATAATCATACCCCAAGTTAAAAAAATAAGCCAATGGCTTTCACATTCTAGCAATATGTCATGGTTCAAATATCATGTAACAATGAGAGGAAAACAGCTATGACAGGGCCTACTCATATTCTACCATAGCACTTACTACTGTTCTCATATCAACTCTAAGCAATAACATGTGTTGTTATAAAAATATTGAAAATGAGAGTAACATATAGCAATCATGAGGTTATGCTCATAATATCTATTCTAACAATCATTAGATGCCAATTGTTCTCATATCAACTCTAACAATAACATGTGTGGTCATAAAAATCTAGGAAATGAGAGGAACATATAGCAATGATGTGATTATAGACATACTATCTATTCTAAATTTGTAACAATAAATAGGCAGTCGTATTCATAAGGTAAAGATGAGATGAGATAGAACAATTACACGACGATAGATTCCACCAGTATAGGCAGCCAATCTGTGCGTCGACCACGTAAACGATGTCATCGTGCACATAGCATTAGACAGAAATGTTGCCTCAATAGGATTGACGATGAGCCATAACCATGTATGGCGACCGGATTCTAGATAGACTAATCCCATGTTGAACAAGACAATGAGCTTGTAATCCATGTAGTCTTCTGATGGTGTGGGCAATTCGCAGATTACAACTTTCAGCAAACAGAGGTCGAGCCAAAAGCTTGACGCGTCTCGTGCGTAGTAGGCAGGAGTGTCCGGTGGGCCGCGAGGCTTGATGGCGGTGGTATCCAACGATGGAAGGGTGATCTCTCGCTGGGTGTAGATATCCACGAGACGCCATGGACTACCGGATTGGTGGATGAGGACGATCCAGTTAGCCTTCATGCCCGCCCAGTAGTGGCCGCGCATGAAGGACAGGTGGACGGGTAGTGGTAGCATGTCGAGGGGCACCACGGCAACCTCCGTACGATCGTCAAGTCGGTGTTTGGGCCACCTGCGAGGATCAGGCATCAGCAAGCAGGGTGTCTTGAAGAGAGCCGGCCGGTTGCAGACAAGTAGACGGTACAAAGACACCGAGCATGCGGCCAGACGGACAGTGCTGAGTAGGTCCATATGATTACAGATCTTCTCCAAGGGAACATCGGGGAGGGAATTCCAATCGCAGCTTTGCATGTCAGTCGGTTCTGCCATTGCGGTTTTCGGTGCCTGCGAGCCAGCGGGGAAGTGGATTCGGGCGGGCGAGGGAAGAAGCTTCTCCTCGTGTGGCCGAGCAGTGAGCGGGGGGATATGGTACGCGCGAGCTACCAAGGAAGATGGCGCAGGCGGGCGAGCAGTGAGTGGGGGTAAATGGTGTGCGGCCAACGATGGGGAAGAGAGGAGAAAGAAGAGTGGAAGACGGGGAAGAAAGTGCATTAAATCTCAATTCTACTAGCACTACTACCAGGATATACCGTCCTTCAGAGTGTAAATAGTTACACTGATGACATGTGGGTCTACCACAAGAGGGTCCATATGTCAATTAATGGAGGACAGAGGTGCGTAGGCGTATTTGCGGAAGCGTGCTCTACTGGCAAAGATGATGGCAGTACTGGGTAAGGCTGATTTAGTAACACCAACATGCTGGTTCAGCTTATTAATTACGTGTCCCATCTGCTGCAGTGTGTATTGTCACTTCACTGCGAAGACTAGTTGAGTAGTTCTCTCTGACCGAGATGGGGGATAATGGATCGCAAAGACTTCCTTTCTACAATATCCCTATGCCTCTATGCTCACTTCACTCATTTTGCTCTGTACCTAGTCACTTGTTGAAATCTGTAGAAAGACAAATACTCCATATTTGGGAAGAGAGGGAGGCTTTTACTCCGTATTTGGGAACAGAGGGAGTATCACCATATGGAGGGAACAGATGAAGCTTGAAATATGAACGTGTCAATGCAAGGGAGTAAGCCCCATGCATGCATGCATGCAACATGCAACACTAACACGTACACATGGACGCACGCAACACTCACGCACCCATGCAGCGCACAGCACACGACGCAACACACACACTCACGCTCAAGTGCTCAACCTACTCCCTACGTCCGTGAAAGACTGTACATTTAGAGATTTACACATTGACCAGGGCATAATTAACGCCCAAAAGTAGCAGACTTATGTGTGCATGCGACCATTGAGAGAAGAAGATTAAATGAAGGCCGTTGCATGCTGTAATTAAAGATAGACATGCAGCCTATACCTAGAGCACAAGTTGGTGCATTCGTCAATCAATATCGATTTAGATTAAAGGCTAAATGGATCGGAAGTGTACACCATGTACTACACTGTTTGTTTTTAGCCGATGTACACTCTTTGTTGGAAGACCGAGGGAGTAAACGTGCATGCACTCACATACACAGCCAGGGTGGTTCGCGCGCAAGGGTTGGACTCCTGTCGCGCCTGCGTAAAGTTTTGTTTAACTGATTTCTTTGCTCTGCCAACTGATAGGTGGGACCTAGAAACCATGTGACAGTTTAACCAGTCAACAAAGTGCCACGTCGACTATGTGGCCGGTCAGTAGGGTGCAATATGGTGCTCTACGATGAGCTAGTGATCGTATAATCACCGCAAAACTATATATAGTGATTGTAAAGAGCGTATTGTTACATACATTGACCGCCAGTGTATTTTTCTCGTTTCAAATTAAGCCATATTAACCGGAAATGACGCAGTATGGACTAGTACTAGTACTGCTTTGATGTGTCCCGTCAACTCGCCAAACGAGGAGAAGCTTGCTTATTACGCCTCTCCCTCACCCACGCGTGCGGTGGTTCGCAGGACGAGGAGAGGGTTTTGACTACAGCACCCTCTCCCTCTCCCTCTCCCTCGCCCTTGCCCTCGTGGTGGACGCGTAGCAGTTCAATCGGTGTCAGATTGCCATAAGCATATTGTACTGTAGTATCATCACTGTTGGACCTTCCGAAGAGGCGAAGAGCCAAGTGCAAGGTTCACACGAGTATGAACTGTTGAACCTCCCAAAGAGGCAAAGAGCCAAGCGCAAGTTTTTATAGGAGTTGTCATCCTAGTAGGAGTGTACTACAACTATAGTGGACGATGCTACTATATGATGCCGCCACATCACGTATATCCAAAGTTGGGCCACCTTTTTTTTCTCAAAGAGCATGTTGGAGCCCGTGCAACAACCACACAAGTTGCACGTACACATAACACATTTACTAGTAATAAACTCTAAAGGACAAATGCCAGTATGCCACACAAGTTCATCTCCAATTCATGTGATAAATTTGTGCACGAGTAGTCTACATATATTCACAGCGCTACCGTTCACAATTTACCGTACTCCACTTACACGTTATAGATGGGCTACATGTCCCCCTCCAGGTTCCAGTCCCAGGTGTTCTTCATTGATGGCAAGATCCATAGCGATGGGCAACGGGAATCATTGTCGCAGCTTTCTAGTCCGGTTCCACACGATGGAGACTCATCCAAGGTAAAGCGGCATAAATCAGGGATAGCGTCTCCCAGCATGTCATTCATCCGGCGGTGCACACTGAAGACACAACCATGCTTCATGAACTGGAGGCCTTCCGTGTCGTGCACGGAAGGTGGCTTCCGCTTCACAATGGGTAGCTGTCCCCAGTGAAAAGTGAGTACTCTCCAAGAGTGTTCCTCGGCACCTACATAGCATCACAGGGGTCGAACTTGGCGCAGTTCATCTGGTACATGCGGCATCTCAGATCTGGACACATGGTGACGTACATAGTCAAGGTCCATGCATAATAATGTTGTGCTCAAATATGGCGGTCAGTAATACTGTGCAGCAAATAGTACTACTCCGGTATAGAGGAAGTAAAATAATCGGCTTATTATATATAGCCACTCTTGGCTACATGGATGAGATAGTAAGACATGGAAAAACAAAAATGGTGGCAGCTAGTGGGTTCACTTCAAGGGCCTAGCTAGCTATAGCGTCCTCCAAGGTAAAAAGTACTCCTACTAGTACTAGTAAGTACTAGTACAACAATGAAAGAGAAGGCGAGAGGGTTAAAAATGGAATCCCTGGGTAGATGCTGACGGTATGATCGTGGTAGATTGTGTGACCATGTTGCACATCAGTGGTACCATGGGTAATGACTGCTAAGATAGTTGATCCCAATATGCCAAAGTCAGCTACAAGGTTCCAGGTTAGACCAAATCACATATGCAAATGCACATCCAGGATCGGCGATCTTATTTTGATCGGGGGATGACTGGTCCCTGCAGAATAATGGAGTACTGTTAGGGATGCAAATGATGGTTTGTGCATTCTGTTTGTAATCTCCCGTACCGTAGGATGGCAACCAGATGAAACAAGTCCCCTGGCTTGTCACTGCAAAGATGCGGCCTAGATGGCGCACGGCGTCTTCGAACGTGTAGGGGTACAAATCTGCCGCCGCCAACATGCACCAGCCTCTGCCATTACTGCCTCTTGCATAGATGGCAATCCTTATGTCGAACACCGCGATGAGATAGTAATCGTCGTAGCCGCATCGCTTTGTCGGCGGGTCTGCAATTAGTATCTTCTTCAATCTCATGTAGGCAACATCATATGTATTCAAGCCCAGCCAGTCCGAAAGGCCGATCCCAATGGTGGAGAAGGGGTCTACCGGAACGGCCACACTGCTGTGGATGTTGTGCAAAATGATGGTGCTATCCGGCCGGGGGTATGAAAGCCAATCTTCGTTGGCACCGACCCAGGCCTATATATAAGACGGTGGGCAACGGAGAAATTACGGGATGGAAATGGAATAACTAAGTACGACATGATCAAACTCCATTACTGACCTGCTCATCGGACAAAATCCGACTACCTCTCAACGTCGGCAACTCTAGCGGAGTCAACATGCAACCATGGCCAGGGAGCGGTGGACTGTTCGAAGGATTGTCCCATAGAAGAACCTTCTACTCGAGGACGCATGGAAGACCAACAAGCATGGCCTTTTCCCAAGCTTGTTTAAGCACCGTCTTGAAAAAGTTGGTGCAGGAAGCACCGAGTCTTGCGACAGTGAGGACGTCGGAGCGGCGTGCGATTTCTCCTAGAGGATCATCGTCCAAGGTATCCCAACCCCGATGAGGAGGAGAACCACCTGGCGAATCCATGGGAGCAGCAACGAACTGCCTTCTCTTCGGGGGGAGGGGAACTGGCGAGGAGGAGATAAGAGCGTAGTAACCGCAGGGCCTCGTCCCTTCCAACTGTAGATCGTTCCTTAGCGAAGGGGTGAGGCTATTATTTACTACTAGTACTAGCATTATGGAATGTTATGGGAGTGCATTATACTATAAATAATAGCACTAGTAAGAAATTTTTGGCACTAGGTAGTAGTTTTTGGCGTGGATTAAGAAATTTTGGGTATGTTTTTGCTATTTTTTGTACACGCCAACTAGTGTCAAAAAATGTCTTACATTATGTGACAGATGAGTATGTACTCGTACTGTAGCAGTACTAGTACTACTTTTTCTCAACTAGTAGTGCGATGTACTGTACTTCTAGTCTAATCTAGTATAGTGCACCAGTTTTGAACTCTTGAATCTCACGGCCAAGGAGCTACAGTTGGAAGTGGAGGGTACTACTGTTCTCTAGAACCATCGCTGTACTATCAATGCAGGGAAAGTACACCTGCGTAGTGGCCTAGTGGGTACTCTCGGTGCTCTATTCAGTCGCTCCTCTCATGTAGCTGGCCTACTCAACCGCTCCTCTCACGCACACACTAGCAGCCTATTTATCAGCGGCAGTTACTGCGTGGGCAGAACATTTGAGTTATTTGATACAGCGAGACTAGGCTTTTCACTTCCATTTGTGGAGGTGTAATGGATCTTGTCGAACTTTGTAAGTAGTTCCTTCTTTATGAATGAGATGAAGCAACGCTTTTGCCTCCATTTCAAAAAAAACATGTCAAGAGGAATTTCTTTTATAGTAGAGCCGATAATGGAGTGAAGTCCATGCGTGCAACGCCACAAGCTACAGAGTAGTAGTAGAGAACTTTACGTACAGAGCCATATTGCACAGTTCCCAATGCCCCGCCAGGCTTTTCCGGCTCCTTGGGCTTAATGGGAGGCGCTAGTTTAAATATGCTACTAGCTGATGAGGAAGCTGTAAGCGAGGTGCGGCTAGGGCGAGCACGCGAGCCACGGGATGCTGGGAAGGAAAACCCGTTCACGTGGCTAGGCTATCTGGTGCCGCACGTCCGTTTGACTTCAAAACTCAAACTACCTGTGTAAAATATTGGCTCGCAGCAAAGTTACTATTTAAAAAAAAGGCCGCCGTGCGTTCGGCTAGGATCGAACCCACAAAACGAGGTATACACTCCCGCGACCACTAGTAGTACTCGTTGGAGTACAACGCAACCTAGAATCTCCTTTTGTCGCTAGTAGTACGTACATTGTTCCTTACAAGAAACCCCTAACAATGCAAGAAACCACTAAAATGCCAAGAAACTACTACCACTTGCATGCATGGCAGACTTAAGATAAGACTACCTTATCAACCATTGTACATGCTCTTACCAACCAACCCTACCAAGAAACGACTACTCTACAAAGTGTCGTTATAGGCATGTTTCAACCCATGGCCTTTTTGGATACATTTGTTGTCAATCTAACCCTGCCATCCAAACACCACTTTGGTTAGAGTTAGTTCAGCGTTAGAATCTAACTCTAACCTCTGACAGGGCCCATGTCGCCCATTAAGTCAACGCCTTTTATTTGACCGGGCGTTATGACTTGTGGGACCTACATGTCAGTCTGCACAAAAATCCCCGAGTGACCTCCTACCTCTGGCCCGTCCACCTAGTCATCCTCGGCCATGGGACGCAACTACCGCCACCGGCAGAAGGTGAGGTCAAAACCGCCGGCGGTGCGGAGCCCATGTTGCGGCAGCCTGGATGCCAACTCTGTCCGGCGCTCACGGCCGCTAGCTAGCCAAGATAGCAACGTCCAGCTGCTTGTCTGCAAGGTTTGCTAGCCAGATTGGCGCGGCAGCGCGGTGGCTTGCTCGCGCGCGCCACGCTAAAGCCAGCCATCTGCCTCGAGTGAAGGCCAACGTGGCGGCTTGCTTGCTCGTGAGTCACGCTCGGGCCAGCCTGCCAACCCGTGCAGAAGCCAGCGCGGCATCCGGCCCGTCCGGCGGAGCGGCGGCCAACTCGCTCATCACCGGCACCACCGACGGACACGCATCAGTACTGTTTGAAGTAATGTTCAGGAAAAACAATGATTTGAGGGGTAATAACAGGATAGAAGGTCAGATGTGGGTCCCTCATGTCAACGGTCAAACAAAATGTGTTGGTTTAAGTTGCCTCATCAGCACGGACATATGGGCCAACCCTGTCATAAATGGGTTTAAACGAACCTAATCGGTAGGAGTACTGGGTAGTAGTTTTTGGCGTGGATTAAGAAATTTTGGGTATGTTTTTGCTATTTTTTGTACAATAGATTCTTCCTAGGGCTGGTTGAAAGTGGTAGTTTTTTGTTAAATACTCTACATATTGTAAGTAGGAGTGAAAGTTAAGCTTTGGAAGCCAATAAGCAAGGCTAGTTACATAGTGCATATGTGTACATGATTGAAAGTAAATATCAACCATGAGTGACTAATATCTTGATGGAAAACTCGAAACTATGGAATACTAGGAAAAAATGCATGGTTGGAAATACTAGCAATGTTCATGTGCGTTGCAACGAATCATAATTAGAATTATACTTATTCACAAACTTGATACAAAACACTCTAATTTTGATATACATATATCACTAGAGATATATTATGTTTCAATTAGAATATATTCCTTGGGCCGTTTTGGTGAGGTCAGGGAGGGATGTGGTTGGTTTTAAGATACTAATTATGGGTTTTTCTGCAAATTGGTAGACAAATGGGATGTTGGTGAGAAAAGACAACAACTTACCTCACAGTCGTTAGATGTAGATCTAATGGTCAGAAACGATAGATGGCAGACACACCATCATCACCAACTTAGTCTTCTGTAGGAGTACTAGCAAGATCCGTGCATTGCACGGAACATCAAGATGCATTTTTTTATAAAACACTTGTTGCGGTTGACCCATGCGGGAGTAATCCCATGTGTAAAAACTAATGAAATCTCGAGAAATATGAGATAAGGTGAAGAGGAGTGGGGCATGGTGGTGATTGGTGGTCGGACAGAGCGGAGGCATGGGGATTGACAACGCCGGCAGCGGCCACCAGGCCAGTTTGTTCCAGAGGCTTCCTTTCTTAATTGCTCAACAATGAGGTTGTTGGAGATAAGGATGAACGAGGGAAGGCCTTGTCTACAAATGTGGAGAGGGGTGCGGGTATCTTTTAGTTTAATTTCCATCCGTCAGATATAGATCAGACGGTCTATATTGCAAGATGGCACGCGTACCATCATCACCAACTCGGTTTTTTATAAGAGAAGAAATATAAGTATGGAGATACAAACGTATTATTGATACTTGTTTCCGTAAACTAGCATCTACATTCTATTCAACGCCTCGGCATGTGGGGCCTTAGCACAATGAGTTCTCGACTGTGTAAAACAAAGGTTTTCCCGTCGCCGATAAGGAGGGGGTGACGGTGGCGCGCTTTTTGGCTTGCTCTAGTCCTAGTAGTCATACTAGGTGGTGTAAGCACGTGTAGATTTATTCTTTTTCACATCTCGTGTTCTCCGTACTGCCACGACTGTTGATGAATAGACGGTAAGTTATTCATGGGGAAACCCTTGTTGAGTGTGTTTGCGAGAGAGACAGTGTGCGTGTGTGATATGTCTAGAGACTGAGGCAGTGATAACAGATTCTTTGTGTCTATGTGTGTGGAGGATAGAGAGAGACATGTACATGGGGCTTTGTGTTGTGTAACATGGAGACACATATATATAATTAGAGAGTGAGTGTGTGAGATACACATGCGGACATGGGGAGAGATGAGGATCCAGATAAATGGGTGTTTGTGTGTGTCTGTGTGTGTTTGTGCACGCGTTTGTGTGTGAGAGGGAGTGTGTGTATGTGGAGTAGAGAGACCACTAATGATGTAAACCTAGTATAAGGGAAGGGGGAATGGTGTGACATGTGTAGCAGCGGGATAGCATGGGTGCGGGCGGGGAGGAGTAGACTATTTGGAAGAGACATCGAGTGTGTGTACGGGAGAGGGGTGTGAGAGCAATTCAGTGAGAGAGAGAGAGGAAGAGAGGGGCGAGAGGGGTCATTTGTGTCCATAAATGGCGTATAGATAGGGAGACAATGTTGATGTTGTTCGAAATTGGCCTATGTATGGAGATGCAAGGGAAGCGAGTCATCGTGTGTGTGATAGGGATTTCATGAGAGATCTAGAATAGATGGTGTAGAGAACAATGTACGAGATCGAGAACGATGATACATTAGGGAGCTATGGAAAGAGACACGACATATATGTATACATGGAAGGAGCTGGGGCGGGTCCGCATGTGGGAGATATAGAAAGAGGAGAGTGGTGCACAAGGAGACAAAGTGTGCCTGTTTGCAGTGGGGGTGGTGTGTGAGGTGAGTGCGCGAGAACCACATAACTAGGGAGATAGACGTTCGGGGGCGATGTTTTGTGTGTGTGGGAAAGATACACTCTACATAGTGCATGTGCTTGGGAAAGAGAGATGCCTGGAGACCTAGAGAGTGGGGGGAGAGATGTGTGCATGCCCGAGAGACAAAGTGATAGAGACCTATATTGGGGTCCGGACTTTAGAAGAGAGAGGGATATTAATGTGCTCGTGTGTTGGTGTTTGGGGGAGAGAACAACGTCTCTATGTGTGTGGGGGGGCAACGAGGGGGGGTTGGCTTCATATAAAGAGTGAGGTGTCTGTATTTGAGGGACTTTAGCATAATTGAGATATTGTGCACTCATGATTGATCAATTTGTTTCACAATTTGGACTATGAGATAACGATGCCTTTAAACATGCGTGATATACCTTGATGTACCAGAATTACAAACCTAAGATTGGAATTTTGGAATTCGACTCCATCATTAGCTTTTGTAATTCATTTAAACGGAGGTACATTTTTTAAGCCGGGATTTCGTGATTTCAAATTCATATATCAAACCTAGAGATATACACATATGGGCATGTTCAAACTTTATAATCATCCACTTTATTCATACACATACACATTTTTGCTTTTGTCATCATATTTAGGATAAACACATTTGGAATTTCATTTGAATTGGACCGTATGATGGTATTTGCTTGTAGTAGCTCAATGATCCATATTTGAATGGAATGGACAATCTAAGTTTCGAGTTGGAGACATTGATTTTCAAAACTTGCACTTTTTTGCGTGCAAAACAAACAAATTGTCGGCCATGATATCATAGTCGGCCGTACAAGAGAAGAATATAATTTCAGTCGCCAAAAGCTTTCAAACTTCCTGCTCACATCGAAATATCTCACGCCCAAAAGTTTAGTCATGCGATATTCCTGTTTTACCCCTGCCACATGAACGGAAAAGGGCTGCTTTGGTAACTCCATTGTTTTCCCCTCTTTGCCCCCAACATTCTTCCCTAGAGCCCCTCCCCTTCCCCTCCCCCCCAACCACGGCAAGCCGCCGAATCTAGTCCATCGCTGCAGCGGTGGACCTCACACCCCGCCGGATCTACCTTCCGCACCTTGGAACCCCCAAATGTCAACTCACCACTTCACCATAGACGCTTCAACGACTGGCTTGTCCACCGCTCCAGATCTCCTTGACCACCATCATGGTCCACCGCACCGGATCTGCTTAACCGGCGCCCTCGCCCACCACAGCGTAGGCCCTTCCCTGACTCCCTCGTCCGCCCCTTCACTGGCCCTTCATACAAGCCATCGTCCACCGCAACAGATCCGCCTCACCAAAAGCACTGTACAACACGCCCGCCGAAGCGTTCGTCCACTGCACCGGACCCGCTCCACGGACGCCATATTCAACTCCACCGGCCCTGCTTTACCGATGCCGCAGCCTCATCAGGTTATTTCGATTTGTACTCCTTTGGTGTTTCCCTTTATCGTGCAACTGTTCACTTACCACAGATGAGCTTTCTTGTATGTCGACATGCGTCGCAACCGTAGCACCGGAGCCGCTTCAGCGGCGGTGACAGCCATCTCAAACTCAACGGCAACACGAGAACCATCGGCGATCCTTAGCTATCAAGTATGACAATGATACCCATACACCACCGAGAATCAGGTACTATTATCCAATGGCCGGCGCCTATGTTCACTTTCCTAGCATAAGCATCACACCTTTGAATTTCTTAAGGGCGTCATTCAGTTTTTCATGAGACGCGATATTCTGCTTGCACCTGTAGGGCCATACTTCTGGCAGTGAACATGTTACATGTGCTAAATTACATACCAGTGCACATATAGTTAATATGATTTAGTTTTGTCCTAAGTATTACTGTACTTCCTAGATATCACTGCCTACTATTTTACTTCTTGAATGCTATATTTATGATAATGGTGTTGTTCTGATGCCACATGTTGGTTCCATCAGACTGCTTAATGTTCTCTATGCTTAATTACACATCAGCAAACTAGCATGTGGTTCCGCTGCTTTTTGTTTGTTTTACCCTACATTTTTTGATGCTAGCTATTACATCACTGCTCCAAGCCTCTGTTCATTACTTGTTTGTGTGTTCTTGATCTTCCCAAGTTGCATGACTAATTTAATGATTCTATTAATTATGGAGCTGCCAACCCCATCAAGCAAAATATTTGTTCTTTCGGGGCTGGCACCTCGAACAAGCATAAAAATAGAGGGAAGCAGATATATTGTCGTGTATGCACACACCCTTCTTTCATTAGTTTAGATGAACCAATGATGATCAATTTGGACTAGTGCATGCAATTAAAATTAATTTTACCTTAATAGAGGGTGCAGAATAAACTACAACAACAAGATTTGCAACCACGGGATGCTGACGATATCTTCAAAGAACATTGCAACAGCAGCAACGCTACACAGCAACATATGGTAAGCCAGTGTGTTTTAGTACATGTGAAATGTAATGCGAGTGGGCTGCTTTCTTGGCTTGTGCCCTCAACCTGTAATCCTACCGAATTACAAACAATTCAGTTGTCTGCTTTGTTGTATTGCTTGATTCGAATGCTTGTTTGTTGTTACGCTATACCTGAGTTGGCCAATATGTCAGCAGTGCCTGTTGTACTATTGTAAAGAAATGCATGCCTAATTCATTTGAGTCCTTAACTTTTCCTCTCAACTTCATCACAAGACTGTCTTCGTAGTTTATATGAGGCCACACTGTTAAATGCTTTCTCAGATTATTTCAACTGCTCAGATGCCTTGGCAACTTAAATATAGCGGTGGTACACTCCCTTTCAACTAGGGATGTCAACTGGGTCCCGTTTAATCCCGATTAAAGTCCACTAGTGGTATGATAGTTCAAAAGAGTTTTTGTTTTTTTGAGGAAAATGAACTAGGGAGCTAGCAAAAACTAACTAGATGGGACTGGCGGATGTTGTTTATTTGCCACTTACATCCCTAGTTTCATCTTACCATTTTAATTTCTTTTGGCTGATGCTGCTTCAAACCATTTAAATATAGCTTTCCATGCTCGGCAATAATTCGTATGTCGTTTACCATGTAAGCTTACTTCCTGGATCATACGATAACTATCTCTTACTTATGTCCAGCGGAAACCTTTCAGGATGCTGTTCACACTAGAACACAATGTACAACCCCAGAATCTATTTGTGGAAGCAGTGCGCCATCCATGTTACCAGATGGTAGCACTTTAGAGGCAACACCGCCGAAGAGCAGTCTGAGCACAGATATTATAGTGCTTGAGGATCTACTAGAGGCAAAAAGAGATGGTGTGGCTGCCATGAATGAGGTAATCTTTATCTTGAGGCTAGAAATTATGGAATTAGCAGCATGCGTTTTTTCTATAGAAAGACTGTAAGGGAACCCCCTACAGTATAATTGGTGCAAAAACCCAAATTGCAAGTACTATGCCTTGAACCTGGATGGGTGGGAAGGCAGCAGCCCCTTCCCACCACTAGGCTATGCCTTAGTCTGCATTAGCAACCCAAGAATTGGAGGAAGTAAGAATGTTGCATTTAAAGACGGAGGAGGTCCTGCTGTTTCTGCTATCTGAAGCCCAGGGTAATCCTGGTTCTTCTTTAGATACCAGTTGAAATTGTCATTAGATTATTGTACTTGCATGTTGTGTCATGTGTATGAATGGATTATGTTGCAAGACCCCCTATGTTGTCCATGTGTTGTAATGATCTGAATTTTTTAGGCGAGGTAATCCTCGGTACTTGTATGATTGACATAAGGTGAACTGTTTTTTGTGTGAGCATATTGTATTGGATGAAATAACTGTTTGACTCAGAGTGTATCCAACCTACTGAATTCGAAGATCACGGCATTTCTAAATCATAATCATTTATAAAGGTGGAATAAATCTTTGTTGTGGTTTTGAAGAAATAAATAAAAAAACATAGAATTATCTATGGATATTCGTAATCAAATACAAGTTGGATTTGAATTTAGTTTGCCAAGGCCTAGGGTAAACGTGAATGCTAATTCTCCCAAGTGTTGAACGAAGAGGCTAAACACCCACTATAATTTGTGGGCTGCCCGAAGCAAGTGTTTGCGAGATGGAAATTACTGTGTGCCCCTGACACTTGACATCTTATCGACTGGATTTACACAGATGTCGATAGGGGTAGACTAGTAACTTCAATCAGATGTGACACGACGGCCTCTGAGCCCATGTAGACACGATGGGCGCCAAACGTGGGCGGCAAAACACATTTGATTCAAGCTCATCTGAAAGACATGTGTCTCTTCCTCCATTTCCCCATTCATACACGGTGGGTGGAAAAACAAACTCTCCTCGTCCGAAATTGATGTAGGCTAGTATTTAAAATAGGGGCAGATGTGTAACTTCCCTCAGACGTGACACAACTGCCCTACCTGTCAGCCCGGTTCATACACCATGGGTGCTAACCGTGGGCGGCAAAACACCCTCTCCTCGCTCGAAATAGTTACCAGCAAATATTTGGGAGATGCGAGATTACCGTCCTATCCCCAATCGATGCGATGTCCGAAATTTTAAACGGGGGATAAGTTCGTAACTTTCCCACATTTCAGAGAAGCGCCTCCCGAAGTTTGAGATCCCCCCCCCTCCCCTCCATTTCCCCATTCATACACCGTCGGCGGCACGACAACCTCCCCACTGCGGCCAGCCTGCTCCGTCCGCTACCCCATCCTCCACCTTGCCGGAGCCGCTACCCCTACCCCGTCGTCCACTGCAAGAGATGGACGTCTCTCATCCACGGGGCTGGACCAAGATCCTTTCATCGCGTCCTCTCGCTTCATCGGCGCTGTCGTCCACCTTGTCGTTGCCGCTCCTACAACCACCTCGTCCACGGCAATAGGATTTATCCCCCGACCCGGTCGTCTGCCGTCTAAAGTCTTCTTCCCCGCCGCCGACAGCAATCGCACCCGCAACACCCTCAACGTATCAGTAGAGGCCTACACGGCGTCGCAAGAGAGGTGGTACTCTTCCATATGTGCTTAAGTTATTGATCTCACCCGGAAAATAGATCGTAGTTTGTTTACTGTACTTTTCTTGTCCGTACCAAATCGTAGTGGCTAGTTGAAAGCAAACATTGGTTGCGAAGTAGCTTTGTCCGGTTTGCACCTTCAGATCCGCCATGGCACAGGCACTATACTCATAAAGCTTATGGTTTCCCCCCTTTATATTCACTACCATCATCGTAGGTGCTTCGTCTCGTGCTAGCACTGCTCCTCAAGACCTCAACCCAAAGCTTACGTGTTGAAATACGAATCTGATATGATGCTCATATCACTAAAATAGAGAACGTTTAATTGGTCACCTAATGTTCCTATATTCTTTTCGAAAAGCATGTGCGCCACCCACTAGTCCAGCTAGTTCCACTTTCCTGATTTTTCTCTTGATGCTTAGGGTTTTCCCCTTTTATCTACTCTACTATGATCTGCGTAGGTGCTTTCTGTCGTACTATCATTACTCCACCCTTCAAGCTAAACAACACAACACTTAGAATTCAAAAGCTTAGTTGTTCAAATATGATTGTGATATGATACTGATATTAGTTAACAGACACATTTAATTGGTTAGCTAAAGGTCCCACTTGAGTTTCCAAATGCATGTTGCGACATATAGAGAGACAGCATAATTGCATTTCTTTGTCACTTGTTGACTGTACTTTCTTGTCCATACCAAATCTTAGTTGTTATTTCAAAGTAAACATCGGTTGCTAACTACCCTTTGCGCGGTTTGCAGCTTCAGATCTACCATCCCACTGCCACGGTCAACACTGTACTCATCATGCTTATGGTTTCCCCATTTTATGATGACCACAATCAGCCTACATGGTTCGTGTTGTAATAGCACTGCTCCACCCATCGAGCTAAACAAGCTTAGTTGTACAAATTCATATCTGATATTATGCTGATATTAGTAAAACTGAGAGATGTTTAATTGGTTAGCTAAATGTTCCTACTTTAGTTTCGAAATGCATGTGAGCCACATATGGAGAGACCGGAAAGAATAGTATTTCTCTGTGCACTCTGGTTCATCATGGGTGGCCAGCCGACATTGTATTGAAAGACTTGTAATATCTTCAATCTGCTTGCTCTTCGACTCTTCTTTAAGATGATCCTCTTCTCTTGCGGTCGACTGGTCAGGTCGAGTTGTTCTCCCTTAATATATTTTGAATCTGTCAGGTCAGGTCGACTTGTTCTTCTTTACTATATGTTGAAGCTGTCACCTGCGAAGTGTCATCACTTCTGGAGCTCTCATATTTTGAGTAGTAGGCCACATTATATTAATGCACACACCAAATTACAGCATGCATGGCATCTCTTAAAAGAATTGCAGAGATAGCACAAAGGGGTTTATAGGGAGGCAGTATTGGATTAGAATCACTTCTGCATTACAAAGAAAATCTCACTTGTTTTTATGTTTTCATGCATGTCAGATATTAAACATTATCAAAATGAATATGAGAATGGGCGCACGAGAGGAATATTGCAGAACAATCCACTGGCTAACAAACTTGGCATGGTGGAGGATGGCCTATCTTATTCACCCATCAAGGTGCTTGCTCTAACTTGGCAAGGTTGTATTGGTCGCACATATTTTGCATCTGACCTCTTGCATTACTTCTACTTTGTTACACCATATGCTTAGTTTTAAGCATCATTATGAGTATATGACATACCTATCCATTTTATGTACCTATTCCATGTGTCGTCACACTATGTTTTTCAAGTCAAATGTTGTTCTTTCGTAATATATGTCCAAAAGGAAGAGGGTGAGTGTAGATCCTCAAGGAGTACAAACTATGTGTTTGGAAAAGGTAGTGATCCCTGTTAAATCAGATAGATCAGCAGCCATAGAAAACACAAGCCCAACTGTACCACACTTTACCCCTACTCCATTGGCCAAACCCCTATTAGAACTGCTGAGAGCCCAGCGTCAGGTACTGTCTATGATATCAATTCAAAATTTGAACTCCTAAATTTATGCATGTGCCTTACCTTCTCTCGTGTATGAAAACTAATTTCAGATGAATCTCCTTGCTCAAAGTACCATACGATCTCACAACAATACTAGGCTCTGCACTGCTCTTGTCAGTACCTCTCTCCCTTTTGCCTTGTAACACTGTACTTAATTAATTGCTATTTGATTATGTATCATCAGTCTGCACCTGAGCTTCATTATCCTCTGTTTCTTCCAATATTATTTAATCTATATTTACTCTTTGCAAAATGTAGAATAATGGCAACACTTATTAAGAATTTTCTTTGGGGAATTTATTGAATTATCCTTCCATCAACATGGAGAAGGGCTTTGTCCAGCCCATGTTAACATGTAATGTAAGTTCATCCTTCTCAAGCCTTCAAACTTTGTTCTAGTATAGATTTGGATAGGCATCATTTCCTCCACTGCTGTTTTCTTTGCTGTTTACATCTGATTGGATGTTTGCAACAACTACCAGTTTCAAATTGTAGTTGTAAAAACATGTTCCTTATGCAGAACAGATCCATTTATTTTCTTATATAATTGTGAAACATGTTACGTGTCTCCTTGTTTCTCTTTCAGAATCGTATCTCTTATGCCAAGCAGAACTTTAGGGAAGATAGTGAGCCAAACCATCTTGAGGACAGCGAGATGACCCCAAGGTCATGTCTTGATGAAGACAGTGAGTTGAAGCTACTCACTAGTAGGTGTGAGACAACCTCTATGTAGTCGTTGCCTCAATCAGTTCGACTTCTTCAGTCTCAACTTAAAGCAGAAAGGCTTGCTTCAGCTCAACTCCGACTTGAAGTCAAAGATGCAATGAAGATGTCAGAGGACTGCCTTGCGCACCATCATGACATACAGCTACGGGTGATGCATCTATCGTTGACACATCTGAGGTCTACTCAGCCTCTTCGGCTGTTTGGGGGGCCCGACCTGGCCAGGCCTAGTGCCTTCTGAAGTGCTCTCGGTTTTGTATGTTCTTTTGTCGATGCGTTTATTTGTAGTGGTGGCGAACTTTGATGCCCAGTGGATGTAATATGTGTAATTGCCGTGATAGCCTAGCGTAAGTTGCTTGCTTATTTATTTCCTTATTGTCTTGTTTATTTGTTTGCTTGTGGTTAGTGCAGTTCTTTTTCCGCGGTTTGCTAGTGGCTGCAATAACCTATTTTTTAAAACTAGGCCACAATAACCATGGGCTGCATATTTACTGTAGTGACACTAGGCCTCCTACGGGCCGTAGAAACACTGGGCCTTCTACGGGCCGTAGAAACAATGCGCCTTCTATGGGTTGTAGAAACAATGGGTCTTCTATGGTCCGTATCATCAATGGGCCTTATACGGGCCGTATGATCGATTGGCCAAACATCGGCCCATAACAGACCGCATTATGGTCGTAAACGGGCTAGAGTTGGAATCGTCCGTTCATCGGCCGACCATAACGGGCCATCGTTAATAGGCCGTATTTGATGACGCTATGAAAACGACCCAACGTATTAACGGGCCACAAACGGGCCGACTGTAACCACGGGCTGAATTTGGCCCACAAGCAGAAAATGACAGTAATAGGTCATAAGTAACCGAATGTTGGAAATGAGCCCAAGAATAAATGGGCCCTAAGAAGGCCGAAAGATAACATGGGCTGCAAACGGACCAATAGATTAATGGGCCATTAATGGGTATAAAGTGATACACTGTTCATTACGGGACAGTTTCACCACGGGCCATTAGTGGGCCAACAGTTACAAGGGGCCTCATATGGGCCGAAAGACGTCATGGACCATACATGGGCTGGAACATAATATGGGCTGGAATCATATCGGACGGCCCAGATGATGCAACTGGGCCTAATTCGGATAGGTCGTAATGGGCCCTGGGTTAGCGGGATGTAAATGGGCTATATGCGAACAGGCCGTTAACGGGCTTTTCATGGGCCGGCCCGCCACCTTTTGACCAAGTCAAACGGGCCGGCCTTTTCACAGGAATGGGCCTCTGTTGGGCCGTGCCACATGTCGACGTATCATAGGCGCCTTTGGTCCAATGAGTGGATGACATCTGTCCCAATGGTGAACCGACAAGTGTTTCCTCTAGCCAATGATGATTTTACACGTGGAAAATCCCCATTGGTCGGGGCTCTTAATGGGTTATCGGATCCAAAACCGGACCCGATAGCTTAACGTCGTTTCATTACAGTGGATGCCACGTGTCGGTCACCCTTGACGAAAGCACTTCCATGACACACAATTTATCGTCATGGAAGTGGACACTTCCGTGATGATAATTTTGGTAATGTCATGGAACACTTCTACGACAGCACATGTATCACTATCTTGATTCTATCATAAAATCAACATGGATGTACATGCATGACAGAAAACGCGACCTACTGTGACAAACACGTATCATCACGGAAGTGTGTTTTTTCTAGTGTAAGATAGACAGGGTGCCAGTGGTTGCTACGTCTTGAGCTTGCGTTGGTTTTCCTTGAAGAGGAAAGGGTGATGCAGCAATAGTAGCGTAAGTATTTCCATCAGTTTTTGAGAACCAAGGTATCAATCTAGTAGGAGGCTCCTCAAAAGTCCCACGCACCTACACAAACAAACAAGAACTCACAACCAACGCAATAAAGGGGTTGTCAATCCCTTCAAGGCCACTTGCGAAAGTGAGATATGATAGAGATAATATGATAAGATAAATATATTTTTGGTATTTTATGATATAGATTGCAAAAGTAAAGATGCAAATAAAAGCAGATTGAAAGCTTATATGATAAAAGATAGACCCGAGGGCCATATGTTTCACTAGTGGCTTCTCTCAAGATAGCATAAGTATTACAGTGGGTGAACAAATTACTATCGAGCAACTGATAGAAAAGCGAACAATTATGAGATTGTCTAGGCATGATCATGTATATAGGCATCACGTCCGTGACAAGTAGACCGACTCCTGCCTGCATCTACTACTATTACTCCACACATCAACTGTTATCCAGCATGCATCCAGAGTATTAAGTTCATAAAGAAAAGAGTAACGCATTAAGAAAGATGACATGGTGTAGAGGGATAAACTCATGCAATAAGATATAAACCCCATCTTTTTATCCTCGATCGCAACAATACAATACGTGCCTTGCTGCCCCTGCTGTCACTGGGAAAGGACACCGCAAGATTGAACCCAAAGCTAAGCACTTCTCCCGTTGCAAGAAAGATCAATCTAGTAGGCCAAACTAAACTGATAATTTGAAGAGACTTGCAAAGATAACTTAATCACACATAAAAGAATTCAGAGGAGATTCAAATATTTCTCATAGATAAACTTGATCATCAACCCACAATTCATGGGATCTCGAGAAACACATTGCAAAAAGAGTTACATCAAATAGATCTCCAAGAAGATCGAGGATAACATGGTATTGAGATTCAAAGAGAGAGAAGAAGTCATCTAGCTAATAACTATGGACCCGAAGGTCTGTGGTAAACTACTCACAACTCATCGGAGAGGCTATGGTGTTGATGTAGAAGCCCTCCATGGTCGATTCCCCCTCCAGCGGAGCGCCGGTGAAGGCTCCAAGATGGGATCTCGCGGATACAGAAGGTTATAGTGGTGGAAATAGTTTTTCGTGGTCACTTCTGATGTTTTTGGGGTACATGGGTATATATAGGAGGAAGAAGTAGGTCGGTGGACGCCCGAGGGGCCCACGAGACAGGGGGCGCGCCCAGTAGGGGGCCATGCCCTCCACCCTCGTGGCTGCCTTTTTTATTTCGTGAATTCCACTCCAGGTCCTCTGGATCACGTTCGTTCCAAAAATCACGCTCCCGAAGGTTTCATTCCGTTTGGACTCCGTTTGATATTCCTTTTCTTCAAAACACTGAAATAGGCACAAAAAATAGCAATACGGGCTGGGCCTCCGGTTAGTAGGTTAGTCCCAAAAATGATATAAAATTGTAAAGTAAAGCCCATAAACATCCAAAACGGGTAATATAATAGCATGGAACTATCAAAAATTATAGATACGTTGCAGACGTATCAGTGGTGTCACAGCTCGTCTCGGCGTCCATCATTGCTACCGCGACGACGTCCGCCTCGACTCACGTTACCCTAAGATAGATAGGGTGGCAGTGGTGTCACATGCTCTTCTCGGTGTCCGTTTCGCTAATGCGACCACGTCCGCCTAGACTCGCGTTGGTGCTCGGCTACAAAAGATATCTCGAATGCAGTCTGGCGTTGGAGCTCGGATGCAAGAGGACACTGCTGCACGGAAACAACTTCAAACCTGAGGTGTGGCGTACAAGATAACAAGGCATTAATAAAGGACGAGAACCTAAAGGGGCTCCTCGGATACCCGACGTGTAAACTCTTCGGACTCACTTCAGCGATCCTCAAGATCGAAGATGAGATGATTTGTTGAACCAGTTTTCAAGATCGACGACCGAAGATGAAGAAAAGTTCGGAAGAATCGTGGAGAGTCCCCAACTTGAAGACCGGTTATGTCTTCCACCTCCACCCGCGTAACCCCATGATAGACAGGGTGGCAGTGGTGTCACATGCTCATCTCGGCGTTCATCATCGCTACCGCGATGATGTCCGCCTCGACTCGCATTACCCTAAGATAGACAGGGTGGTAGTGGTGTCACATGCTCGTCTCGGTGTCCGTCGTCGCTAACACGACGATGTCCGCCTCGACTCACACTACACTAAGAAAGGGTGGCAGTGGTGTCACGTGCTCATCTCGGCGTGCGTTGTTGCTACAGCAACGACATCCGCCTCGACACGCATTACGCTAAGACAGGACGGCGGTGGTGTCAATTGGTCGTCTCAGCATTTGTCGTCGCTACTGTGACGACGTCTGCCTCGACTCACGTGACCCTAAGATACACAGGGTGGTCGTGGTGTCACGTGCTCTTCTCGGCGTCCGGCGTCGCTACCGCGACGACGTCTGCCTCGACTCGCGTTACGCTAAGACAAGGTGGCAACTGTGTCACATGCTTGTCTCGGCGTCCGTCGTTGCTGCTGCGGTGGTGTGTGTCGTCCTACTGTGACGATGTCCGCCTCCACTCGTGTGACCCTAAGATAGACAAGGTGGCAGTGCTGTCACGTGCTCATCTCGGCGTTCGGTGTTGCTACCGTGATGACGTCCGCCTTGACTTGCTTAACCCTAACATAGACAGGGTGGCAGTATTGTCACATGCTCATCTTTGCGTCCATCGTCGCTACCGCTACGACGTCCGCCTCAACTCGCATAACCCTAAGATAGACATGGTGGCAGTGGTGTCACGTGATCGTCTCGGCGTCTGTCATCGCTACTGCGACGACATCCGCCTCGACTCACGTTACCCTAAGATAGAGAAGGTGGCAGTGGTGTCACAGGCTCGTCTAGGCGTCCGTCGTCCTAATCGCGACGACGTCCGCCTCCACTCATGTTACCCTAAGACAGGGTGGCAGTGGTGTCACGTGCTCGTCACGGCGTCCGTCGTTGCTACCGCGACGACATCTGCCTCGACTCGCGTTACCCTAAGATAGACAGGGTGGTCGTGGTGTCACATGCTCGTCTCGACGTCCGCCGTCGCTAATGCGACGATGTCCGCCTAGACTCGTGTTGGTGCTCAGCTCCAAAAGATATCTCGAATGCAGTCCGGCGTTGGAGCTCGGATGCTAGAGGACACCGCCGCACGGGAACAACTTCAAACCCGAGGTGTGGCGTAAAAGATAACAAGGCATTAATAAAGGATGAGATCTTAAAGGGGCTCCTCGGATACCCGACGTGTAAACTCTTCAAACTCACTTCGCTGATCCTCAAGATCGAAGATGAGATGATTTGTTGAACCAGTTTTCAAGACCGACGACCGAAGATGAAGAATAGTTCAGAAGAATCGAGGAGCGTCCCCAACTTGAAGACCGGTTATGACGTCCACCTCAACTCGCGTTACCCTAAGACAGGGTGGCAGTGGTGTCACGTGCTCGTCTCGGTGTCCGTCATAGCTACAGTGACGACCTCCGCCTCGACTCGCATAACCCTAAGATAGACAGGGTGGCAGTGGTGTCACGTGCCCGTCCCCGCGTCCGTCGTCGCTACCGCGACGACCTCTACCTCGACTCGCATTACCCTAAGATAGACAGGGTGGCAGTGGTGTCACATGCTTGACTTGGTGTCCATCATCGCTAATGCAACGATGTCTGCCTAGACTCGCGTTGGTGCTCAGCTGCAAAAGATATCTCGAATGCAGTCTGCATTGGAGCTCAGATGCAAGAGGACACCGCCGCACGGGAACAACTTCAAACCCGAGGTGTCGCGTAAAAGATAACAAGGCATTAATAAAGGACGAGAACTTAAAGGGGCTCCTCGGATACCCAACGTGTAAACTCTTCGAACTCACTTCGGTGATCCTCAAGATCGAAGATGAGATGATTTGCCGAACCAGTTTTCAAGACCGACGACCGAAGATGAAGAACAGTTCAAAAGAATCGAGGAGCAGCCCCAACTTGAAGACCGGTTATGAAGTCCACTTTGACTCGCCTAACCCTAAGATAGACAGGGTAGCAGTGGTGTCACGTGCTCATCTCGGTGTCCGTCGTCGCTACCGCGACGACATCCGCCTCGACTCGCGTTACCCTAAGATAGACAGGGTGACAGTGGTGTCACATGCTCGTCTCGCTGTCCATCGTTGCTAACGCGACGATGTCTGCCTCGACTCACGTTACGCTAAGAAAGGATGGCAGTGGAGTCTCGTGCTCGTCTCGGTGTCTGTTGTCACTACCGCGACAACGTCCGCCTCGACTCACGTTACGCTAAGACAGGACGGCGGTGGTGTCACGTGCTTATCTCGGCATCCGTAGTCGCTACTGCGACGACGTCCGCCTCAACTCGCGTGACCCTAAGTACACAGGGTGGCCACGGTGTCACATGCTCCTCTCGGTGTCCGTCGTCACTACTGTGACGATGTCTGCCTCGACTCGCGTGACCCTATGATAGACAGGGTGCCAGTGGTGTCACATGCTCATCTCAGCGTCTATCGTCGCTACTGCAACAACGTCCGCCTCGTCTCACGTTACGCTAAGACAAGGTGGTGATGGTGTCACATGCTTGTCTCGGCATCCGTCGTCGCTACCACGGTGGTGTCTGTCGTCCTACCGCGACGACGTCCGCCTCGACTCGCATGACCCTAAGATAGAAAGGGTGGCAGTGGTGTCACGTACTCGTCTCGGCGTCCATCGTTGTTACCGCGATGACGTCCACCTCGACTCGTGTAACCCTAACATAGACAGGGTGGCAGTATTGTCACGTGCTCGTCTCGGCGTCCGTCATTGCTACCGCTATGACGTCCGCCTCGACTCGCATGACCCTAAGATAGACAGGGTGGCAGTGGTGTCACGTGCTCGTCTCGGCGTCCGCCGTCGCTACCTCGACGATGGTCGCCTCGACTCGCGTTACCCTAAGATAGACACTGTGGCAGTGGTTTCACATGCTCGTCTGGGCGTCCGTCGTTGCTATCGTGACGACGTCCGCCTCCACGTGTGTTACCCTAAGACAGGGTGGCAGTGGTGTCACGTGCTCGTCTCGGCGTCCGTCGTTGCTATCGCGATGACGTCCACCTCGACTCGCATTACCCTAAGATAGGGTCGAAGTGGTGTCACGTGCTCGTCTCGGCATCCGTCGTAGCTACCGCGACAACCTCTGCCTCAACTCGCGTAACCCTAAGATAGACAGGGTGGCAGTGGTGTCACGTGCTCGTCTTGGCGTCCTTCGTTGCTACCGCGATGACGTCCGCCTCGACTCGCATAACCCTAAGATAGACAGGGGAAGTGGTGTCACATGCTCGTCTTGGCATCCGTCATTGCTACCGCGACGACGTCCGCCTCCTCTCATGTGACCCTAAGATAGAACGTGTGCCAGTGGTGTCACGTGCTGGTCTCGGCATCCATCGTTGCTACCGCGATGACGTCCGCCTCGACTTGCGTAACCCTAAGATAGACAGGGTGGAAGTGGTGTCACGTGCTCATCTTGGCGTCCGTCGTTGCAACTGCGATGACGTCCGCCTCGACGCGCGTGACCCTAAGATAGACACGGTGGCAGGGGTGTCATGTGCTCGTCTCGGCGTCTGTTGTTCCTACTGCAATGACGTCCGCCTTGACTCGTGTGAGCCTAAGATAGACATGGTGGTCGTGGTGTCACGTGCTTGTCTCAGTGTCCGTGGTCGCTACCGCGACGACGTCCTCCTGGACTCGCGTGACCGTAACATAGACAGGGTGGACCTAGTGTCATGTGCTCCTCTCAACATCCGTCATCACAACCGCGGCAACGTCCGTCTCGACTCACGTGACTGTAAGATAGACATGGTGGCAATGGTCTCACGTGCTCGTCTCGACGTCTGTCGTTGCTACCGCAACGATGTCCGCCTCGACTCGTGCTACACTAAGAAAGGGTGGCGGTGGTGTCACATGCTTGTCTCGGCGTCCGTCGTTGCTACCGCGGTGGTGTCTGTCATCACTACCGCGACGACGTCTGCCTCCACTCGCATGACCCTAAGATAGACAGGGTTGCAGTGGTGTCACGTGCTCGTCTCGGAGTCCTTCGTAGCTACCGTGGCGACCTCCGCCTCAACTCGCGTAACCCTAATATAGACAGGGTGGCAGTGGTGTCACGTGCTCGTATCGGCATCTTTCGTCCCTACCACGACGACATACGCTTCGACTTGTGTAAACCTAAGATAGACAGGGTGGTAGTGGTGTTACGTGCTCGTCTTGGCGTCCGTCGTCGCTACCGTGATGATGTCCGCCTCGACTCACATGACCCTAAGATAGAAAGGGTGGCAGTGATGTCACGTGCTTGTCTCGGCATCCGTTGTTGCTACCGTGATGATGTCCACCTCGACTCACGAGACCCTAAGATAGACAGGGTGGCAGTGGTGTCACGTGCTCGTCTCGACATCCCTCGTCGCTACCGTGACGATGTCCTCCTCAACTCGCATGATCCTAAGATAGAGAGGGTGGTAGTGCTATCACGTTCTTGTCTCGGCATCCGTCGTCGCTACCGCGACAACGTCTGCCTCGACTCGCGTTACCCTAAGATAGACACGGTGGCAGTGGTGTCACGTGTTCGTCTAGGCGTCCATCGTCGCTATGGCGATGATGTTTGCCTCCACTCACGTTACCCTAAGACAGGGTGGCAGTGGTGTCACGTGCTCGTCTCGGCATCCGTCGTCACTATCGCGACGATGTCCACCTTGACTCGCGTTGCCCTAAGACAGGGTGGCAGTGGTGTCACGTGCTCGTCCCGGCGTCCGTCGTAGCTACCACGACGATGTCCGCCTCAACTCGCGTAACTTTAAGATAGACAGGGTGGCAATCGTGTCACGTGCTCATCTCGGCGTCCATCATCGCTACCGCGACGACGTCCGCCTCGACTCGCATAACCCTAAGATAGACAAGGTGGCAGTGGTATCACGTGCTCATCTTGGCGTCCGTCGTCGCTACGGCGACAACATCCGCCTCTACTCGCGTGATCCTAAGATAGAAAGGGTGGCAGTGGTGTCACGTGCTCGTCTTGGCATCCGTCATTGCTACCGCGATGACGTCTGCCTCGACTCGTGTGACCCTAAGATAGACAGGGTGGCAGTGGTGTCACGTGCTCGTCTCGGGGTCTGTCGTCGCTACCATGACGATGTCCACCTCAACTCGCGTGAATCTAAGATAGACAGGGTGGCAGTGGTGTCACATGCTCGTCTCGTCTGTCGTCGCTACCGCGATGACGTCCGCCTCGACTCGCATGATCCGAAGATAGACAGGGTGGTAGTGGTGTCGCATGCTTGTCTCAGCATCAATCGTCGTTACCGCAACGACATCCGCCTCGACTCGCGTGACCCTAAGATAGACAGGGTGGCAGTGGTGTCACGTGCTCATCTCGGCGTCTATCGTCGCAACCGCGACGACGTCTGCCTCGACTCGCGAGACCCTAAGATAGACAGGGTGGCAGTGGTGTCACATGCCCGTCTCAATGTCCATCATCGCTACCGCGACGACGTCCACCTCGACTCACGTGACCCTAAGATAGACACGGTGGCAGTGGTCTCACGTGCTTGTCTCGGCGTCTGATACATCTCCAACGTATCTACTTTTCCAAATACTTTTGCCCTTGTTTTGGTCTCTAACTTGCATGATTTGAATGAAACTAACCCGGACTTACGTTGTTTTTAGCAGAACTGCCATGGTGTTATTTTTTTGCAGAAATAAAAAGTTCTCGGAATGACCTCAAAATCCATGGAGGAACTTTTCCGAAAATATAAAAAATACTGGAGAAAGAATCAAGGCTAGGGGGCCCACACCCTGTCCACGAGGGTGGGGGCGCGCCCCCTCCCCCTGGGCGCGCCCCCTGCCTCGTGGGCCCCTGGAGCTCCACCAACCTTCAACTCCAACTCTGTATATTTGGTTTCGCGGAGAAAAAATCAGAGAAAAAGTTCCATCGCGTTTTACGATAAGGAGTCGCTGCCAAGCCCTAATCTCTCTCGGGAGGGCTGATCTGGAGTCCGTTCGAGGCTCCAGAGAGGGGGATTCATCGTTGTCATCGTCATCAACCATCCTCCATCACCAATTTCATGATGCTCACCACCGTGCGTGAGTAATTCCATCATCGGCTTGCTGGACAGTGATGGGTTGGATGAGATTTACCATGTAATCATGTTAGTCTTGTTAGGGTTTGATCCCTAGTATCCACTATGTTCTGAGATTGACGTTGCTATGACTTTGTTATGCTTAATGCTTGTTACTAGGGCCCGAGTGCCATGATTTCATATCTTAACCTATTATGTTTTCATGAATATATGTGAGTTCTTGATCCTATCTTGCAAGTCTATAGTCACCTATTATGTGTTATGATCCGACAACCCCGAAGTGACAATAATCGGGATACTTCTCGGTGATGACCGTAGTTTGAGGAGTTCATGTATTCACTAAGTGCTAATGCTTTGGTCCAGTTCTCTATTAAAAGGAGGCCTTAATATCCCTTAGTTTCCATTAGGACCCCGCTACCACGGGAGGGTAGGACAAAACATGCCATGCAAGTTCTTTTCCATAAGCATGTATGACTATATTTAGAATACATGCCTACATTACATTGATGAATTGGAGCTAGTTATGTGTCACCCTAGGTTATAACTATTACATGAGGTATCGCATCCGACATAATTATCCATCACTGATCCAATGCCTATGAGCTTTTGACATATTGTGCTTTGCTTATTTACTTTATCGTTGCTACTATTACAATTACTACAAAACTGCTATCATTACTTTTACCACTATTACCATTACTATCATACTACTTTGCTACTAAATACTTTGCTGCAGATACTAAGTTATCCAGGTGTGGTTGAATTGACAACTCAACTGATAATACCTGAGAATATTCTTTGGCTCCCCTTGTGTCGATTCAATAAATTTGGGTTGAATACTCTACCCTCGAAAATTGTTGCGATCCCCTATACTTGTGGGTTATCAAGACTATTTTCTGGTGCCGTTGCCGGGGAGCATAGCTCTATTCTTTGAGTCACTTGGGATTTATATGTGCTGATCACTATGAGGAACTTGAAAGACGAAAGAACTAAGATTTTTCCCTCAACTACGAGGGGAGGTAAGGAACTGCCATCTAGCTCTGCACTAGATTCTCCTTCTGTTTTGATTAAGCTTGCGACACCTAAACCTGCTACTGCTATGAATTCTGATATGTCGCATGTTGTTGATGATGCCACTTCTACTATGCATGATACTTATGATGAAACTACTTCTATGCTTCATACTACTTTGCCATTAGGTGAATTTCTTGATGAACAACTTGCTAGGGTTAGAGAGAATGAAATTATTGAAGATTAAATTATTGATGATAGTGATGATGAAGGTTCTCCCCCTAAGTATGAATTGTCTGTTGTTCCTGAGGGTTATGTTATGGATGAAGAAGCTGCTAGAGCTATTCTTGCTTGCAATGATAGATATGATCTTAAGAAGTTATTAGCTAAATGAAAGCAGCAATCTTTGAATGCTAGAATGAAATATGACCCTGCTTTTGCTACTTTGCCTATCTTTGTTACTGATAAGGATTATGAATTCTCTGGCGATCCTGAGATAATTACTTTGGTTGAATATGATCCTTTTTATGGCTATGAATCTGAAACTATTGTGGCACATCTTACTAAGTTAAATGATATAGCCACCCTGTTCACTAATGATGAGAAGTCCCGCTATTACTATATCCTTAAGATATTTCCATTCTCATTAAAGGGTGATGCTAAAACTTGGTTTGATTCTTTTGATCCTGGTTGTGTGCATAGTCCCCAGGACATGATTTATTACTTCTCTGCTAAATATTTCCCTGCTCATAAGAAACAAGCTGCCTTGAGGGAAATATATAATTTTGTGCAAATTGAAGAAGAGAGTCTCCCACAAGCTTGGGGGAGGCTTCTCCGACTACTTAATGCTTTGCCTGATCATCCTCTTAAGAAAAATGAAATACTTGATATCTTTTATAATGGACTAACCGATGCTTCCAAGGACCACATGGATAGTTGTGCTGGTTGTGTTTTTAGGGAAAGAACAGTAGACCAAGCTGAATTGTTATTGAATAATATGTTGATTAATGAAAATAATTAGACTCTTCCTGAGCCAATTGAGCCAACTCCTGAGTCTATTCCTAAACCAACTCCGAAGAAGAGGGGTGTTCTATTTCTCAGTCCTGAAGATATGCAAGAGGCAAAGAAATCTATGAAAGAAAAAGGTATTAAAGCTGAAGATGTTAAGAATTTACCTCTTATTGAAGAAATACGTGGTCTTAATATACTGCCAGTTGAAGAAACGCATTGTCTTGATAACCCGACACAGGTAGTAAAGGTAAATTCTCTCTATAGATATGATAAAGTTGAAATCCCCTCTACTAAATTTCCTAGCTAGTGTTTAGATGAATTTGATGATTTTACGGATAGACAAGAAAGTTTTAATGCTTATGTTGGTAGAGAATTAAAGAGTAATGCTTACATGATTGGACGCTTGAGTGATTATATGGCTAGAGTTAAAGGTGAACTTAAACTCATTAGCAAATATGCTTCTATGGTTACCACTCAAGCCGAACAAGTACCTAAAGCTCAAAGTGATTTGCTCGATGAATTAAATAATAAACATGATTTTGCTGTTAGAGTGGCTACTAGAACTAGTAGAATGACTCAGGAACCTTTGTATCCTGAAGGCCACCCTACGAGAATCGAGCAGGATTCTCAGAGAAATAATCTAGAGGCACCTACTCCTTCTAAAAAGAAGAAAAATAAAAATGATAGGACTTTGCATGCTCCTAGTGAACCTGTTGTAGACACACCTGAGAATCCCAATGCTATTTCTATCTCCGATGCTGAAACACAATCTGGTGATGAACATGAACCTAGTGATAATGTTGATGATAATGTTCATGTTGATGCTCAACCTAGCAATAATAATGATATAGAGATTGAACCTGCTGTTGATCTTGATAACCCACAATCAAAGAATCAACGTTATGATAAAAAGAGACTTTGTTGCTAGGAAGTACGGCAAAGAAAGAGAACCATGGGTTCAGAAACCCATGCCTTTCCCTCCTAAGCCATCCAAGAAAAAGGATGGTGAGGATTTTGAGCGCTTCGCTGAAATGATTAGACCTATCTTCTTACGTATGCGCTTAACTGATATGCTTAAAGTAAACCCTTATGCTAAATACATGAAAGATATCATTACAAATAAAAGAAAGATACCGGAAGCTGAAATTTCCACCATGTACTTTTAAAGGTGGAATACCTAAGAAACTTGGAGATCCAGGGTGTTGGGAATATAACTATTTGTGTAAGCCGCCCAGGAGGGGCCGGGTTAGGCAAAGAAGACTCACCGGAAAGAAGCCCAAGATCAAGCATGAAGATGGCGGTTCAGTACAGGGTCTAAGGCCCATAGGTGACATTAAGGCCCGTCGTAGTAAACCGCCATAATGGCATGACTTGTATCATAAGGTAGATTTAATTAGTCACCGAGTCGGACACTGTTTATAAGCCGGCCGGGACTCTGTAAGCCGCAGGGCATCAACCCGTGTATATAAGGGGATGACCCGTCGGCGGCTTAGGGTAAGAAACAACTCATCAAGAGCTGGGCATAGGGTATCTCGCTCCCTGGTCATCGAAACATCAATACCAACCCAACTAGACGTAGGCTTCACCTTCACCGTAAGGGGCCGAACTAGTATAAACCTCTCGTGTCCCTTGTCCTGATTAACCCCTTCAAGCTTCCTAGTTGTGATGGCTCCACAACTAAGTCCTTTCACGAGGACATCTGACGTGACAATTCCACGACAGCTGGCGCCCACCGTGGGGCCAACGCACGGTGTATTTGAGTTCTTGAAGGGTACTTTGAAGGGATCAAGGGATACGTAGTGGGCTGGATGACCAAGAGTCATCGCGGCAAGATCTACATCGACGACGAAGGCTCGGGCCCCGACGCCGGTTCAATTGAGTACGGATACCGGGTCCCCTTCGGCGGAATCCATGTCTTCATCGGCTGGATTGGTGAGCCGGGCCCTGAGCTGGACAACTGCACCGACCTCGTCGAGACGGCTCAGCGTGCGAGAAAGGCCCGAGCTCAACCCGTCATGAAGCGTGCCTTCGTGGGCTGCATCCATGCAGAGGAACTTTCTGAAGGATCTGAAGATGGTGGTGAGACGGCCGTCCTCTCAGACGGTGATTCGTCCGCCAGTTCAACAGATTTGTTGTACCAAGTGCAAGACGGCATGCTCGGGGGCTGTTCCGATGGCACCAGTATTCCAGACCCCTGCGAGCCGCCAAGATGGGCAGGAGACTTCATGGCTAGGACTCAACCCAGCCAAAGTTCTACAGCCGCTACAACAATAACGTCCGGGACGGGAGCGGCCGGGGCAGGAGGCCCTGTGCGCCCGCCGGCTCAGGTGCTGATAGATCTCATGGACAAGCTTACGGCCCTATTAACCGCCACGGTTATTCCTGCAAATAAAGATGAGCATGACGCTGAGGTGGCACGGGTGCGTGAGGAGATAGCTCGGGCCAAGGAGGCCTTGGCAGCTGAGGACACTAGATTATCCACAGAGCGGGCGGCTCTAGATGCACGGGCGCAGCGGCTACAGTCAGAAGCCTACCAGCTCATGATGAGTCTAAACGCGTCCAACGAGATGATGAGGAGGAGACATCAGAAATCCCAATCCCATTTACCTCTGGTTTATGATCCTCGAAATCTTTTTGCTACACCCGGAGCCGGTCCTAGTAACCCGCCAGATGCAAATCAGTTTATGATAGCCGGAACAGGAGCACCAGCTCAGTCTCGGGAGATGGCACCTCCTCATGGGAGTATGGCTCCGCCCCGTTACGTGCCGATACCGCCGGGTCACTTTTCCAACCCCATGGAGAACTTAATCGTGGCATCGGCACGCTTGGCGGCTCTTCCCGTGGACGGTGATGACCCAACAGCAGTGGAGACCCAGAAGGTCAGAGAACTTCTCCAAACGGCCCTGGCTCGGCAAGAGACCTATTCTTACAGCCAGGACATGATGCATTCAACTCCTCCACCTTGGTTAGCACCGCCTCGTCAAAACCGGAGCCCGAGTTACAGCAGGCACATGGAGTCTGAAGCTTTGTCAAGCAACGCCCAGCATCGTAACCAGCCCGGTGGCTATAATCCGGTGCAAGACCGAGTACGTCAGGAGAATGAGCGTGCGGCTCAGCTAGCGGCTCAACAGACGGCTCATCAAGATTTCCCAAAGTATCCGACGACTTCCGTTGAGACGGGAGTAGCCACTAGAACCGACGGTGTTCCTTGTTTGGTACCAGCTCTGCGTAATGTGCGCCTACCCAAGGACTTCAAGGGACCTCGAAAGGTGCCGAATTACACGGCCGACTTACAGCCCGGAGCATGGATCAAAAGTTATGAGATGGCCATGGAGCTGTTGGAGGTCAGTGACGCGGCAATGGCTAAGTACTTCACCATGATGTTAGATGGAACGGCCCGGTCTTGGTTAAAGGGTTTGCCACCCTGTTGGGGATATAACTATTTGTGTAAGCCGCCCAGGAGGGGCCGGGTTACGCAAAGAGGACTCACCAGAAAGAAGCCCAAGACCAAGCATGAAGATGGTGGTTCAATAAAGGGCTTAAAGCCCACAGGCGGCTTAAGGCCCATTGTAGTAAACCACCATAATGGCATGACTTGTATCATAAGGTAGATTTAACTAGTCACCAAGCCGGACATTGTTATAAGCCGGCCGGGACTCTGTAAGCCACAGGGCATCAACCCATGTATATAAGGGGACGACCTGCTGGCGGCTTAGGGCAAGAAACAACTCATCGAGAGCCGGGCATAGCGTATCTTGCTCCCTGGTCATCGAAACATCAATACCAACCCAACTAGATGTAGGCCTTACCTTCACCGTAAGGGGCCGAACTAGTATAAAACCTCTCGTGTCCTTTGTCCCGATTAACCCCTTCAAGCTTCCTAGTTGCGATGGCTCCACAACTAAGTCCTTTCACGAGGACATCTGACGTGACAATTCCACGACAGTTGGCGCCCACCGTGGGGCCAGCGCACGGTGGATTTGAGTTCTTGAAGGGAAACTTCAAAGGGCTCAAGGGATACGTAGCGGGCCGGATGACCAAGAGTCGTCGCGGCAAGATCTACATCGACGACGAAGGCTGGGGCCCCAACGCCGGCTCAATTGAGTACGGGTACCGGGTCCCCTTCGGCGGAATCCACGTCTTCATCGGCCGGATCGGAGAGCCGGGACCTGAGCCGGACAGCGGCACCGACCTCATCGAGACGGCTCAGTGTGCGAGGAAGACCCGGGCTCAACCCGTCATGAAGCGTGCTTTCGTGGGTTGCATACACGGAGAGGAACTTTCTAAAGGATCTGAAGATGATGGTGAGACGGCCGTCCTCTCAGATGGTGATTCGTCCGCCGGTTCAACAGATTCTTTGTATCAAGTGCAAGACGGCATGCTCGGGGGTTGTTCCGATGGCATCAGTATTCCGGACCCCAATGAGCCGCCAAGATGGGCAGGTATCTTCATGGCTGGGACTCAGCCCGGCTCTAACTCTACGGCTGCTGTAGCAATAACATCCGGGATAGGGACAGCCAGGGCAGGTGGCCCTGTGCGCCCGCCGGCTCCGGTGCTGATAGACCCCATGGACAAGCTTACGGCCCTGTTAACCGCCACGGTTATCCCTGCAAACAAAGATGAGCATGACGCGGAGGTGGCACGGGTGCGTGAGGATATAGCTCAGGCTAAGGAGGCCTTGGCAGCTGAGGATACTAGACTAGCTACAGAGCGGGCGGCTCTCGACGCCCGGGCACAGCGGTTGCAGTCACAAGCTTACCAGCTCACGATGAGCTTAAACGCGTCCAATGAGGTAATGAGGAGGAGACACCAGAAAACCCAATCCCGTTTACCTCCGAATTACGACCCTCGGGTTCTTTTCTCTACACCCGGAGCCGGCCCAAGTAACCCGCCAGATACCAATCAGTTTATGACAGCCGGAGCAGGAGGACTGGCTCAGCCTTGAGAGATGCCACCTCCTCATGTGAGCATGGCACCACCGCGTTATGTGCCGATACCGGAGGGTCACTTTTCCAACCCTATGGAGAACTTAATCGCGGCTTCGGCGCGCTTGGCGGCTCTGCCCATGGACAGTGATGACCCGACAGCAATGGAGACCCGGAGGGTCAGAGAGCTTCTCCAGACGGCCCTGGCTCAGCAAGAGACCTATTCTTACAGCAGGGACAGGATTCATTCAACTCCTCTGCCTTGGTTAGCACCGCCTCATCAGAATAGGAGCCTGAGTTACAGCAGGCACATGGAGCCTGAAGCTTTGTCAAGCAACGCCCAACGCCGTAACCAACATGGTGGCTATAACCCGGTGCAAGACCGAATACGTCAGGAGAACAAGCGGGCGGCTCAGCAGGCGGCTCATCAGGATATCCCAGAGTATCCAATGACTTCTGTTGAGGCGGGAGTAGCCACTAGAATCGGTGGTGTTCCTTGTTTGGTATCGGCTTTGTGCAACATGCGCCTGCCCAAGGACTTCAAGGGACCTCGAAAGGTGCCGAATTACACGGCCGACTTACAGCCCGGAGCATGGATCAAGAGTTATGAGATGGCCATGGAGCTGTTGGAAGTCAGTGACGCGGCAATGGCTAAATATTTCACCATGATGCTAGATGGAACGTCCCGGTCTTGGTTAAAAGGTTTGCCACCCAATTCCATTGGTTCATGGGAAGAGTTAAAAGCCCGTTTCATCCAGAACTTCAAGGACACCTGTAAGCAATCTATGTTGATCGTGGACTTGACGAATTGTAAGTAGGAGGAGGGTGAATCCACCACCCATTGGGTACGCCGGGTCAAGGAGATAATTCATTCATCTGACAAGATGGATGCTGGTTCTGCAGTCCTTATGTTGGAGAAGAATTGCAGCTTTGAGCCGCTGAGGCAGAAACTGGGGTGCCTTAAACGTGTGTGCAAGGATATGGGTACGCTGATGGCGGCTTTAGTCAAATATGCCGATTCTGATAGTACCAAGGATCCCGCGTCTGACGATGAGAAGACAGGGAAGGGAAAAAGGAATGGCAATGGAAAGGGTCAACAGCATAACCCGGGGAACCAAAGCGGCAATAAGCGTAAGGCGGACGGTAACCCGGAGTTTGTGGCCAATGCCAATGCACAAGGTAACAATAAGAGACATAAGGGTAAGCCGCCTCGATCCGGCGGGTCAGGCCCATCTCTTGAGCAGCTACTCAGTGAGCCCTGCCCGAAACACGGCACCTGGGAGCGCCCCGCCACACACCTATGGAAGGATTGCACGATCATGAAGGCATTTAAAAATTCCAACACCTTTGATGGTAGTCATGGATCTGGTGGCGGCTCAGGGGCTGGCGGTTTTCATGGCCCGGGCGGTGGTTCAAATCCCGGCTTTCAGGGGCATCCAGGTGGTAATAACCAGCAGCAGTCTGGTCAAGGAGGGCAGCAGCCTGGTCAAGGAGGGCAGCAGCAGCAGTAGTCGGGTTATCAAAGCCATCCGAAATAGTTGAGTGGTGGGTAGTATCACGTGTTTATCACTAGTTTATGCAAACGTGACCAGAAGGTTCATAAGAGGGCCGTGAATTCTATTGAGCCGGCAATTCCTCGTTATTTGAGATGGTCAGAACAGCCCATTATATGGAGCAGAGAGGATCACCCTCCACGGGTCGATAATCCGGATCAGTTAGCCTTGGTGGTAGCACCCCAAGTTGGTGGATACAAATTCACTAAGGTACTCATGGACGGTGGTAGCAGCATCAATATCCTCTACTACGAGACCTTTCAGCGCATGGGGTTGACTGAGAAGAATTTGAGAACATCCAACACTGTTTTCCATGGGGTGGTTCCGGGTAAGTCGGCTTACCCAGTTGGTAATATTGAATTGGAGGTGGCCTTTGGAGATGAGTACGACTCCAGGGCTAAGAAATTGACGTTTGAAGTGGTTAAAATCAGGAGTCCATATCACGCTCTGTTTGGGCGACCGGCTTATGCTAAATTCATGGCACGGCCGTGTTACATTTACTTACAGCTCAGGATGCCGGGTTACAAGGGCACCATCACTGTGCATGGGAGTCGAAAGGTGGCCTTGGAATGTGAAGAAGGCGACGCGGCTTATGCTGAGTCTGCCTGTGCTGCGGAGGAGCTCAAATTTTATCAAGACAATGTTGACCCGGCGGATATGACCTCCCTCAAGAAACCAACTACTGAGCATGACCCGGCGTTGAAGTTTAAATCGGCTGCTGAGACAAAGCTTGTTGACTTTACCCCAGGAGATGCCTCTAAGCAGTTCAGTATCAGTGCCAATTTGGATCCTAAATAGGAAAGCGCGCTCATCGAGTTCATCCATGAGAACCAGGACATCTTTGCATGGAAACCTTCTGACATGCCAGGTGTACCGAGGGAACTCGCTGAGCACACTCTCAATATTGATCCAAAGTATAAGCCGGTCAGGCAGTTTCTCCGACGGTTCAACAAAGAGAGACAGAAAGCTATTGGGGAGGAGGTTGCCCGGCTCTTAGCGGACGGGTTTATTGTTGAAGTTTTTCACCCGGAGTGGTTGGCTAACCCGGTGTTAGTACTCAAGAAGAACGGCACTTGGCGGATGTGCATGGATTACACGGACTTAAACAAGGCTTGTCCGGCTGATCCCTTTGCTCTCCCCCGTATTGATCAAATCATTGATGCTACGGTGGGTTGTGAACGTTTGAGCTTCTTGGATGCTTACTCTGGTTATCATCAGATCAAGATAGCAGTTAAGGACCAGGAGAAGACAGCTTTCATCACTTCGTTTGGAGCCTTCTGTTATCTATTTATGCCATCTGGACTCAAAAGTGCCCAGGCGACTTATCAGCGGTGTGTGCAGAACTGTTTGCACGATCAGATTGGGCGTAATGTTCATGCTTACGTAGATGACATTGTGCTGAAGTCCAGAGAAAAGGAAACCTTGATATCTGACTTAAAAGAGACCTTTGATAATCTCCGGGTTTAGAAGATTGATAATCTCCGGGTTTACAAGATGATGCTTAACCCGGCAAAGTGTGTGTTTGGTGTACCTGCGGGCAAGCTCTTAGGTTTTCTGGTGTCAAACAGAGGCATTGAAGCTAATCCGGAAAAGATTAAGGCGATTACCTCTCTGGCTAAGCCGGCATGCATCAATGATGTTCGGCGACTGGCGGGTCGTGTTTGTCGCTTTAAGCCGGTTCATAAGCCGGTTAGGTGAGAAGGCCCTTCCATTATATCAGATGATGAAGAAAGCTGACACTTTTGTCTGGAGTGATGCTGCAGATGCTGCCTTTGAAGACTTGAAGAGGCAATTGTCTGAACCACCGGTTCTTGCGGCTCCCATTGACAAAGAGCCGTTGCTGTTATATGTGGCTGCTAATTCACAAGCGGTCAGTGTCGCCATCATGGTGGAGCGTAAGGAAGCTAGCAAGGAGCATCTGGTTCAACCGCCGGTTTACTATATCAGTGACGTGCTCATTGAGTCTAAACAAAGGTATCCACATTGGCAGAAACTCATTTATGGAGTGTTTATGGCCAACCGGAAGTTGAAGCAGTACTTTCAAGGTCATCCTATAACTGTGGTAAGTTCTATCCCTTTGGGAGACATCATCCAGAATAGGGAGGCCACAGGACGAGTCGCCAAGTGGGCTATCGAGCTTGGGCCTCATGGTTTGAAGTACATGCCACGTACTACTCTTAAGTCTTAGGCCTTGGTGGACTTTATCAACGATTGGACAGAGTTGCAGGCGCCTGAGGAGAAGCCAGATAACACATATTGGACTATTCACTTTGACGGGTCCAGGTAGCTAGAAGGCTCGGGGGCTGGAATTGTTTTAACTTCCCCTCGAGGTGACAAATTTCGTTATGTACTCCGGCTTATGTTCCCATGTACTAACAATGCAGCTGAGTACGAGGCCTTACTCCATGGTCTCCGTATGGCCAAGGAGATGAACTTAAGACGGGTAAGGTGTCTGGGCGACTCAGATCTCGTGGCTCAACAGGTGTCAGGCAAGTGGGATTCCAAGGATCCTCTCATGGCGGCTTATCAACATGAAGTAGATGTTGTGGCTGGACCTTTCAAGGGTTATCAAGTGGAGCACATTGATCGAAGGAAGAATGAGGCGGCTGATGCTTTAAGCCGGCTGGGATCTCAACGTAAGCCGGTGCCACCTAACACCTTTCTTGATGTTTTGCATAACCCTTCTGTCAAGGTGCCTACCGAGGAAGAACTAGCGGTGCCAGACCCGGAGGCCCAGCTGGTGGCAGCTCTTCATGTTATCCCGGATTGGACAGTGCCATATTTGGCCTACATGACCCGGGGAGAGTTACCGGGGGATGAAACTTTGGCAAGATAAATTGTCAGACGATCCAAATCCATGACGATTGTTAATGGTGAGTTGCATCATTGCAGTGTAACAGGGGCGTTTCAATGTTGTGTGTCGCCTGTAGATGGACAAGAGATACTTCGTGAGATTCATGAAGGAGATTGTGGTCATCATGCCGGCTCAAAATCTCTTGTGGCCAAGGCTTTCCGTCATGGTTTCTACTGGCTCACGGCTCATGCTGATGCGGAGGATCTAGTCAGTAAATGTGACGGTTGTCAGAAGTTCTCACGGCGTGCTCATGTGCCCGCTCAAGAGTTAAGGAGGATCCCAATTACTTGGCCGTTCGCGGTCTGGGGGCTTGACATGGTTGGACCTTTCAAAAGGTCTAAGGATAAAAAGACACATCTCCTGGTGGCAGTGGATAAGTTTAAAAGTGGGTTGAGGCGGAGCCAGTCAGTAAGTGTGATGCGGCCACAGCGGTTTAGTTCATGAAAAAGGTGATCTTTGGTTTTGGTTTCCCACACAGCATTATAACTGATAATGGCACAAATCTCTTCAAGGGAGCCATGGAAGAGTTCTGTCAACGAGAACATATCCGGCTTGATGTTTCGGCTGTTGCTCATCCTCAATCCAATGGTCAAGCGGAAAGAGCTAATCAAGAGATCCTGAAGGGTATCAAGCCCTGGCTCTTTGTCCCCTTAAAATGGACTCCGGGTTGTTGGGTGGAGGAGTTACCCTCTGTGCTATGGAGCATCAACAGTACGCCTAACAGATCTACGGGTTACACACCTTTCTTCATGGTCTATGGAGCAGAGGCAGTTCTGCCAAGTGACATCCGACATGACTCACCCCACGTGGCGCCTTACGTAGAGGCGGATAACGAAAAGGCTCGTCAGGATGCACTTGACTTGTTGGATGAGGAGCGAGACTTGGCAATAGCTCGCTCGGCGATTTACCAGCAAGACCTGCGCCGCTATCACAGCCGCTGGGTTAAGAGTAGAACCTTTCAGGAACGCGACTTGGTACTCCGGCTCATCCAAGATCAATCTGATATGCACAAGCTATCTCCGCCTTGGGAAGTACCCTTTGTGGTCAGCAAGAATCTGAACAATGGGTCATGTTACCTCATTGATGTTCGAGAGCACAAAGACTCACGTAAGTCGGAGGAGGAGACCCGCCGGCCGTGGAATATTGCCCATCTTCGGCCTTACTATACTTGAGCCACCGGCTCTTAAGATGTATATATTTTTGACGATGTACATATTATATAAAGCAATAAAGCAGGACCTCTGTCCTTTTTTTCCTCAAAGAATGTTTTTATGTCTTCTTTGTCAGGTGGCGGAAACTACCAACAGGGAGCGGATCATATCTGAATCCAGCTTTCCCTTTGGTCCGGCTTATGATCATATCTGAATCTAGCCATGATCACTTGGGGGCTTCTTGTTCAAACATAGGTCGTATTCGAACCAAAGAGAACATAGCTGTCGATACCCGCTTGATCGGCATACTGCCAAACCCACTTGGGGGCTTTTTGATCATGTTTGAATCACAGCTTAACCCCTTTGGGTCTGACGTGGATCGTATTCGAGTCAGTGTCATTAAACAACTCTTATGGTCACTTGGGTGCTTCCTGTTCAAACATGGGTCGTATTCGAACCAAAGAGAACATAGCTGTCAATACCCACTTGATCGGCATCGCCAAAGCCACTGGGGGCTATATGATCGTATCCGAATCTTAGCTCAACCCCTTTGGAATGGTTTACTGGTCGTATTCGAATCAGAAGCCTGTGAATGTTGTTTATTATTCATCATAAGTATAACTATTTTTGAATATCTTGAGACCTTTTGGAAAGCATTATGAGATGGTTTTCGTCTCTTCCAGTTTAAATTTTGGTCCTCCTAGGTTGTTAAGTGCCAGATGAACATCATGTAAACAGGAAAGACTATCAAAGGGATCACAGGTATGCTATTGTATAGTCATAAACCCGCATGTATATGGTGCCTTTGGTTCATGTCCCGGGTTATCAATACCTTATGTGACCCCCGGCGCGATCAACCGCCAAGGGAGCTTTTGTTTGTCTCATATGCAGGATAAGGCAAGTAAAAATTAAAAACGCCAAAGGAATAAATGGTAAATGTAAACCCGCAATCTATAGCAATAGCAGCTTACGAAAGTATTAAGCGCTCGGAACATGCGCGAAGGCATGGAAAACATTGAGAAGTTTTTGCTACCCTTTTACAAGACTCCCCGAGTCTGAACAAATGAAATATTGTTTTTTACACAACACCCGGCGGCTTACTCCTTCGGCAAGCTTGAAGAATCCGGGTTATCCTTCTCCGCCTCTCTGTCGGTTGCTTTGTCCTAGAAGGTGGACGAGGCCCAGTCAATGCCACTCAAGGCTTCAAACTCAGCTTCATCATCTATTAAACCGGCCGGGTCCACTTCAGGGGCAAAGGTATGCTTACGCGTTGGAGGGATCAGGCTGACTTGGTCATATGGAATGTTTGGAATTCTCCGGTTCTCACTATCATAGCCCGGCGAATACTTAGTAAGATCAGTATCATTCCCGATAAGGGTAGCCAAGGGACGTACGACTTTGACACAGGCGGTGAAATCTTGATCATCAAATGCAGAACCGTCCTCCTTAAGGCTCGGATATCCAAGTGAGAGATCAGCTAAGTCAAGCTCTGGCGTCCATGCCTTTGCCCGGCTCAATGTGGCTACGGCTCCAGCTCTTGCGGATGCCCGCCTTAAATCTTGAATTCGCTGAGCTAGCACAGCGAGATGCTTCAGCACGTCTTGTAAAAGGCGGGGAGGGGTGTTTGATACGGATACAATGTCGAAGGCACGTTGTGACCCGGAGTACAGCTGTTCCACTAAGGTGTAAACTGCTTTAAGCTTGATCAGCATGTTTTGCTTAAGGTTGGTACTCCTGGGGCCTGTGTGTGCACAAACATAACAGTCAGTCGGAGGTAACTATTACAATAGTCATTGGAAGATTACAATGTTTGAGGTTTTGCATAGTAACTTACCGAAGATGGCTGAGACCATTTGAGATATCTGTCGTTTGAAGTCGGACAGCTCGGTTGTTGCCTCTGCAAGAGATGCTTCTGCTGTCTCGGCCCGAGTCACCAGTGAAGCCTTCTCATCAGCCCAAGCTTTCTTCTCTGACTCAAAATTTTTCTTCAACTTCTCATTTTCAGAGACACTGAATTCAAATTTGGAGTTGGCCTTCTGAGTTTCAAGTTCTTGAGTTTCCAGACGACTCTTCAGGACAGTAAGCTCTGACTCAAATTGACTTATGGTTGCCTGCATTGACACCAGGTTATGGTAAGGATTAGGGTAAGGTAACATTCAATGTCCCAAGTATTTTACAAGTAAAGATACTTGGCACTTGGGGCCTAATGTATGCTGAAGAATTTTAAACCTACCATACCGAGTCACACATATTAAGTCTCAAGCACTTCACAATCAAATATACTTGACCCTTGGGGGCTAATGTGTATAGCAAATTTAAAACTATCATGTTATAACCGGGTTAAATATATTCTCTTTAACCGGACAAACAAACAGTAAGCAGATTTCTAAGTCTACAGCATATGGTTTCATAAGCAATAGACTTGGGGGCTGGTACAGTAAGTAAGATTCAAGAAAATAGCATAAGTTATACCTCAGATTTGTGTTGTATTTGTTTCACCATGTCAATTTCCAGGTCACGACTATTATGCACCTAGTTCAGATAGCCCGAGACTATATCACCAATGCTTAAGTGAGTATAGTCGGTGATGTCCTGTTTGGCTCTTCGACGTTCGGCAAATTCTTCCTTGGCAGTACATTGGGCAAGAACAGTAGGCCGCCCCGGTTCAACAAATTGACTTTTCAGATATACAATTTCTGGGTCAGTCGTCTTGGATGGGCTAGGAACTTCCGGATTATCAGAGTTGTGGATAACATCTTCTGCAGGTGGGTCAGAGGTTGGCACCGGAATATCAAAAGCCGGTTCAGGCGGTGGCTGATGGGTGGAGCTAGCAGGAGTGGACGAGTCAAGCGCCGGTTTAATGACAACCGGATCTTGGGACGGCTTATTTTTCCTCGCCTTCTTGCTGGGCTTCACTTGCAGGCTGTCAATAAAGGAAGAAGGATGAGTATTAAAGCATAAAGTATGGTAAAACTTAAAGTAAGAAAGGTTACATTACCCGTGAGCCGTTTTGAAAGCCGGCATGTTTGATTGCATAGACTCGTTGGAAGAAGGAGAGGTATCATGATAATTGGAGTCAGATGAATTGAGAGGTTGACGAATCAAACCCGCCAAAGGTAAAACAGAACGTAAATCGGAGATAACCTTGGTCCGGCGCTTCCTAGTTACATCGGGTAAGCCGGAGGAGAGTTCTGCGTCTTGATTGGCCCGAGTCTTCCTCCGGTTCTCAAGCTGTTGTTGCTTCAAAAGAAATTGAGGATCTTGATAAGCTAGAGGATGTGAAAATCTTACTTTCCGGGTCACCCTTCGAGTTTTGTGTTTTGGCAAAGGCTCTGAGTCGGAGGAGGTTATAGTTACCTCTTCTTCAACTTCTTGACTGTTCCCTGTATCCTCCTGAAAGGATAGAATGTCAGTAAAATAGCGACAAGGGAGTTAAGAAAGTTAAAGGATTACCTCTTCATCATCCGAAGAAGTATCATCCAATTTGAATAACTCGAAGGCGCTGGGTTTCTTCTTCTTTGAGGTTCCCGTCTTGGCGGCTTTCCTTTCGGTTTTCTTGGCTGCCCTGGCTTTTTTGGCAGTGTCATGATCATATTTGACCTTCCAGAAGTTGTCATCGGCCTGTGGAAAAGGTTAAAGAATTATGAGATCAAATAAGGTATAATGAAGCACAGAGTATTTGTTAAGATTGATAACTCACTGCAGGGGTCGGGTTCTTCTTGTAGAAGGGAAGTAAGCCAAAGGTATTACTCGTTACAGTGCCCTCCTTCAGCAGTGACTGGGTTGTAGCATCTACCACATCATCTGGTAAGTCATCAGGACTATGATGCATTAGATCGTCCTTTTCGCCTGTGTAAGTACACATTAAGCCGGGGCGGCGGCTTAATGGAAGTATTCGCCAAGTGACCCAAACTCGGACCAGATCGATGCCATTTAAACCATTTCCCAAAAGAGCTTTAATCTTCTTGATGGTGGGATTAAGAGGCAGACGTTCAACAGCGGTCAGTTTATCCGCCAGCGGATGGTTGGACTCAAGGTGCAATGTGCGAAAGCCGGGCAGAGGATTCTCATCAGCCGAAGAAGTGTCCTGACAGTAGAACCATGTCTGGTTCCAATCTTTTGGGTGACTCAGCAGCTCAGCATAAGGAAAAAGGCAGTCTCTCCGTCCCTGGATCGAGATGCCGCCAAGCTCCAGACTAGGCCCGTTGGCACGTTCATTCTGCCGGTTCAAGTAAAAAAGTTCTCTGAACAAAAGCAGACTTGGCTCCTCTCCCAGATACACCTCACAGAAGACTTGAAAATTGCAAAGGTTTGACACGGGATTGGGTCCAATGTCTTAAGGTCTAAGATCAAAGAAATTCAAAACTTCCCTGAAGAATTTTGAGCGAGGAGGGGCAAATCCCTGGCTCATGTGATCCTAAAAACTATCACCTCCCCTTCTTTGGGTTGAGGCTTCTCTTCAGACGGGTCAGGGGCACAATAAGACATGACCTCCTTCTTGGGAAGATGGCCAGACTTAACAAATTCAGACAGTTTACTTCTTGTGACTGTGGATGGGACCCAATTGCAGGTCATAGGGGCCTTGGTTGCCTTAGGTGCCATGACGGCAGTTGGCCTATGACAAAATAAGAAGGTTCCGGTTCAAATTTAACCTGGAGGTATACATTTTAAACTATTCAAGGTGGCGGCTTAGGAAGGGGCCTAATGATATATGGGCAACTACGCAGTGATATTTAAGCCGCTACGGATTTCAAGAGCAATTGAATATTCTTAAATCTAAGAGAAGCAAGTAAGGTTGACAGATCAGTGTTATTTACTCAAACCGGCCACATGGACAGTCATGGTTAAACACATTCGACAGAGGCAGTTTTTATTTCCGGGTGAAACAAACAGGTTTCACAAGTTGTGACTATTATTTCGGATCAAACAACTGTTCTAGGAAGAAAATTTTCTAGACCTAGAACTGGCACAGATGAAGTTCAAGGGCATGAACAGGGCCTCTGTGCGACAGAAAGGGGTCTACTTGCAATCAAAATGGGTGCGAAATAGCTACCCCATCAGTTTTCTATCATCTTCAAGATCAAGAGACGGTGGTGCTGAGCAAATCTACGAGGGGTTCTTGACGAAATAGTGAAGAACACCGAAGAACTCAAAGGTCCTAATGCGGATCTGAGGAACAAAAAGGAGAAAACTTACAGATGCATAGTTGCTGCAGAGGTTTGTCGCGATTCTCTTGTCAAGTCAGGTTGATGCAGCGGCCTGAGCTGGCGAAGATAAGGAGATCTGCGAAGGCGGCGGCGGCGGACCTCGAACGGCAGAGGGGCAGTGAGAGGAAGAAGACGACCGAAGGGGGAGAATGGAGAAGACCTAGGTCATGCCTATTTATAAGGAGAGGCTTGTCGGATTTAGGGTTCCGGCACACCCTTGAGGTTCAAACACTGGGGTGCGCGCGGAGGTTTCGCCTTCTACCTACCTGTTCCTCGCCGAATCACTAGGATCTAAACTATGAGAAGAACAACGCAAGAGATACAGGGTTTATACTGGTTCAGGCCACCATTGTGGTGTAATACCCTACTCCAGTGTGTGGCATGGTGGATTGCCTCTTAGGCTGATGATGAACAATACAAGGGAGAACAGCCTCGCGAGGGTCTGTTCTTGTGGTGGCGTTGTCCCTTTGGAGGGGTTGATTCTAGATGCCTCTCTTATCTCCAGATTCCTATCCAGGTCCCCCTACCCTGTGGGTGGCTAGTCCTATTTATAGGCAAAGGCCCTAGGCCTCTTCCCAAATATTGAGCGGGAACGGCGCCAACAATTGGCCATTTTGAAGGGGAACATCTAGTACACTTATCCTGACTAAAGTTGGTCCTCGCCTGTCAAAGGCTCTGGTGGTGACGCCGACTTGGGCTCCACGGTGACCTCCATCCTGCCGTTGGACCGGTCTTGGTCTCGTTGCACCGGAATGGATGCCTTTGCTTGATGCTCTCACCTGCGCTTGCTCCCCTTGCACCAAAGAGGAAACAAGGACACTGCGCGGGCTAGCGCCCGGCTGGAGCCCTTAGTTGTCATGGCTTGCATCATGGGCACCTCGCGAGGTACCCCGCCTTGAACTCTCCACCTCCTCATGAGCCAGCCTGACGAGGCCGTGCCTGAGGAAGTTCCTTGTCGCCCACCCCGGGAGGGTTGGCCCCTCGCGAGGGTCTTGAGCTTGTGTTGATGAAGATGGGCCGTGCTGGGGCCCCTTTGAGCTACGCCGCAGGCCGCAGGCAGGCAAGTCTGGGGACCCCCGTTCCCAGAACGCCTACAGTAGCCCACGGGCCCAAGGCGCGCCCGGACTTGGCCGAGCAGACAGGCGAAAGGGCAAGTGCGAAGCATCGCGGGCCCTAACAGCCTGCGGCCTTGGGCGCCGCGTGGCGGTTGATTGGACGTGGGCGTCTCCGCTCCCCCACGACACCTCGGCAACTGCATGAACTGACAAGTCCCTGTATGCAAAAATCGGTCATGATTACCTGCGATCGTGGAAGCCGACGGTTGTCCTTCCTTGGCTATAAGTACGGAAAGGCGCGAGCCATTCCAGTCAATCTTCCTCTGCTATTCCTCCTCTTCTTCATCTTTGCCATCGCTCCGTCTCACGCTGATGGCGCCCATCCGCCGGTTCTCCGCAGAAGAGAAGGGAAAGGCCCCTCGAGAGGGTCCTGACCCGCTTCCGCCAAAGAAGCGGTTGGCCCTCTACCGTCGAGATGAGGGCGCGCGGCAGGAGGTGTCGAGGCCTTGGTGTGAGCGACCGCCGCCAGGGTTCCCCCTGCCCTTGTACGCCCACCTTGAGGGCCTTGCAGGAGCTGATGTCGAGCGCCATGGACGACGCCACCGTCAGCGCCGGCGAGTCACGGCGGTGCGTGTTGTCCCTCCTGGAGTTCACGCTGAGGGCTCCTCCCGAGAGTTTGTGCTCCACGCGGCCATGCCTCCTCCATCTTGGATTTGCCTTCCTCCTTCCTTCGCCTCCGAGATTCCGCCGATGGGGCCCTTCAGGCTCTGGCTACAGCATGCCGATTGCCAGACTCCTGCGACCGATGCGGATGTCAAGGTCGTCGCTCCAGGTAAGGTCTTCATGACCCGGGGCTGGGGCGAGATTGCCCGGGTTTGCAGGACGAGGGACGCCCTCGTGATCCCCCTGGAGTTCGATGGCGCTTCCGTGATGCTCTTCAAGGTCTTTGACGAAGATGGGCGTCGACTGGAGTGCTGCCCTGGGAGAGGCGATCGGGACCCTGCTGCAGTGAGACAGAGGCCGCTCAATCGCTCCCTTGGCGGCTCCTTAGGTGATGAAAGCGCCGGAGCATCCAGCGACTTTGCCGAGCTCTTCGTGACTCCGGAGACGAGCGACAACAGCTACGAGCCCCCGAGCCTGCGCCGCTCTTGGAGCAGGGCGGGCTCGTCCGGCCGTCGCTGCCCCTGAGCCGGATGGGGTTGGCGCTGGTGCTGGACGGCCCACTGTTGATGATGGCGTCCGCCGCGATGGTCCCCGTAGTTAGGACTCTTTAAGATTCGTGTCTTTTGTCCCTGCGAGGAACCGAGAATTTACCCCGTGGGGGCTTGTAAGATGTTTGCAGCTCCGTTCATCAATATGATCCTCATTATGAGGCAGTGCGAGGTGGTTGTTCCGTCTTAGCTTGGTTTCTTCCTATCAGACCTCGTGAGGGCTTGATGCTCTGCGCCGACAGGTCCCAGTCCCCAGGCGGCTTCAGCCGTCACTGGTATGCCAGGTCGCGATGCTGTGGTCAAGGCCAGGAGGTGAGCGACCCGAGGCCCGGTAAGAGCCCCTGAGTCATGATGCTCAAGAGGTCCCCCTTGGCGCTCAAGCAGCCATCATTCGGTGAGAAAGGAGAGCGACGTTGCTAAGATGGGATTGCATTAAGTGCGGGGACGGTCCTGCGATAGCTAGTGTTCCTGGAGAGTGACTTATCTCGAGGGTCAGGAACGCTCCCTGGTGAGGCGCTAGGTCCGTGCCTTGGCCGGCGGGGGTTGCTTGGCGAGGTCATCACGTGATTCTCCCCTCTCGCCTTCGCTCCCCTTTCTGCTCTACGTCCTCGGGTCCCGGCCCTCGAGCGAGTCTCAGCCGTCACTGGTATGCCAGGTCGCGATGCCATGGACAAGGCCAGAGGGTGAGGGCTGGAGAACCAGTAGGAGCCCCGAGTCGCGATGCTCAGGTACCCCCCCTTTAACGTGCAAGCGGTTTGCATGGGCGAGAGTAAAGAAGACACCGTGAGGGCCTCGCATGTCGACGCTCCCGAGGAGACCCTGCAGGCTCATCACAGAAGAAACGAGAGTTCGTCGCAATAATCGACGGTTAGCCGTTAGTTGCTTTGGAGAGGCGACGAGGCACGAAAGGCCTGGCAGGGTGTACTGGTTCACCAGCGATCCAGCCCGGGACTCACGGGGCCCTACCCCAAGGCGGGTTGCGCCCGACGCTGGGCCTTATCCTGAAGTGTGTTCCTGCAAATTTGGCTAGATGCCGATGCTCTACGTCCTCGGGTCCCGGCTCTCGGGCTGGTCTCAGCCGTCACTGGTATGCCGGGGCGCGATGCCATGGGCAGACCAGAGGATGAGGGCCGGAGAGCCGATAGGACCCTGAGTCGCGATGCTCAGGCACCCCCCCTTTAACGCGCAAGCTGGGTTAGATGTCGAAACTCTACGTCCTCGGGTCCTGGCTCTCGGGCTGGTCTCAGCCGTCGCTGGTATGTTGGGGCGTGATGCCATGGGCAGACCAGAGGGTGAGGGCCGGAGAGCTGGTAGGAGCCCTAAGTCGCGATGCTCAGGAACCCCCCCCTTTAACGCGCAAGCTGGGTTAGATGTCGAAACTCTACGTCCTCGGGTCCCGGCTCTCGAGCTGGTCTCAGCCGTCGCTGGTATGCCGGGGCGCAATGCCGTGGGCAGACCAGAGGGTGAGGGTCAGAGAGCCGGTAGGAGCCCTGAGTCACGATGCTCAAGCACTCCCCCTTTAACGCGCAAGCTTGCGACATCCAAGAAGAAAAAGGTACCATGAACAAGCACCAAACAACAAGCATGACGGGTCGAAAACATGGCCCTAAGATAAATGCAAGAGGGGTACATGCCACTAGGTCTGACCCGAGCTGCTTGGGGATAATGCAGCCTGAGGGGCGCCCCCAGCAAAGTAAGCTAAGAACATGAAATAAAAGAGATAAACGCCATAGGGACGGACCCACGCGGCCTGGGAATAATGCAGCCCTGAGGGCGCTCCCAGCTGGAAATGAAACTAGAAAGATGTCACCTGATGATGCTGAAGACGAAGGGGTGTTGATGCAGCAGACTCAGTGGGCTGCGGGAGCAAATCCTCACGAGCCCACAGGCCCTGGGGTCTCGGGAGGCTCCGGAGGCGCTGGTGGCTCCTCGCGGACCGTCTCCATCTCCACCAGGGCTGCGGAACGCCTGACCTCTTGAGCCTCCAGGATGGCCCTCATGATGCGCTGGTACGCAGCAGCTGCGTTCTGCGAGCCGTAAGGCATGCGAACGTAGCTGTGAGGTGGACCCTTGTAGCGTCCCACTCGCGAAGGCCAGAGGCGCTCCTGAGATGCGGCTTGGTTGAGCCCTGGTATGTCGATGCAGATGCGCAGCCCACCATCCTCGCCTGGATGGGGGGCCACAGCGGGCAAGCGGCGGCTGCCTCTCATGACCCTTGACTCCTGTAGCTCCTGAATGGCCTTGCTGACGAACTCCTGAGGGTTTGGCCCTCCTTGCCTTGCTCCTTCTTGATGGAAACATGCTTCGAAACACGCCTCCACGTGGCGCCCAAGCGCCTCCCTCGTGACCTTGGCGAGGTCGACGGCCCTCCAGGGGAGAGCCCCCGAGCCCTGCCTGAGGAGGGCACCGAGCGCGCTTCCCTATGCGATGGAAGGAGGTTCCCCCTGAGCAGGCGCGGGTCCTAAGGGACCTGCCTCCTAAGGGGCCAGGCCGGCCCATGTCTTCTTCTTCTTGGGGGCGGCCTCGGGAAGCCTCCTGCTTCCGCGATCCGGGTCTTCCAGTGATGCGGCCTGAAAGGCTCTCTCCAGGGAGCAAACTGCGTCTCTCTCTTCGCAGGGTACCGTGATGACTCCGCCACTTCCTGGCATCTTGAGGATGTTGTAGCCGTGGTGGGTTACGGCCATGAACTTGGCCAGCGCTGGGTACCCGAGGATGGCGTTGTATGGCAGGCGAATGTGGGCGACGTCGAAGTCGATGAGCTCGGTGCGGTAGTTGTTGCGTGCCCCGAAAGTGACAGGGAGGCGGACCTGCCCAATCGGGACCGTGGAGCCGTCGGTGACTCCGGAGAAAGCCTTGGTTGGCTGAAGCTGACTGTAGGGTACTTGGAGATTGTTGAATGTTTCCACGGACAGGACGTTGAGCCCTGCTCTGCCATCGATGAGTGTCCTGGTGACTAGCATGTTGCTGATGATTGGGGAACAAAGCATCGGGAGGACTCCGGCTGTGGCCGCGCACTTGAGCTGATCCGTTGAGCTGAACGTGATGGCACACGCCGACCACCTGAGAGGGCGTGTGGCCTCGAGCTTGGGGAGGACTGCATTCACTTCGCGGGCGAACTGCTTGAAGATGCGCTGAGAGGCTGGGGCTTGAGCTCCGCCTAGGATGCAGGCGATCGCACGTGGCTCCTGGAAGTCCCCAGCCCCTTCGTCCTGATGACGGTCCTCATTTCTCCTTGGCTGCGATGGTAGCAGAGGGAGGCCTGCGTTACCTTGCGGGCGATCCTCGCGATGCTGATCTCTCTAGCCTCCCTCGCGAGGCGGGTCCTGCCAGCGATCCTCGCGAGGTTGGTCGCGCCACCCTTGATGTGGGCCGCGGTCGTCCCAGTGCCCTGCGTTCCTTCCTCCTCCTCGTCCGTAGCCCCGGTCGCTGCGGTCGGGATGCCGGCCAGTCCGTCCTTCCCGCACGGCCCAGAGCTCTTGGCATTCATTGGTGTTATGGGTGTGGAGGTCGTGGTGCACGCAGTACCGACTGCCCTTGGAGGATTCGGGCTGATCTCTGCCCCGCTTGGTGTCTGGTTCTGCCGCGAGCACGGCAGCCCCTTTGCGCTTCATGTCCTTGGCCTTGGGCTTCTTCTCTTCAGGGTCTGCGGCAGGCAACTCGAGGAGGGAGAGACGCCCTTCCTCAGCCCTGGCGCACTTGGTCGCCAGGTTGAACAGCTCCAAGGAAGTGCACAGATCTTCATGCATTGCGAGCTCCTCCTTCATTTTGACGTCACGCACGCCGTCAGAGAAGGCTGAGATGATGGCCTCCTTGGTCACCTTGGGAATCTTGAGGCACGCGTTGTTGAAGCGCTGGATGTACTTCTGCAGGGTTTCCCCTAGTTGCTGCTTGATGCAGCGCATGTCGCTCACGGCTGGTGGCCGGTCGCGGGTACCCTGGAAGTTGGCGATGAAGCGGGTGCGCATCTCGTCCCAGGAGGAGATCGTGCCTGGGGCCAGGTTCAGAAGCCAGGTGCAGGCCCCGTCCTTGAGAGCCATGGGAAACCAGTTCACCATGACCTTCTCGTCTCCGTTGGCAGCCTCGATGCCCAGCTCATAGAGCTGGAGGAACTCTGCAGGGTCAGCCGTGCCATCATAGCGAGGAGGCAGGTCTGGCTTGAACTTGCCGGGCCACGCGACAGTGCGTAGCTCGGTGGTGAAGGCGTGGAGCCCGCTGTGGCCACAGGAGGCCTTGGAGGACAAAGGGATCGGTCCTACGGGTCCCCGTGCGTCGCAGCTGGGTGCAGCGTGGGGTCTTGACGTGCTGGAGTAGGAGCGTGGTCGGGACGAGCCGGAGCAGGGAGCGCTCGGGCAGCTTCTCGAGGGTGAGGGACCTCTTGGCAGCTCTGCTCCTGCCGTGCTGGTTCCTGACGGGGCGGGTTCCGCCCAGGGACCGCGTGCCTTAGAGCCAGGGCGCCTTCTTGAGGGGAAGGCGGCTGAGGCGCCCCAGGAGCTTCATTGCCCGCGCATGGCGGGGCACGGTGCAGCGAGAAAGATGGCGCGGGGGAGCCCCCAGCGGCGCGGACGAGTTCGGCGACTCGGTCGAGCCATTCTTCATAGACGTCGTCGACTGGGCGGTAGCACAGGAGCTCGTTTGCCGCGATGAGCGCAGCTCGAGCCTCCATGGCCGCGCGGGGCGCGCGGGACGAAGAACCAGCGGGGGTGAGCGAGGGCGTAGCGGTGCGGCCGTCTCGCCTCATGGACGGGTACTGGGACAATGCTTGCTGCTCGTTCCACGCCGGGCCGGTGGCGGCATTGACGGCAGGGGATGGGGGACGACGGGGGCGCTCGCCGACGGGAGCCGTCTGGGCGACGCGGGAAGCGAGGGACGCTCGGCGCTCGGCACGAACCCGGCGTGCGTCAGACATGGACGCGACGGTCGGAAAAGAACAGGGCGATGAAAGACGAATTCTGGAGCACCCCTACCTGGCACGCCAAATGTTGGATTTAGGGTTCCGACAGACCCTTGAGGTTCGAACACTGGGGTGCGCGCGGAGGTTTCGCCTTCTACCTACCTGTTCCTCACCGAATCACTAGGATCTAAACTACGAGAAGAACAACGCAAGAGACACAGGGTTTATACTGGTTCAGGCCACCATTGTGGTGTAATACCCTACTCCAGTGTGTGGGGTGGTGGATTGCCTCTTAGGCTGATGATGAACAATACAAGGGAGAACAGCCTCGCGAGGGTCTGTTCTTGTGGTGGCGTTGTCCCTTTGGAGGGGTTGATTCTAGATGCCTCTCTTATCTCCAGATTCCTATCCAGGTCCCCCTACCCTGTGGGTGGCTAGTCCTATTTATAGGCAAAGGCCCTGGGCCTCTTCCCAAATATTGAGCGGGAAGGGCGCCAACAATTGGCCATTTTGAAGGGGAACATCTAGTACACTTATCCTGACTAAAGTTGGTCCTCGCCTGTCAAAGGCTCTGGTGGTGACACCGACTTGGGCTCCACGGTGACCTCCATCCTGTCGTTGGACTGGTCTTGGTCTCGTTGCACCGTAATGGATGCCTTTGCTTGATGCTCTCGCCTGCACTTGCTCCCCTTGCACCAAAGAGGAAAGAAGGACAATGCATGGGCTGGCGCCCGGCTAGAGCCCTTGGTCGTCATGGCTTGCGTCATGGGCACCTCGCGGGGTACCCCGCCTTGAACTCTCCACCTCCTCGTGAGCCAGCCTGACGAGGTCGTGCCTGAGGAAGTTCCTTGTCGCCCGCCCCGCGAGGCTTGGCCCCTCGCGAGGGTCTTGAGCTTGTGTTGATGAAGATGGGCCGTGCTGGGCCCCCTTTGAGCCACGCCGCAGGCAGGCAAGTCTGGGGACCCCCGTTCCTAGAACGCCGACAAGGCTGACTGAGACGGCGCGAGAAACGAGGAGATAAACATTATTATCCAGCGGCCCCGACGCCTCGGTTTTCGGAGCAGTCAGTAAAGGCAAAGATCTGTTGGAGGATGCGATGGAATAAAGAAAGAATTTAAGTAAATATGACGTCGCGGTGGGTTAACACGGATCCAAAAGATGACGTCATGGCGGGTTAAAGAAAACCTTTGCACAGTCAGAAGACTGAAGATTTATTTCTTAAGGTATTTTAAAGATTGACATGAACGGGTTCAAATCAATCTGGGGCCTAATGTTGGGGATATAACTATTTGTGTAAGCCGCCCAGGAAGGCCGGGTTACGCAAAGAGGACTCACCAGAAAGAAGCCCGAGAGCAAGCATGAAGATGGCGGTTCAATAAAGGGCTTAAAGCCCACAGGCGGCTTAAGGCCCGTTGTAGTAAACCGCCGTAATGGCATGACTTGTATCATAAGGTAGATTTAACTAGTCACCGAGCCAGACACTGTTATAAGTCGGCCGGGACTCTGTAAGCCACAGGGCGTCAACCCGTGTATATAAGGGGACGACCTGCTGGCGGCTTAGGGCAAGAAATAACTCATCGAGAGCCGGGCATAGCGTATCTCGCTCCCTGGTCATCGAAACATCAATACCAACCCAACTAGACGTAGGCCTTACCTTCACCATAAGGGGCCGAACTAGTATAAAACCTCTCGTGTCCTTTGTCCCGATTAACCCCTTCAAGCTTCCTAGTTGCTATGGCTCCACAACTAAGTCCTTTCATGAGGACATCTGACGTGGCAATTCCACGACACACCCAATTCCATTGGTTCATGGGCAGAGTTAAAGGCCCGTTTCATCCAGAACTTCAAAGACACATGTAAGCAATATATGTCGATCGTGGACTTGACGAATTGTAAGCAGGAGGAGGGTGAATCCACCACTCACTGGGTACGCCGGGTCAAAGAGATAATACATTCATCTGACAATATGGATGCCGGCTCTGCAGTCCTCATGTTGGAGAAGAATTGCCGTTTTGAGCTGCTGAGGCAGAAACTGGGGCGCCATAAGCGTGATTGCAACGATATGGGTACGCTGATGGTGGCTTTAGTCAAATATGCCGACTCTGATAGTACCAAGGATCCCGCGTCCGATGAGGAAAAGACAGGGAAGGGAAAGAAGAACGGCAATGGAAAGGTTCAGTAGCATAATCCGATGAATCAAGGTGGCAATAAGCGTAAGGTGGATGGTAACCCGGAGTTTGTAGCCAACGCTAATGCACAAGGTAACAATCAGAGACGTAAGGGCAAGCCGCCCCCTCGATCTGGCGGGTCAGGCCCATCTCTTGAGCAGTTACTCAATGAGCCTTTCCCGAGACACGGCACCCGGGAACGACCCGTCACCCACTCATGGAAAGATTGCACGATCATGAAGGCTTTTAAGAATTCCAACGCGTTCGGTGACAATTCTGGGTCCGGCGGCGGTTCAGGAGCTGGCGGTTTTCATGGCCCGGGCGGCGGTTCAAACTCCGGCTTTCAGGGACATCAAGGTAGTTATAATCAACAGCAGTCTGGTCAAGGGGAGCAATAGCAGCAGCAATCGGGTTATCAAAGCCATCCGAAGCAGTTGAATAGTGGGCAGTATCACGTGTTTACCACTAGCTTATGCAAACGTGACCAGAAGGTTCATAAGAGGGCCGTGAATTCTGTTGAGCCAGCGGTCCCTCGTTATTTAAGGTGGTTAGAACTGCCCATTGTATGGAGCAGAGAAGATCACCCTCCACGGGTTGATAATCCAGGTCAGTTAGCCTTGGTGGTAGCACCTCAGGTTGGTGGATATAAATTCACTAAGGTACTCATGGACGGAGGTAGAAGCATCAATATCATCTATTATGAGACCTTTCAATGCATGGGGTTGACTGATAAGAATTTGAGGACATCCAACACTATTTTCCATGGAGTGGTTCCTGGTAAGTCGGCTTACCCAGTTGGCAAGATTGAACTGGAAGTGTGGAGATGAGTATGACTCCAGGGCTGAGAAATTGACGTTTGAAGTGGTTAAAATCAGGAGTCCATATCATGCTCTGTTTGGGCGGGCGGCTTATGCTAAGTTCATGGCACGACCGTGTTATGTTTATTTACAGCTCAAGATGCCGGGAAACAAGGGCACCATCACTGTGCATGGGAGTCGAAAGGTAGCCTTGGAGTGTGGAGAAGGCGACGTGGCTTATGCTGAGTCTGCCTGTGCAGCGGAAGAGCTCAAATTTTATCAAGACAATGTTGACCCGGCGGATATGACCTCCCTGAAGAAGCCAACTACAGAGCATGACCCAGCATTGAAGTTTAAATCAGCCGTTGAGACGAAGCTTGTTGACTTTACCCCATGCGATTCTTCTAAGCAATTCAGCATCAGTACCAATTTGGATCCTAAATAGGAAAGCGCTCTCATCGAGTTCACCCGTGAGAACCGGGACATCTTTGCATGGAAGCCTTCTGACATGCTGGGTGTACCGAGGGAACTCGCTGAGCACACTCCCAATATTGATCCGAAGTATAAGCCAGTCAGGCAGTTTCTTCGACGGTTCAACGAAGAGAGACGAAAAGCTATTGGGGAAGAAGTTGCCCGGCTCTTAGCGGCCGGGTTTATTGTTGAAGTTTTTCACCCGGAGTGGTTGGCTAACCCGGTGCTTGCACTCAAGAAGAACGGCACCTGGCGGATGTGTGTGGATTACACGGACTTAAACAAGGCTTGTCCAGGTGATCCATTTGCTCTCCCCCGTATTGATCAAATCATTGATGCTACGGCAGGTTGTGAACGTTTGAGTTTTTTGGATGCTTACTCTGGTTATCATCAGATCAAACTGGCAGTTAAGGACCAGGAGAAGACGGCTTTCATCGCTCCATTTGGAGCCTTCTGTTATGTATCTATGCTATTTGGGCTCAAGAGTGCTCAGGCGACTTATCAGCGATGTGTGCAGAACTGTCTACACGATCAAATCGGGCGTAATGTTCATGCTTACATGGATGACATCATGGTGAAATCCCGAGAGAAGGAAACCTTGATATCTGACTTGAAGGAGACCTTTGATAATCTCCGGGTTTATAAGATGATGCTTAACCCGACCAAGTGTGTATTTGGTGTACCTGCAGGCAAGCTCTTGGGTTTTCTGGTCTCGAACAGAGGCATTGAAGCTAACCCGGAGAAGATCAAGGCGACTACCTCTCTGGCTAAACCGGCGTGCATCAATGATGTTCAGCGACTGGCGGGTCGTGTTGCTGCTTTAAGCCGGTTCATAATTCGGTTGGGTGAGAAGGCCCAACCACTGTATCAGATGATGAAGAAAACAAACACCTTTGTTTGGAATGATGCTGCTGATGCTGCCTTTGAAGATTTGAAGAGACAGTTGTCAGAGCCACCGGTCCTTGCGGCTCCCATTGATAAGGAGCTGTTGCTGTTATATGTGGCTGCTAACTCACGAGTCGTCAGTGTTGCTATTGTGGTAGAGCGCAAGGAAGCTGGCAAGGAGCATCCGGTTCAACGGCCGGTTTATTATATCAGTGAAGTGCTCATTCAGTCTAAACAAATGTATCCACATTGGCAGAAACTTGTTTACGGAGTGTTTATGGCAAACCAGAAGTTGAAGCAGTATTTCCAAAGTTATCCTATAACTTTGGTAAGTTCTGCCCCCTTGGGAGACATCATCCAGAATAGGGAAGCCACAGGACGAGTCGCCAAGTGGGATATTGAGCTTGGGCCTCATGGTTTGAAATATATGCCATGTACTGCTATCAAGTCTCAAGCCTTGGTGGATTTTATCAATGATTGGACAGAGTTGCAGGCACCTGAGGAGAAGCCATATAACACATATTGGACTATTCACTTTGATGGGTCCAGGCAGTTAGAAGGCTCGGGGGTTGGAGTTGCTTTAACTTCCCCTCGAGGTGACAAATTTTGTTATGTGCTCCGGCTTATGTTTCCTTGTACTAACAACGCAGTTGAGTACGAGGCCTTACTCCATGGTCTCCGGATGGCCAAAGAGATGAACTTGAGCCGGGTAAGGTGTTTGGGTGATTCAGATCTTGTGGCCCAACAGGTGTCAGGCAAGTAGGACTCCAAAGATCCCCTTATGGCGGCTTATCATTGTGAAGTAGATGCTATGGCTGGGCATTTCAAAGGTTATCAAGTGGAGCACATTGATCGAAGGAAGAATGAGGCGGCTGATGCTTTAAGCCGGTTGGGATCTTAACGTAAGCCGGTGCCGCCTAACACCTTCCTCGATGTATTGCATAACCTTTCTGTCAAGGTACCTACAGAGGAAGAACTAGCAGTGCCAGACCCGGAGGCACAGCTGGTGGCAGCTCTTCACGTCATCCCGGATTGGACAATGCCCTATTTGGTCTATATGACCTGGGGAGAGTTGCCTGAGGATGAGACCTTGGCAAGACAAATTGTCAGGTGGTCCAAATCCATGACGATTGTTCATGGCGAGCTACATCACCAAAGTGTCACTAGGGCGTTTCAATGCTGCGTGTCGCCTGCGGAGGGCCAGGACATACTTCGTGAGATCCATGAAGGAGATTGTGGCCATCATGCCGGGTCAAAATCTCTTGTGGCCAAGGCTTTTCGTCATGGTTTCTATTGGCTGACAACTCATGCTGATGCGAAGGATCTAGTCAGCAAATGTGACGGGTGTCAAAAATTCTCACGACGAGCTCATGTGCCGGCTCAAGAGTTGAGGATGATCCCAATCACTTGGCCATTTGCAGTCTGCAGGCTTGACATGGTTGGACCTTTCAAGAGGTCTAAGGATAAAAATACACACCTCCTGGTGGCAGAGGATAAGTTTACAAAATGGGTTGAGGCAGAGCCGGTCAGTAAGTGTGATGCAGCCACGGTGGTTTAGTTCATGAAAAAGGTGATCTTTCGTTTTGGTTTTCCACACAGCATTATAACTGATAATGGCACTAATCTTTCCAAGGGTGCCATGGAAGAGTTCTGTCAACGAGAACATATCCGGCTTGATGTTTCGGCTATTGCTCATCCTCAATCCAATGGTCAGGCAGAAAGGGCTAATCAAGAGATCCTGAAGGGTATCAAACCCCGGCTCTTTGTCCCCTTGCAGCGGACTCCGGGTTGTTGGGTGGAGGAGTTACCTTCGGTACTATGGAGTGTCAACACTACGCCTAACAGATCTACAGGTTACACACCTTTCTTCATGGTGTATGGTGCAGAGGCAGTCCTGCCAAGTGACATCCGGCATGATTCGCCCCGCGTGGTGGCTTACATTGAAGCTGACAACGAAAAAGCTCGCCAGGATGCACTTGACTTGTTGGATGAGGAGCGAGACTTGGCAATAGCCCGCTCGGCGATTTATCAACAAGACTTGCGCCGCTATCACAGCCGCCGGGTTCGGAGCAGAACCTTTCAGGAAGGCGACTTAGTGCTCCGGCTCATCCAGGATCAGTCTGACATGCACAAGCTATCCCAACCTTGGGAAGGACCCTTTGTGGTCAGCAAGAATCTGCACAACGGGTCATACTACCTCATCGATGTTCGAGAGCACAAAGACTCACATAAATCGGAGGAGGAGACCCGCCGGCCATGGAATATTGCTCATCTCTGGCCTTACTATACTTAAGCTACCGGCTCGCAAGATGTATATATTTTGACAGTGTATATATTATATAAAGCAATAAAGCAGGACCTCTGTCCTTTTTATCCTCAAAAGTGTATATTTCTTCTTTATCAGGTGGTGAAAACAACCAACAGGGAGCGGATCATACCTGAATTCGGCTTTCCTTTTGGTCTGGCTTATGATCATATCAGAATCTAGCCATGATCACTTGGGGGATTCCTGTTCAAACATAGGTCGTATTCGAACCAAAGAGAACATAGATGTCGATACCCACTTGATCGGCATACTACCAAACCCACTTGGGGGCTTCTTGATCATATTTGAATCATAGCTTAATCCCTTTGGGTCTGACGTGGATCGTATTCGAATCAGCGTCATTAAACAACTCTTATGGTCCCTTAGGGGCTTCCTGTTCAAACATAGGTCGTATTCGAACCAAAGAGAACACAGTTGTCGATACCCACTTGATCGGCATCGCCAAAGCCACTGGGGGCTATATGATCGTATTTGAATCTTAGCTTAACCCCCTTGGAGCGGTTTTCTGATCGTATTCGAATCAGAAGCCTTTGAATATGGTTTATTATCCATTATATTTCATAAGTATAATTATTTGACTATCTTGAGACCTTTTTGAAAGCACTATGAGATGGTTTTTTGTTTTTTCGGCTTAATATTGATCACCCCAGGTTGTTAAATGCCAGGTGAATATTACATGTTCGACTTTTAGGAGTTGAATTTAACCACATGGTGAAGGTCATATAAGCAGTCGAGGTTACCAAAGGGATCGCAGGTATGCTATTGTGATTATGTTTAATAAATATAGTCATAAACCAGCATATATATGATGTTTTGGGTTTGCCCTCTGGGTTATCAATACCTTATGTACCCCCCGATGCGATAAACTGCCAAGGGAATTTTTGATTGTTTTATATGTAGGATAAGGCAAGCAAAATTTAACATCAAGGAAATAAACGATCAAATAACCTGGAAATATATAGCGATGGCGGCTTACGAAACTATTAAGCACCATAAACATGCGCGAAGGCATGACAAAAATTGAGATGTTTTTCTACCCTATTACAAGACTCCCCGAGTCTGAATAAATGAAGCATTGTTTTTTGCAAAGTCATAAAACGCCTAGCGGTTCACTCCTTCGGCGGGCTTGAAGATTCCGGGTTATCCTTCTCCGCCTCTCCGTCGGTTGCTTTGTCCTGGAAGGTTGACGAGGCTCAGTCAATGCCACTCAAGGCTTCAAACTTAGCTTCATCATCTATTAAACCAGTTGGGTCCACTTCAGGGGCAAAGGTATGCTTACGAGTTGGAGGGATCAGGCTGACTTGATCATATGGAGGTGTTGGAATTCTCTGGTTCTCACTGTCATAGCCCGGCGAATACTTGGTAAGGTCAGTGTCGTTCCCAATGAGGGTAGCCACGGGACGTATGTCTTCGACGCAGGCGGTGAAATCCTGAGCATCAAATACGGTACCATCCTCCTTCAGACCCGGGTATCCAAGGGCGAGGTCGGCCGGGTCTAGTTCTGGAATCCATGCCTTTGCCCGGCTCAATGCGGCTACGGCCCCGGCTCTTGAGGACGCCCGCCTTAAATCTTGGATCCGCTGAGGTAGCACAGCGAGGCACTTCAGCACGTCTTGTAGAAGGTGGGGAGTGTTATTTGATAAAGCTACAATGGCCAAAGCACGTTGTAACCCGGTGTACAGTTGCTCCACTAGAGTGTAAACCGCCTTAAGTTTGATCAGCATGTTCTACTTGAGGTTTGTGCTCTTGGGGCCTGTGTTCACAAACATAAAGTGAGCCGGAGATAACGATTATAATAGTCATCAAAGGAAGGATTACAATGTTTGAGGTTATGTATAGTAACTTACCGAAGATGGCTGAGACCATTTGAGATATCTGGCGCTTTAAGTCGGACAGCTCGGTTGTTGCTTCTGCAAGTGATGCCTCTGCCATTTCGGCCCGAGTCACTAGTGAAGCCTTCTCATCAGCCCAGATTCTCTTCTCTGACTCAAAATTCTTCTTCAACTCCTCTTGTTCAGAGATGCTGAATTCAAATTTGGAGTTGGCCTTTTGGGTTTCAAGTTCTTGAGCTGGCAGACGGCTCTTCAGGTCAGCAATCTCTGACTCAAATTGGCTTATGGTGGTCTGCAATGACGCCGGGTTATAATTAAAATCATGGTAAGATAATATTAAGTCTCAATCACTTTGCAAGCGAAGATATTTGACATTTGGGGGCTAATGTATGCTGAAGAATTTTTAAACCTACAATGACGGGTCATGCATATTAAGTCCCAAGTGCTTTGCAAGCAAAGATACTTGTCACTTGGGGGCTAATGTGTATTGCGAGTACAACATATCATGTTACAATCGGGTTAAATATCTTCTTTCTAATCTGGGCAAACAATGGTAAGCAGTTTTCTAAGTCTACAGCATATTTATTCATAAGCAATAGACTTGGGGGCTGATACAGTAAGTATGATTCAGAAAAGGGGCATAAAGGTATACCTCAAATTTTTGTTGTATTTGCTTCATCATCTCAATTTCCAGGTCACGACTGTTATGCACTTGATTCAGATAGCCCGAGACTATATCTCTAATGCTTAAGTGAGTATAATCAGTAATGTCCAGCTTGGCCTTTCGGCGTTCAGTAAGTTCCTCCTTAGCAGAGCATTTGGCAAGGACAGTGGGCCGCCCTGGCTCAACAAACTGAGACCTCAGAATCTCAACTTCCGGGTCATTTGTCTTGACCGGGCTAGGAGCTTCCAGGTTATCAGAGTTGTTGAGAGTATCTTCGGCGGGTGGGTCAGAGGTTGGCACCAGAATGTCAGAGGCCAGTTCAGGCGGCGGCTGATGGGTGGAACTGTTAGGAGCAGCTATGCCAAGCTCCGGTTCAGCCACGACCGGGTCTTGGGACGGCTTATTCTTCTTTGCCCTCTTACTGGGCTTCACTTGCATGCTGCCAACAAAGGTAGAAGGATGAATACAAAAGCATGAGTAAGGTAAAGCCTAAGGTAAACAAAGTTAAATTACCCGGGGGCAGTTTTGAAAGCCGGCATGTTAGACTGCATAGACTCACCGGAGGAAGGAGAAGTATCCTGATAATTGGAGTCAGATGAATTGAGAGGTTGACGAATTAAACCCGCCAAAGGTAAAACATAACGTAAATCGGAGATAACCTCGGTCCGACGCTTCCTGGTTACATCAGGTAAGCCGGAGGAGAGTTCAATGTCCTTGCTGGTCCGGGTCTGCCTCCAGCTTTCTAATTGCTGTTGCTTCAAAAGAAATTGAGGATCTTGGTAAGCCAAAGGATGTGAAAATCTTACTTTCCGGGTTACTCTTCGAATTTTCTGATGTGGCAGAGGCTCGGAGTCGGAGGAAATTATAGTTACCTCTTCCTCGGCAACTCGGCTGTTCCCTGTGTCTTCCTGGAAAGATTTAAAGTCAGTAAGGTAATGATAAAGAGTCAAGGGAGTTAGAAATTACCTCTTCTTCGTCATCAGAGGAGTCGTCCAATTTGAATAAGTCTGAAGCACTTGGCTTCTTCTTCTTTGAAGTTCCTGTTTTTGTGGTTTTCCTCTCGGTTCTCTTGGTTGCTCTGGCTTGTTTGGTGGCCTCATGGTCATACTTGACCTTCCAGAAGTTGTCATCGGCCTGTGGAAAAGATAAAGGGGTTATGAGTAAAAGTAAGGTGTAAAGCACTGACAGAGTATTCATGAAGGATTAATAACTTACTGCCGGGGCCGGGTTCTTCTTGTAGAAATGAAGTAAGCCAAAGGCGTTACTAGTCATGGTGCCCTCTTTCAGCAAAGTTTGGGTCGTAGCCTCCACCACATCATCTGGCAAGTCGTCAGAACTATGACGCAGTGGATCATCCGTCTCACCTGAGTAAGTGCACATTAAGCCGGGGCGGCGGCTTAACGGAAGCACTCGCCAAGCGACCCAGACTCGGACCAAGTCAATACCATTCAAGCCATTGCCTAAAAGGGCTTTGATCTTCTTGATGGTAGGAGCGAGTGGTAGGCGTTCAACAGTGGTTAACTTATCTGACAGCGGGTGATTTGACTCAAGGCGCAGAGCGCGGAAGCCAGGCAGAGGGTTTTCACCAGCTGGAGAAGTGTCCTGGCAGTAGAACCATGTCTGATTCCAATCCTTTGGATGACTTGGTAGTTCAGCGTAAGGAAAAAGGCAGTCTCTCCGCCGCTGAATCGAGATGCCGCCAAGTTCTAGACTGGGCCCGTTGGCACGTTCATTCTGCATGTTTAAGTAGAACAGTTCTCTGAAGAGAAGCAGATTGGGCTCTTCTCCCAGGTACACCTCATAGAAGACTTGGAAGTTGCAAATATTTGACACGGAATTGGGCCCGATGTCTTGAGGTCTAAGGTCAAAGAAATTCAAAACATCCCTGATGAATTTTGAACCGGGTGGACCAAATCCCCGGCTCATATGATCTGTAAAGACTACCACCTCCCCTTATTTGGGTTGAGGTCTCTCCTCGGATGGGTCAGGAGCACGATAAGACATGACCTCCTTCTTAGGCAGATGACCAGACTTCACAAATTCAGACAGTTTTTACTTCTTGTGATTGTGGATGGGACCTAGTTACAGGTCACAGGAGCTTTGGTTGCCTTAGGTGCCATGACGTAAATTGAAGCCTATGTCAAAATAAGAAGTTCCGGTTCAAATTTAACCCAGAGGAAAACATTTTAAATATATTCAAGATGGCGGCTTAAGAAGGGGCCTAATGATATATAGGCAACTACGCGGTGATATTTAAGCCGCTACGGATATCAAGAGCAATTGAATATTCTTAAATCTGAGAGAAGCAAGTATGGTTGACAGATCAGTGTTATTTACTTAAACCGGCCACATGGACAATCATGGTTAAACATATTCAACAGAGGCAGTTTTTTATTTCCGGGTGAAACAAACAGGTTTCACAAGTTGCCGCTATTATTCTGGATCAAACAACTGTTCTGAAAAGAAAAATTTCTAGACCTAGAACTGGCACAGATGAAGCTCAAGGGTTCGAACGGGGCCTCTGTGCGATGGAAAGGGATCTATTTGTGTTCGAAATAGGTGCGAGATAACTACCGCATCAGGTTTATACCATCTTCAAGATCAAAAAAACGGCGGTGGTGATGAAATCTACGAGGGGGCCTGACGAACAGCAAAGAACACCAAAGAGCTTGAGGGTCCTAATGCGGATCTGAGGAACAAGAGGAAACTTACAGATGCAGTTTGCTGTGGAGGTTCGACGCATTTCTCTGGTCAAATCAGGTTGATGCAGCAGCCTGAGTTGGAGAGGACGAGGAGATCTGCGACGATGACGGCGGCGGAGCTCGAGCGGCAGAGGGACAGTGAGAGGAAGAAGATGACTGAAGGGGGAGAATGGAGAAGACCTAGGTCGTGCCTATTTATAAGGAAGGGCTGACTGAGACGGTGCGAGAAACAAGGAGATAAGCATTATTATCCAGCGGCCCCGACGCCTCGGTTTTCGAAACGGACAGTAAAAGCAAAGATCCGTTGGAGGATACGGTGGAATAAAAAATGAATTTAAGTAAAGATGACGTCACGACGGGTTAATGCGGATCCAAATAATGACGTCATGGCGGGTTAAGGAAAACCCTTTGCACAGGCAGAAGGATGAAGGTTTATTCCTTAAGGTATTTTAAGATTGACATGAACCGGCTCAAATCAATTTGGGGCCTAATGTTGGGAATATAACTATTTGTGTAAGCCGCCCAGGAGGGGCCGGGTTATGGAAAGAAGACTCACTGGAAAGAAGCCCAAGATCAAGCATGAAGATGGCGGTTCAGTACAGGGTCTAAGGCCCACAGGTGACATTAAGGCCCGTCGTAGTAAACCGCCATAATGGCATGACTTGTATCATAAGGTAGATTTAATTAGTCACCGAGCCGGACACTGTTTATAAGCCGGTCGGGACTCTGTAAGCCGCAGGGCGTCAACACGTGTATATAAGGGGACGACCCGTTGGCGGCTTAGGGTAAGAAACAACTCATCAAGAGCCGGGCATAGCGTATCCCACTCCCTGGTCATCGAAACATCAATACCAACCCAACTAGACGTAGGCTTCACCTTCACCGTAAGGGGCCGAACTAGTATAAACCTCTCGTGTCCCTTGTCCCGATTAACCCCTTCAAGCTTCCTAGTTGCGATGGCTCCACAACTAAGTCCTTTCACGAGGACATCTGACGTGACAATTCCACGACACAGGGGTACCAACTATACCATGCTCCATTAAAAGAAACTATCTTAAAACTGCTTTATGGGATCTTGGAGCCGGTGTTAGTGTTATGCCTCTTTCTTTATATCCTAGACTTGAATTGAATAAGTTGACACCTACTGAAATATCTTTGCAAATGGCTGATAAATCAACTGATATACATGTCGGTATTTGTGAGGATGTGCCTGTTGTGGTTGCAAATGTCACTATCTTAACGGACTTTGTTATTCTTGATATTCCCGAGGACGATAGTATGTCGATTATCCTTGGTATACCCTTTTTGAATACTGCAGGGGCTGTTATTGATTGCAACAAATGCAATGTCACTTTTCATGTTAATGGTAATGAGCATACGGTACACTTTCCTAGGAAACAACCTCAAGTTCATAGCATCAATTCTATTGGAAAAATTCCAACTATAATTATTGGAGGTTTTGAATTTCCTCTTCCTACTGTCAAGAAAAAATATGATATTCTTATTATTGGGGATGTGCATAACCCCGTTGAGGTAACCTAGTGTTATTCGAAATTTCTCCGGTTCCATGTTATTTGGAATGAGTTTGTTAACAAGACTTGACTAACCTTGTTAGTGGATTCCTTTTGATGATCATTAGATGGATGAAACTAGAAGGCACAACCTTCTGTACCCTCTTTTTACTTTCTGTTATTTAGAATAAATAAAGCAAAAATAGTATTGTCTGTCTGTTTTCTGAATTATCCATGCAATAAAAAATATCCCGAAAATAAAAGTTCTCCAAATCCCTGCAAATTTAGTATGATTTTTTATGGAATATTTGAGGATTTTAGGCACTGAGAACACAGCAGGGGGGACAAGCACCTAGCCACGAGGGTCCATGGCGCGCCCATTCTGACTGGGCGCGCCCCCCTACCTCGTGGGCCCCCTCCACTTATTCCTGCACCCACACACTCCATCTTCCTCCCAAAAAAATCCCCATCCAGCTCAAGCACGAGTTCTAGCTCATTTTGCTATGATTTTTGATCTCCTTGCTCAACGCTCCATTCACAAAACTGCTTTGGGAGATTGTTCCTTGGTATGTGACTCCTCCAATGGTCCAATTAGTTTTTGTTCTAGTACTTTACTCATTGCAAATTTTTGCTTCCTAGGTGACCATGTTCTTGAGCTTGCATGTCAAATTTATGAGGTCCCAAATAATTCTAATGCATGATATAGGCTCTAGGCACTTGTGGGAGTAGTTGCTATCAGTTTTATTGAGTTTGATTCATTTTTATTTTGAGTTACTAAAAATTTCAGAAATTTTCACAAAATGATGAGGAGACTTTTGAGGGGCTCTTCTAGCCATGGCTCCAAGGATAAACAATCTAATGAGAAAGAAAAGGCCAAGTATAATCTTCCTCGCGTAGCTAAAGTAAGGCCGTGTGAGTGGCCTTGTGATAATTTCTTAAGAGCAGCCGGGATTTATGAAGACTTTTATTCTTTGGCTGAAAATGCGGGCCTCACCAACTTCCTCCACGACCGGATCGAATAGTCCTTACCTCGTCTTGTCGTCGGTCTTGTACCCGCACCGAGGCCAGACATCAGCTCTAGAGCCTGAGCCGGAACCGCCACTGGACCCTTATCGTCCATCCTATTATAAGTGGGATCCGGAGGAGATCGCCAGCCAGTGGTATCCAGATGACACTCCTTAGTACATCGGCGAGAGTAGCCGCGGTCCTTGGCAATAAACCAACTTAGGCCAAAAGCCTAAGCCTGGGGGAGTACGTATTTCTCACCGACATTACATTCATGTTCACACACTTATTCTAGTTGTCGGTGCTCATACTTTTTCATTGTATTATCCATGCTCGTTTAATTTCTTTTTCTAGCTTTCTTCTTGTGTGTTTGATAAACCTTCAGAAAAAACCAAAAAATTAGTTAGTTTAATTTCCATGCTTGTAGTAGTAATTAAAAAGAAAACCCAAAAAGATTTCATGTTCTTCTTTTGCTTGTTGGGATCTTTCTCGTTTAAATACTTCTATTTTCCTTCCTTTCCTTTGGGGGTCGAGAGGAGAAGACCATAATAAAAATATTTAGTGGCTCTTATATGCATGATTGTTGATTTAACCGAGAGCCCATATTACCTTGTCTTCTCCCTTGAATTAAATGCTTGCAGATTCCAGCTTAGTCTAATGCACGTGCACTATTATTATTATACACACCGTTCGGTTGTGCAAGTGAAAGGCAATAATGACGATATATGATGGACTGATTGAGATGAAAGAAGCTGGTATGAACTCGACCTGTTTTGTTTTTGTAAAAATAATGAGTTCATCGTTCCTGATTCAGCCTACTATTAATAAACATGTTTGCAATTACAATTAGAGATTATAGTTGCTTATGCCATGCTTAATTAGCTAAGAGTTTATAATGGTTTACCTTGCGTGCCAACATGCTATTAAAATGGCTGTGATGCGGTATGATAGGGTGGTATCCTCCTTTGAATGATTCGAGTGACTTGACTTGGCACATGTTCACGCATGTAGTTGAAAACAAATCAACATAGCCTTCACGATATTTATCTTCATGGTGGATTATATCCTACTCATGCTTGCACTCAGTGTTGATTAATTTTAATGCATGTTCATGACTGTTGTCGCTCTCTCAGTTGGTCGCTTCCTAGTCTTTTGCTAGCCTTCACCTGTACTTAGCGGGAATACCGCTTGTGCATCCAAACTCCATAAACCCCAAAGTTATACCATATGAGTCCACCATACCTTCCTATATCCGGTATTTACCTGTCGTTCCAAGTAAATTTGTATGTGCCAAACTGCAAACCTTCAAATGAAATTCTATTTTGTATGCTCGAGCAGCTCATGTATCAACTAGGGTTGTCTGTATCTTCCATGCTAGGTGGGTTATTCTCAAGAGGAGTGGACTCCGCTCCTCATTCACGAGAAAATGGATGGTAACCAGGATGCCCAGTCCCATGATCAAAAAGATCAAAGCAAATCAAAATAATTAAACAAAACTCCCCCAGGGCTGTTGCTAGTTGGAGGCACTCGTTGTTTCGGGCAAGCCATGGATTGATGCTTGTTGGTGGTGGGGGAGTATAAACTTTACCATTCTGTTTGGGAACCGCCTATAATGTATGTAGCATGGAAGATATCGAGATCTCATAGTTGTTGCGTTGACAGTGAAAGTATACCGCTCAAAATGTTATTCATCTCTATTTTAAAAATGAGCTCTGGCACCTCTACAAATCCATGCTTCCCTCTGCAAAGGGCCTATCTATTTACTTTTATGTTGAGTCATCACCCTCTTATTAAAAAGCACCCGCTGGAGAGCACATTGTCATTTGCATGCATTACTGTTAATTTATATTGGGTATGACTTGACTGGATCTCTTTTACCATGAATTACAATGTTTAGTCAGTCCTTGGTCTTTAAAGGTGCTCTGCATTTATGTTTTGCGGTCTCAGAAAGGGCTAGCGAGATACCATGTTGTTATATCATATTATGATTGTTTTGAGAAAGTGTTTTCATCCGAGTTTTATTATTATTGCTCGCTAGTTGATTATGCTATTGATATGAGTGAACATGAGACCTAAGTGTTATTTGAATATGGTTAGTTCATAATCTTTGCTGAAACCTTGAATGCTGGCTTTACATATTTACAACAACAAGAGCAAACAGAGTTTGTAGAAGTTTTTCTTTATCACTTTCAGTTTGTCAACTGAATTGCTTGAGGACAAGCAAAGGTTTAAGCTTGGGGGAGTTGATATGTCTCCAACGTATCTACTTTTCCAAACACTTTTGCCCTTGTTTTGGACTCTAACTTGCATGATTTGAATGAAACTAACCCGGACTGACACTGTTTTCAGTAGAACTACCATGGTGTTATTTTGGTGCAGAAATAAAAAGTTCTTGGAATGACCTAAAAATCTACGGAGGAACTTTTCAGAAAATATAAAAAATACTGGCGAAAGAATCAAGGCCAGGGGGCCCACACCCTGTCCACGAGGGTGAGGGGCGCGCCCCTCCCCCTGGGTGCGCCCCCTGCCTCGTGGGCCCCCTGGAGATCCACCGACCTCAACTCCAACTCTATATATTTGGTTTCGCGGAGAAAAAAGTCAGAGAAAAAGTTTCATTGCGTTTTATGATACGAAGCTGCCGCCAAGCCCTAATCTCTCTCGGGAGGGCTGATCTGGAGTCCGTTCGGGGCTCCGGAGAGGGGGATTCGTTGTCGTCGTCATCATCAACCATCCTCCATCACCAATTTCATGATGCTCACCGCCGTGCGTGAGTAATTTCATTGTAGGCTTGCTGGATGGTGATGGGTTGGATGAGATTTACCATGTAATCAAGTTAGTTTTGTTAGGGTTTGATCCCTAGTATCCACTATGTTCTGAGATTGATGTTGCTATGACTTTGCTATGCTTAATGCTTGTCACTAGGGCCCGAGTGCCATGATTTCAGATCTGAACCTATTATGTTTTCATGAATATATGTGAGTTCTTGATCCTATCTTGCAAGTCTATAGTCACCTATTATGTGTTATGATCCGACAACCCCGAAGTGACAATAATCGGGATACTTCTCGGTGATGATTGTAGTTTGAGGAGTTCATGTATTCACTAAGTGCTAATGCTTTGGTCCGGTTCTCTATTAAAAGGAGGCCTTAATATCCCTTAGTTTCCATTAGGACCCCGCTGCCACGGGAGGGTAGGACAAAAGATGTCATGCAAGTTCTTTTCCATAAGCACGTATGACTATATTCGGAATACATGCCTACATTACATTGATGAATTGGAGCTAGTTCTGTGTCACACTAGGTTATAACTATTACATGAGGAATCGCATATGACATAATTATCCATCACTGATCCAGTGCCTACGAGCTTTTCACATATTGTGCTTTGCTTATTTACTTTACCGTTGCTACTGTTACAATTACTACAAAACTGTTATCGTTACTTTTACCACTGTTACCATTACTATCATACTACTTTGCTACTAAATACTTTGCTGCGGATACTAAGTTATCCAGGTGTGGTTGAATTGACAACTCAACTACTAATACTTGAGAATATTCTTCGGCTCCCCTTGTGTCCAATCAATAAATTTGGGTTGAATACTCTAGCCTCGAAAACTGTTGTGATCCCCTATACTTGTGGGTTATCAGCGTCCGTCGTGGCTACTGCGATGACGTCCGCCCCGACTTGCGTGTGCCTAAGATAGACACGGTGGCCGTGGTGTCACGTGCTTGTCTTGGTGTCCGTCGTCGCTACCGCGATGACGTCCTCCTCGACTCGGGTGACCCTAAGATAGACAGGGTGGCCCTGGTGTCACGTGCTCCTCTAAGCGTCCGTCGTCGCTACCGCATCGACGTCCGCCTCGACTCACGTGACCGTAAGATAGGCAGGGTGGCAGTGGTGTCACATGCTCGTCTCAATGTCTGTCATCGCTACCGCGACGACGTCCGTGTCAACTCACGTGACCGTAAGATAGACAGGGTGGCAGTGGTGTCACGTGCCCATCTCGGTGTCCGTCGTCGCTACCGCGATGACGTCCACCTCGACTCGTGCGACCCTAAGATAGACAGGGTGGCAGTGGTGTCACGTGCTCGTCTCGGCGTCCGTTGTTGCTCTGCGATGGTGTCCGCCTCGACTCGCGCGAGCCTAAGATAGACAGGGTGGCCGTGGTGCCATGTGCAAGTCTCGGTGTCCGTCGTGTCTACCACAACGACGTCTGCCTCGACTCGCGTGACCCTGAGATAGACAGGGTGACCCTAGTGTCACGTGCTCCTCTCGGCATCTGTCGTCTCTACCGCGACGATGTCTGCCTCGAATCGCATGACCGTAAGATAAAGAGGGTGGTGGTGGTGTCACGTGCCCGTCTCGACGTCTGTCGTCACTACCGCGACGACATCCACCTCCACTCGTGTTACGCTAAGACAGGGTGGCGGTGGTCTCACATTCTTGTCTTGGCGTCCGTAGTCGCTACCGCGATGGTGTCTGATGTCTACTACACAACCTTCTTCTTGTAGACGTTGTTGGGCATGCAAGTGCACAGGTTTGTAGGACAGTAGCAAATTTCCCTCAAGTGGATGACCTAAGGTTTATCAATCCGTAGGAGGCATAGGATGAAGATGGTCTCTCTCAAGCAACCTTGCAACCAAATAACAAAGAGTCTCTTGTGTCCCCAACACACCCAATACAATGGTAAATTGTATAGGTGCACTAGTTCGGCGAAGAGATGAAGATACAAGTGCAAAATAGATAGTAGATATGGGTTTTTGTAATCTGAAATAATAAAAACAGCAAGGTAACAAACGGTAAACGTGAGTGTAAACGGTATTGCAATGATAGGAAACAAGGCCTAGGGTTCATACTTTCACTAGTGCAAGTTCTCTCAACAATAATAACCTAGATAGAATAGAACATATGACAAGCCCTAAACATGCAACAAAGAGTCACTCCAAAGACACTAATAGCAGAGAACAAACGTAGAGATTATGGTCGGGTATGAAACCACCACAAAGCTATTCTTTCGGATCGATCTATAAAAGAGTTCATACTAGAATAACACCATAAGACACAAATCAACCAAAACCCTAATGTCACCTAGATACTCCATTGTCACCTCAAGTATCCGTGGGCATGATTATACGATATGCATCACACAATCTCAGATTCATCCAACCAACATAAAAGTACTTCAAAGAGTGCCCCCAAAGCTACTACCGGAGAGTCAAGAACGTGTGTCAACCCCTATGCATAGGTTCCCAAGTGTCACGAAACCCGCAAGTTGATCACCAAAACATACATCAAGTGGATCAATAGAATAACCCATTGTCACCACGGTTATCCCACGCAAGACATACATCAAGTGTTCATAAAAGACTCAATCCGATAAGATAACTTCAAAAGGGGAAACTCAATTCATCACAAGAGAGTAGAGGGGGAGAAACATCATAAGATCCAACTACAATAGCAAAGCTCGGGATACATCAAGATCGTGTGATAGATGGAACACGAGAGAGAGAGAGAGATCAAACACATAGCTACTGGTACATACCCTTAGCCCCGAGGGTGAATTACTCCCTCCTCGTCATGGATAGCGCCGGGATGATGAGGATGGCCTCCGGTGATGGGATCCCCCTCCGACAGGGTGCCGGAATAGGGTCCCGATTGGTTTTTGGTGGCTACAGAGGCTTGCGGCGGCGGAACTCCTGATCTATCTTCTGTTCTGGAAGTTTTAGGGTACGTAGGTATATATGGGTGCAGGGAGAACGTCGGTGGAGCTACGGGGGCCCCACGAGGCAGGGGCGCGCCCAGGGGGGAGGGCGCGTCCCCCACCCTCGTGAGCACCTCCCGTATCTTCCGACGTGGGGTCCAAGTCCATCAGGTGGGTTTCCTTCCAAAAATAACTTCTCTAGTTGATTTCGTTCCGTTTTGACTCCGTCTGATATTCCTTTTCCTCGAAACACTGAAATAGGCATAAAACAGCAAATCTGGGCTGGGCCTCCGGTTAATAGGTTAGTCCCAAAAGTAATATAAAAGTGGATAATAAAGCCCAATATTGCCTAAAACAGTAGATAAAGTAGCATGGAGCAATCAAAAATTATAGATACGTTGGAAACGTATCAGTGTCTGTTGTGACTACCGCGACGACGTCCGCCTCGACTCGCGTGACCCTAAGATAGATAGGGTGGCAGTGGTGTCACGTGCTCGTCTCGGCGTCCGCCTTGACTCGCGTAACCCTAAGATAGACAAGTTGGCAGTGGTGTCATGTGCTCGCCTCAGTGTCCATCATCGCTACCGCGATGATGTCCGCCTCGACTCGCGTAACCCTAAGATAGACAGGGTGGCAGTGGTGTCACGTGCTCGTCTCGGCCTCCGTCGTTGCTATCACGATGATATCCGCCTCCACTCTCATTACCCCAAGATAGACAGGGTGGCAGTGTTGTCACATGCTCGTCTCGATGTCCATCATCGCTATCGCGAGGACATCCGCCTCCACTCACGTTACCCTAAGATAGACAGGGTGGCAGTAGTGTCACGTGCTCGTCTCGGTGTCCATCATCGCTGCCACGACGACGTCCGCCTCGACTCGCGTAACCCTATGATAGAGAGGGTGGCAGTGGTGTCACGTGCTCATCTCGGCGTCCGTTGTTGCTACCGCAATGACGTCCACTTCGACTCGCATTACCCTAAGATAGACAGGGTGGCATTGGTGTCACTTGCTCATCTTGGCGTTTGTCGTCGCTACCACGATTATGTCTGCCTCGACTCACGTAACCCTAAGATATACAGGGTGGCTATGCTGTCACGTGCTCGTCTCGATGTCCATCATCGCTACTGCGACGACGTTTGCCTCGACTCGCGTTACCCTAAGATAGAGAGGGTGGCAGTGGTGTCACATGCTCATCTCGGTGTCCGTCGTCGCTAATGCGATGACGTCCGCCTAGACTCGCATTGGTGCTCGGCAGCAAAAGATATCTCGAATGCGGTCCGGCATTGGAGAACGGATGCAAGAGGACACAGCCGCACGGGGACAACTTCAAACCCGAGGTGTGGCGTAGAAAATAACAAGGCATTAATAAAGGACGAGAACTTAAAGGGGCTCCTCGGATACCCGACGTGTAAAATCTTCGGACTCACTTCGGCGATCCTCAAGATCGAAGATGAGATGATTTGTTGAACCAATTTTCAAGACTGACGACCGAAGATGGAGAACAGTTTGGAAGAATCGAGGAGTGTCCCCAACATGAAGACCGGTTATGACGTCCACCTAGACTCGCGTAACCCTAAAATAGACAGGGTGGCAGTGGTGTCACGTGCTCATCTCGGTGTCCGTCGTTGCTACCACGACGATGTCCGCCTCAACTCGCGTTACCCTAAGATAGACAGGGTGGTACTGGTGTCACATGCTCGTCTCCGTGTACATCGTCAGTAACGCAACAACGTCCGCCTTGACTTGCGTTACGCTAAGAAAGGGTGGTAGTACTGTCACGTGCTCATCTCGGCGTCCGTCAATGCTACCACTACGACGTCTGCCTCGACTCGCGTTATGCTAAGATAGGACAGCGATGGTGTCACGTGCTCGTCTCGGCATCCGTCGTTGCTACCGCAACGATGTTTGCCTCGACTCACGTGACCCTAAGATAGACAGGGTGGTAGTGGTGTCACGTGCTCGTCTCAGCGTATATTGTCGCTACCGCAACGACGTCCGCATCGAGTCGTGTTAAGCTAAGAAAAGGTGGCGGTGGTGTCACATGCTTGTCTGGGCGTTCGTCGTCGCTACCACGGTGGTGTCCGTCATTCTACTGCGACGACGTTTGCCTCGACTCGCGTGACCCTAAGGTAGACAGGGTGGCGGTGGTGTCACGTGCTTGTCTTGGCGTCCGTCGTTGCTACCGCGATGACGTCTGCCTCGACTTGCGTAACCCTAACATAGACAGGGTGGCAGTACTATCACATGCTCATCTCGGCGTCCGTCGTCACTACCACTGCGATGTCCGCCTCGACTCGCATAACCCTAAGATAGACAGGTGGTAGTGGTGTCACGTGCCCATCCGTCGTCGCTACCGCGACGACGTCCGCCTCGACTCGTGTGACCCTAAGATAGACAGGGTGGCACAGGTGTCACGTGCTCGTCTCGGCATCCGTCGTTGCTACTGCGACGATGTCCGCCTCGACTCGCGTGAGCCTAAGATATACAGGGTGGCTGTGGTGTCACGTGCTTGTCTCGGTGTCCATCATCGCTACCGCGATGATGTCCGCCTCGACTCGCGTGACCCTAAGATAGACAGGGTGACCCTGGTGGCACGTGCTCCTCTCGGCATCCGTCGTTGCTACTGCGACGACGTCCGCCTCGACTCGCGTGACCCTAAAATAGACAGGGTGGCAGTCGTGTCACGTGCTCGTCTCGACGTCTGTTGTCGCTACCGCGACGATGTCCGCCTCGACTCATTTTACGCTAAGACAGGGTGGCGGCGGTGTCACATGCTTGTCTCGGCGTCCGTCGTTGCTACTGCGATCGTCGCTACCACAACGACGTTTGCCTCGACTCGCATGACCCTAAGATATATAGGGTGGCAGTGTTGTCACGTGCTCGTCTCGATGTCTGTCCTCGCTACCGCGATGGCGTCCGCCTCGACTCGCGTAACCCTAAGATAGGCAGGATGGTAGTGGTGTCACGTGCTCATATCGGCGTCCGTTGTTGCTATCGCGATGACATCCGCCTCCACTCGTGTTACCCCAAGATAGATAGGGAGGTAGCGTTGTCACATGCTCGTCTCGGTGTCCGTCATCGCTATCGTGACGACGTCCGCCTGCACTAGCGTTAACCTAAGACAGGGTGGTTGTGGTGTCATGTGCTCATCTTGGCGTCCGTCGTTGCTACTGCGATGAGGTCCGCCTCAACTCGCGTAACACTAAGGTAGACAGGGTCGCAGTGGTGTCATGTGCTCGTCTCGGTGTCCGTCGTCTCTACCATGACGATGTTCGCCTCGACTCGCGTAACCCTAAGATAGACAGGGTGGCAGTGGTGTCACGTGCGCATCTCGGCGTCCGTCATCGCTACCACGATGACGCCCGCTTCGACTCATGTTACCCTGAGATAGACAGGGTGGCTTTGGTGTCACGTGCTTGTCTTGGTGTCCGTTGTTGCTACCGCGATGACGTCCGCCTCGACTCATGTAACCCTAAGATAGACAGGGTGGCGGTGGTGTCACGTGCTCGTCTTGGCGTCCGTCATCGCTACCGCGACGACGTCTGCCTCAACTCGCATTACCCTAAGATAGAGAGGGTGGCAGTGGTGTCACATGCTCGTCTCGGTGTCCGTCGTCGCTAATGCGATGACGTCCGCCTAGACTCGCGTTGGTGCTCGGCTGCAAAACATATCTCGAATGCAGTCTGGCATTGGAGCACGGATGCAAGAGGACACCGTCGCATGGGGATAACTTCAAACCCGAGGTGTGGCGTAAAAAATAACAAGGCATTAATAAAGGACGAGAACTTAAAGGGGCTCCTCGGATACCCGACGTGTAAACTCTTCGGGCTCACTTCGGCGATCCTCAGGATCGAAGATGAGATGATTTGTAGAACCAGTTTTCAAGACCGACGACCGAAGATGAAGAACAGTTCGGAAGAATCGAGGAGCGTCCCCAAGTTGAAGACCGGTTATGACATCCACCACAACTCGCTTAACCCTAAGATAGACAGGGTGAAAGTGGTGGCACGTGCTCATCTCGGCTTCCGTCATTGCTACCGCGATGGCGTCTGCCTCAACTCGCGTAACCCTAAGATAGACAGGGTGGCAGTGGTGTCACATGCTCGTCTCGGCGTCCATTGTTGCTACCACGACGACGTCCACCTCGACTTGCGTAACCCTAAGATAGACAGGGTGGCAGTGGTATCATGTGCTCATCTCGGTGTCCGTCGTCGCTACGGCGACGACGTCTGCTTCGACTCGCATTACCCTAAGATAGGTAGGGTGGCATAGGTGTCACATGATCGTCTCGATGTCCGTCATTGCTACTGTGATGACGTCTGCCTCGACTCACGTAACCCTAAGATAGACAGGTGGCGGTGGTGTCACGTGCTCGTCTCGGCATCCGTCATCATTACCGCGACGACGTCCGAATGACTCGCGTTACCCTAAGAAATACAGGGTGGCAGTGGTGTCACATGCTCGTCTCTGTGTCCGTTGTCACTAACGCGACGACGTCCACCTCGACTCATGTTACGCTAAGAAAGGGCGGCAGTGGTGTCATGTGCTCATCTCGGCGTTCGTAATCGCTACCACGACGACGTCCGCCTCAACTCGCGTTATGCTAAGACAGGACATCGGTGGTGTCACGTGCTTGTCTCAGCATCCGTCGTTGCTACCGCGACGATGTACGCCTCGACTTGCATGACCCTAAGATACACAGGGTGGACGTGGTGTCACGTGCTCCTCTTGGCGCCCATTGTCACTACTGTGACGACGTCCCCATTGACTCGCGTGACCCTAATATAGACAGGGTTGCAGTGGTGTCACGTGCTCATCTCGACGTCTGTCGTCGCTACAGCGAGGACGTAGGCCTCGACTCGCATTACGCTAAGTAAAGGTGGTGGTGGTGTCACATGCTTGTCTCGGCGTCCATCATCGCTACCATGGTGGTGTCTGTCGTCTTACCGCGACGACGTCCTCCTTGACTCGCGTGACCCTAAGATAGACAGTGTAGCAGTGGTGTCACGTGCTCGTCTCGGTGTCCGTCGTTGCTACCGCGATGACGTCTACCTCGACTCGCGTAACCCTAACATACGCAGGGTGGCAGTACTATCACGTGCTCCTCTTGGTGTCTGTCGTTGCTACTGCTGCACGTCCGCCTCGACTCGCATAACCCTAAGATAGACAGGGTGGCAGTGGTGTCACGTGCCCGTCTCGGCAATCATCATCGCTACCGCAATGACGTCTGCCTTGACTCGCGTGACCCTAAGATAGACAGGGTGGCAGTGGTGTCACGTGCTCGTCTCAGCGTCCGTCGTTGCTACAGCGACAATGTCCACCTCGACTCGTGTGAGCCTAAGGTAGACAGGGTGGCCATGGTGTCACGTGCTCGTCTCGGTGTCCATCGTCGCTACCGCGATGACGTCCACCTCGACTCGCGTGACCCTAAGATAGACAGGGTGACCCTGGTGTCACGTGCTCCTCTCGGCGTCCGTCATCACTACCGCGACAATGTCCGCCTCAACTCGCGTGACCGTAAGATAGACAGGGTGGCAGTGGTGTCATGTACTTGTCTCCACGTCTGTTGTCGCTATTGCGACGATGTCCGCCTCAACTCGTGTTACGCTAAGATAGGGTGGCGATGGTGTCACATGCTTGTCTTGGTGTCCGTCGTCGCTACCACGGTGGTGTCTGTCGTCGCTACCGCGATGACATCCACCTCGACTTGCGTGACCCTAAAATAGATAGGGTGGCAGTGGTGTTACGTGCTCTTCTCGGCGTCCATCGCCGCTACCGCGACGACGTCCGCCTCGACTCGCATAACCCTAAGATAGACAAGGTGGCAGTGGTGTCACGTGCTCGTCTCGGTGTCCATCGTCACTACCCCGATGACGTCCGCCTCGACTCACGTAACCCTAACATAGACAGGGTGGTAGTGGTGTCACGTGCTTGTCTCGGCCTCCGTTGTTGCTATCGTGATGACATCCGCCTCCACTCGCATTACCCAAAGATAGACAGGGCGGTAGTGTTATCACATGCTCGTATCGGTGTCCATCATCGCTATCGCGACGACGTCCGCCTCCACTCGCGTTACCCTAAGACAGTGTGGTTGTGGTGTCACATGCTCGTCTTGGCGTCCGTCGTCGCTACCGTGGTGGTGTCTGTCGACCTATCGCGACGATGCTCCCTCGACTCACATGACCCTAAGATAGACAGGGAGGCAGTGGTGTCACGTGCTTGTCCTGGCGTCCGTCGCTGCTACCGCGATGGCGTCCGCCTGTACTCAGGTAACCCTAATATAGACAGGGAGGCAGTACTGTCACGTACTCGTCTCGGTGTCCGTCGTTACTACCGCTATGACGTCCGCCTCAACTCACGTAACCCTAACATAGACAGGGTGGCAGTGGTGCCATGTGCCCGTCTTGGCGTTCGTCGTCGCTACTGCGACAACATCCGCCTTGACACGCGTGACCTTAAGATAGACAGGGTGGCAGTGGTGTCACGTGCTCGTCTTGGTGTCCGTCGTAGCTATTGCGACGATGTTCACCTTGACTCACGTGAGCCTAAGATATACAGGGTGGCTGTGGTGTCATGTGCTCGTCTCGGTGTCCATCGTCGCTAGCGCGACGACGTCCGCCTCGAGTCGCATGGCCCTAAGATAGACAGGATGACCCTAGTGTCACGTGCCCCTCTCGGTGTTCGTCGTCGCTACCGCGACAACGTCCGCCTCGACTCACGTGACCGTAAGGTAGACAGGGTGGCAGTGGTGTCACGTGCTCGTCTCGACGTCTATTGTCGCTACCGCGACGATGTCCGCCTCGACTCGTGTTATGCTAAGACAGGGTGGCGATGGGGTCACTTGCTTGTCTCGGCATCCGTTGTCGCTACAGTGGTGGTGTCTGTCCTCGCTACCGCGATGACGTCCGCCTCAACTCGCGTGACCCTAAGATAGACAGGGTGGCAATGGTGTCACGTGCTCGTCTCGGTGTCTATTGACGCTACGGCGATGATGGTCGCCTCGACTCGCGTAACCCTAAGATAGACAGGGTGGCAGTAGTGCACCGTGCTTGTCTCGGCATCCTTCGTTGCTATCGCGACGACATCCGTCTCCACTTGCGTTACCCCAAGATAGATAGGGTGGTAGTGTTGTCACATGCTCGTCTCGGTATCTGTCGTCGCTACCGCGACGACGTCCACCTCCACTCGCGTTACCCTAAGATAGGGTAGCTGTGGTGTCACGTACTCGTCTCAGCGTCCGTCGTCGCTACCGCGACGAAATCCGCCTCAACTCGCATAACCCTAAGATAGACAGGGTGGCAGTGGTGTCACGTGCTCGTCTCGGCGTCCATCGTCGCTACCATGATGATGTTCGCCTCGACTCGTGTAACCCTAAGATAGACAGGGTGGCAGTGGTGTCACGTGCTCATCTTGGCGTCTGTTGTTGCTACCACGACGATGTCCGCTTCGACTCACGTTACCCTAAGATAAACAGGGTGGCATTTGTGACACGTGCTCGTCTCGGCGTCCTTCGTCGCTACCGTGATGACTGATACGTCTCCGTCGTATCTATAGTTTTTGATTGTTCCATGCCAATATTATTCAACTTGCATATACTTTTGGCAAGTTTTTATATTATTTTTGGGACTAACATATTGATGAAGTGCCCAGTGCCAGTTCCTGTTTGTTGCATGTTTTATGTTTCATAGAAACCCCATATCAAACGGAGTCCAAACGGGATAAAAACGGACGGAGAATATTTTTAGAATATATGTGATTTTTGGGAAGAAGAATCAACGCGAGACGGTGCCCGAGGGGGCCACAAGGCAGGGGGCGCGCCCCTGACCCTCGTGGGCACCCCGTAAGGTGGTTGATGCTCTTCTTTTGCCGCAAGAAAGCTAATTTTCGGAGAAGAATCTGGGCGAAGGTTTCAACCCAATCGGAGTTACGGATCTCCCGATATAAAAGAAACGGTGGAAGGGCAGTATCAAAAAACGCAGTAACAGAGAGAGACAGAGAGACAGATCCAATCTCGGAGGGGCTCTCGCCCCTCCCACGCCATGGGAGCCAAGGAACAGAGGGGAAACCCTTCTCCCATCTAGGGAGAAGGTCAAGGAAGAAGAAGAAGAAGGGGGCTCTCTCCCCCTTGCTTCCAGTGGCGCCGGAGCGCCACCGGGGGCCATCATCATCACCGCGATCTACACCAACACCTCCATCATCTTCACCAACATCCCCATCACCTTCCCCCATCTATATTCAGCGGTCCACTCTCCCGCAACCTGTTGTACCCTCTACTTGAACATGGTGCTTTATGCTTCATATTATTATCCAATGATGTATTGCCATCCTATGATGTCTGAGTAGATTTTCTTTGTCCTATCGGTGATTGGTGAATTGCTATGATTGGTTTAATTTGCTTGTGGTTATGTTGTTGTCCTATTGTGCCCTCCGTGTCGCGCAAGCGTGAGGGATTCCCGTTGTGGGGTGTTGCAATACGTTCATGATTCGCTTATAGTGGGTTGCTTGAGTGACAGAAGCATAAACCCGAGTAAGGGGGTTGTGGCGTATGCGATGCTTTAATGCTATGGTTGGGTTTTACCTTAATGATCTTTAGTAGTTGCGGATGCTTGCTAGAGTTCCAATCATAAGTGCATATGATCCAATAAGAGAAAGTATGTTATCTTATGCCTCTCCCACATAAAACTTGCTATCGGTCTAGTAAAGTAGTCAATTGCTTAGGGACAATTTCACAACTCCTACCACCAATTTTCCACACTCGCTATATTTAATTTATTGCTTCTTTATCTAAACAGCCCCTAGTTTATATTTACGTGCTCTTTATTATCTTGCAAGTCTATCCAACAACACCTACAAAGTCCTTCTAGTTTCATACTTGTTTTAGGTAAAGCGAACACTAAGCGTGCGTAGAGTTGTATTGGTGGTCGATAGAACTTGAGGGAATATTTGTTCTACCTTTAGCTCCTCCTTGGGTTCGACACTCTTACTTATCGAAAGAGGCTACAACTGATCCCCTGCACTTGTGGGTTATCAAGACCTTTTTCTGGCGCCGTTGCCGGGGAGTCATAGCGTGGGGTGAATATTCTCGTGTGTGCTTGTTTACTTTATCACTAAGTAATTTTTATTTGCTATTCTAAGTTGTTCTCTATCTTTAATTATGGATATGGAACATGAAATACCAAAAAAATTAGGTGTACTTGCTACTCATGGAGATGGGGAACCTCCTAAAACCCTCGATGTTGGTTATGTGAAAAATATTATGTACTACTTACATAATCCTGAGAAAACCCCATTCAATTATGTTATGGGAGACACATTGGATCAACGTGAATACTTTAGGAATTATCGCTTGACACAAAAAGGGAAACTATTATGGGATCAAATTCATATGTTGCATTGGTATGCTCGGGAACTATGCTTGAGATATGATTATATTTGTTGCTCTAGAATGAAGGCTCCACACCTTCCCTTTTCATGCAAATGTAATGATAATAAAACCTTAGCTTCTTATGTTAATGGTATATATGATTACTATGATGTGGAACAAATAGAAGAATTTGTTGCTTTTATGGGTGCTTCTGAAATTGAATCTTTGTTTAAAACGTGTGAAAATCTTGATGATGTTGTCTACAGACCTGAAAATTTTGCTATACTTAAATATTGTTACGAGAATTATGAATTCAATTCCGATATTGATGCATTTATTGAGGAAGTATCCGCTGTCCAAGAAGAGACTAATGTTTTGCAGGAATCTATGGAAGAAGAAATTACTGAAACCGTGAGCTCATTAGATGAAAAAGATGAGGAGGAGAGCGAAGAACAAAAGGAGGAAGAGCGGATTGATCACCCGTTCCCACCTTCTAATGAGAGTAACTCTTCAACTCATACATTGTTTAATTCCCCTTCGTGCTTACCGAAGGATGATTGCTATGATGATTGTTATGATCTCGTTGATTCTTTTGAAATACCCCTTTTTGATGATGCTTGCTATGCTTGTGGCCAAGATGCCAATATGAATGATGCTTATGGAGATGAAACTGCTATAGTTCCTTATGTCAAATATGAAATTGTTGCTATTGCACCCACGCATGATAGTCCTATTATCTTTTTGAATGCTCCAAACTACACTATATCGAAGAAGTTTGTGCTTATTAAGGATTATATTGATGGGTTGCCTTTTACTACTACACATGATGATTTTGATATATATGATATGCATGTGCTTGTTGCTCCTACCTGCAATTATTATGAGAGAGGAACTATATCTCCACCTCTCTATGTTTCCAATATGATAAAATTGCAAGAAACTGTTTATACTATGCATTGGCCTTTACTATGTGTGCATGAATTGTTCTTTTATGACATGCCCATGCATAGGAAGAGAGTTAGACTTCGTCATTGCTTGATATATGTTACTTTGTGCTCACTACTAAATCACAAATCATTGTTAATTAAAATTGGCTTTGCTATACCTTGGGATCTGGGTGGATCCATTACTTGAGCATTTTATGCCAAGCTTAATGGCTTTAAAGAAAGCACTGCCAGGGAGACAACCCAAAAGTTTTAGAGAGTCATTTATTTCTGTTGAGTGCTTTCATATAGTTTTAAAACAAAAAAATAAAGAGGGGAACTGTCGTGGAATTGTCACGTCAGATGTCCTCGTGAAAGGACTTAGTTGTGGAGCCATCGCAACTAGGAAGCTTGAAGGGGTTAAACGGGACAAAGGACACGAGAGGGTTTATACTAGTTCGGCCCCTTACGGTGAAGGTAAGGCCTACGTCTAGTTGGGTTGGTATTGATGTTTAGATGACCAGGGAGCGAGATATGCTATGCCTGGCTCTCGATGAGTTGTTTCTTTTTCTAAGCCGCCAGCGGGTCGTCCCCTTATATACACGGGTCGACGCCCTCCGGCCTACAGAGTCTCGGCCGGCTTATAAACAATGTCCGGCTCAGTGACTAGTTAAGTCTACCTTATGATACAAGTAATATTATAACTGCGGTTTACTATAACGGGCCTTAAGTCGCCGGTGGGCCTTAAGCTCCTTATGAACCGTCATCTTCATGCCTTTTCTTGGGCTTCTCTCCGGTGAGCCCTCTTTGCGTAACCCGGCCCCTCCTGGGCGGCTTACACAAATAGTTATATCCCCAACATTAGGCCCCAGATTGATTTGAACCGGTTCATGTCAATCTTAAAATACCCTTTGAACCGCCCTGCAACTCTTATCTTGCGCGAAGGATTTTAACCCGCCATGACGTCATCATTTACCTCCGGGTTAAATCTCTATGATGTCATCTTCATTAAAGCTTTATTTTTTGTGCCGTCACATCTTCAACGGATGTTTGTCTTTATTAACCATCCCGAGAATCAAGGCGCCAGAGCTGCTGGATAATGAATGTTATCTCCTCGTTTTTCGCGCCCTCTCGGTCAGTCTTTCCTTATAAGTAGAGCGACCTAGGTCTTTCCCCTCAGTCATCTTATTCTTCTCGCCTCCTCCCGAGCTCTACCGCTGCCATCGTCGAACCTCTCGTCTTCACCAACTCAGGCCGCTGCATCGACCTGATTCTGACCAGAGATCGACGGCGACCCTCCGCGGCGCATCCGCATCTGTAAGTTCTTCGCATTCCCTTTCTCAGATCTGCATTAGGTCGTTGCAGAGTTCGTCGGTGTTCATCACGGTCTAACACCAAACCCTCGCTAGTTCCTTTCAATGCTCTGTTTAGATCGTCAGAACCACATAGAACTGCTGTGGTGCTTGTCTATGTTGATCTTGTATGAAAATAGCTCTCATTTCCCTTGTTCAGAAATCCTCTTCGAACGCATGAACTTCCCTGCCCTATTTTAGGTCTATAAAATTTCCCTTTCAGAGCAATATTTTAATCCAAAATAATAATTGTTATATGTGAAACTTGTTTTTATCACCCGAAACTCCTCTTCTGGTAAACACCCTGAAACACAACTGTCGAGGTGTCCGGATTAAATATATGACATAGAACTTAATTGCTCCTCATAACCCGGAAAAAATTTGAATCGCACTTTGATACTTGTAGCGACTTAAATATCGTTGCACAGTCATCCTTATGTCATTAGGCCCCTCATTAAGCCGCCACTTTAATCAAGATTTTCCTCCCGGATTAAAATTGAACCTGATCTTCTTGTTTTTCCATAGGCCAATTGTTGTGATGGCTCCTAAGGCTACCAAGGCCCCTGTAACTTGCAATTGGGTTCCATCCACAATGACTGAGAGCAAACTAGCTGAGTTTGTAAAATCTGGGCATCTACCAAAAAAGGATGTCCGTCTCGGCAATCATCATCGCTACCGCAATGACGTCTGCCTTGACTCGCGTGACCCTAAGATAGACAGGGTGGCAGTGGTGTCACGTGCTCGTCTCAGCGTCCGTCGTTGCTACAGCGACAATGTCCACCTCGACTCGTGTGAGCCTAAGGTAGACAGGGTGGCCATGGTGTCACGTGCTCGTCTCGGTGTCCATCGTCGCTACCGCGATGACATCCACCTCGACTCGCGTGACCCTAAGATAGACAGGGTGACCCTGGTGTCACGTGCTCCTCTCGGCGTCCGTCATCACTACCGCGACAATGTCCGCCTCAACTCGCGTGACCGTAAGATAGACAGGGTGGCAGTGGTGTCATGTACTTGTCTCCATGTCTGTTGTCGCTATTGCGACGATGTCCGCCTCAACTCGTGTTACGCTAAGATAGGGTGGCGATGGTGTCACATGCTTGTCTTGGTGTCTGTCGTCGCTACCACGGTGGTGTCTGTCATCGCTACCACGATGACATCCACCTCGACTTGCGTGACCCTAAAATAGATAGGGTGGCAGTGGTGTTACGTGCTCTTCTCGGCGTCCATCGCCGCTACCGCGACGACGTCCGCCTCGACTCGCATAACCCTAAGATAGACAAGGTGGCAGTGGTGTCACGTGCTCGTCTCGGTGTCCATCGTCACTACCCCGATGACGTCCGCCTCGACTCACGTAACCCTAACATAGACAGGGTGGTAGTGGTGTCACGTGCTTGTCTCGGCCTCCATTGTTGCTATCGTGATGACATCCGCCTCCACTCGCATTACCCAAAGATAGACAGGGCGGTAGTGTTATCACATGCTCGTCTCGGTGTCCATCATCGCTATCGCGACGACGTCCGCCTCCACTCGCGTTACCCTAAGACAGTGTGGTTGTGGTGTCACATGCTCGTCTTGGCGTCCGTCGTCGCTACCGTGGTGGTGTCTGTCGACCTATCGCGACGATACTCCCTCGACTCACATGACCCTAAGATAGACAGGGAGGCAGTGGTGTCACGTGCTTGTCCTGGCGTCCGTCGCTGCTACCGCGATGGCGTCCGCCTGTACTCAGGTAACCCTAATATAGACAGGGAGGCAGTACTGTCACGTACTCGTCTTGGTGTCCGTCGTTACTACCGCTGTGACGTCCGCCTCAACTCACGTAACCCTAACATAGATAGGGTGGCAGTGGTGCCATGTGCCCGTCTTGGCGTTCGTCGTCGCTACTGCGACAACATCCGCCTTGACACGCGTGACCTTAAGATAGACAGGGTGGCAGTGGTGTCACGTGCTCGTCTCGGTGTCCGTCGTAGCTACTGCGACGATGTTCACCTTGACTCACGTGAGCCTAAGATATACAGGGTGGCTGTGGTGTCATGTGCTCGTCTCGGTGTCCATCATCGCTAGCGCGACGACGTCCGCCTCGAGTCGCATGGCCCTAAGATAGACAGGATGACCCTAGTGTCACGTGCCCCTCTCGGTGTTCGTCGTCGCTACCGCGACGACGTCCGCCTCGACTCACGTGACCGTAAGGTAGACAGGGTGGCAGTGGTGTCACGTGCTCGTCTCGACGTCTATTGTCGCTACCGCGACGATGTCCGCCTCGACTCGTGTTATGCTAAGACAGGGTGGCGATGGGGTCACTTGCTTGTCTCGGCATCCGTTGTCGCTACAGTGGTGGTGTCTGTCCTCGCTACCGCGATGACGTCCGCCTCAACTCGCGTGACCCTAAGATAGACAGGGTGGCAATGGTGTCACGTGCTCGTCTCGGTGTCTATTGACGCTACGGCGATGATGTTCGCCTCGACTCGCGTAACCCTAAGATAGACAGGGTGGCAGTAGTGCACCGTGCTTGTCTCGGCATCCTTCGTTGCTATCGCGACGACATCCGTCTCCACTTGCGTTACCCCAAGATAGATAGGGTGGTAGTGTTGTCACATGCTCGTCTCGGTATCTGTCGTCGCTACCGCGACGACGTCCACCTCCACTCGCGTTACCCTAAGATAGGGTAGATGTGGTGTCACGTACTCGTCTCAGCGTCCGTCGTCGCTACCGCGACGAAATCCGCCTCAACTCGCATAATCCTAAGATAGACAGGGTGGCAGTGGTGTCACGTGCTCGTCTCGGCGTCCATCGTCGCTACCATGATGATGTTCGCCTCGACTCGTGTAACCCTAAGATAGACAGGGTGGCAGTGGTGTCACGTGCTCATCTCGGCGTCTGTTGTTGCTACCACGACGATGTCCGCTTCGACTCGCGTTACCCTAAGATAAACAGGGTGGCATTTGTGACACGTGCTCGTCTCGGTGTCCTTCGTCGCTACCGTGATGACTGATACGTCTCCGTCGTATCTATAGTTTTTGATTGTTCCATGCCAATATTATTCAACTTGCATATACTTTTGGCAAGTTTTTATATTATTTTTGGGACTAACATATTGATGAAGTGCCCAGTGCCAGTTCCTGTTTGTTGCATGTTTTATGTTTCGCAGAAACCCCATATCAAACGGAGTCCAAACGGGATAAAAACGGACGGAGAATATTTTTAGAATATATGTGATTTTTGGGAAGAAGAATCAACGCGAGACGGTGCCCGAGGGGGCCACAAGGCAGGGGGCGCGCCCCTGACCCTCGTGGGCACCCCATAAGGTGGTTGATGCTCTTCTTTTGCCGCAAGAAAGCTAATTTTCGGAGAAGAATCTGGGCGAAGGTTTCAACCCAATCGGAGTTACGGATCTCCCGATATAAAAGAAACGGTGGAAGGGCAGTATCAAAAAACGCAGTAACAGAGAGAGACAGAGAGACAGATCCAATCTCGGAGGGGCTCTCGCCCCTCCCACACCATGGGAGCCAAGGAACAGAGGGGAAACCCTTCTCCCATCTAGGGAGAAGGTCAAGGAAGAAGAAGAAGAAGGGGGCTCTCTCCCCCTTGCTTCCGGTGGCGCCGGAGCGCCACCGGGGGCCATCATCATCACCGCGATCTACACAAACACCTCCATCATCTTCACCAACATCCCCATCACCTTCCCCCATCTATATTCAGCGGTCCACTCTCCCGCAACCTGCTGTACCCTCTACTTGAACATGGTGCTTTATGCTTCATATTATTATCCAATGATGTATTGCCATCCTATGATGTCTGAGTAGATTTTCTTTGCCCTATCGGTGATTGGTGAATTGCTATGATTGGTTTAATTTGCTTGTGGTTATGTTGCTGTCCTATTGTGCCCTCCGTGTCGCGCAAGCGTGAGGGATTCCCGTTGTGGGGTGTTGCAATACGTTCATGATTCGCTTATAGTGGGTTGCTTGAGTGACAGAAGCATAAACCCGAGTAAGGGGGTTGTGGCGTATGCGATGCTTTAATGCTATGGTTGGGTTTTACCTTAATGATCTTTAGTAGTTGCGGATGCTTGCTAGAGTTCCAATCATAAGTGCATATGATCTAATAAGAGAAAGTATGTTATCTTATGCCTCTCCCACATAAAACTTGCTATCGGTCTAGTAAAGTAGTCAATTGCTTAGGGACAATTTCACAACTCCTACCACCAATTTTCCACACTCGCTATATTTAATTTATTGCTTCTTTATCTAAACAGCCCCTAGTTTATATTTACGTGCTCTTTATTATCTCGCAAGTCTATCCAACAACACCTACAAAGTCCTTCTAGTTTCATACTTGTTTTAGGTAAAGCGAACACTAAGCGTGCGTAGAGTTGTATTGGTGGTCGATAGAACTTGAGGGAATATTTGTTCTACCTTTAGCTCCTCCTTGGGTTCGACACTCTTACTTATCGAAAGAGGCTACAACTGATCCCCTGCACTTGTGGGTTATCAAGACCTTTTTCTGGCGCCGTTGCCGGGGAGTCATAGCGTGGGGTGAATATTCTCGTGTGTGCTTGTTTACTTTATCACTAAGTAATTTTTATTTGCTATTCTAAGTTGTTCTCTATCTTTAATTATGGATATGGAACATGAAATACCAAAAAAATTAGGTGTACTTGCTACTCATGGAGATGGGGAACCTCCTAAAACCCTCGATGTTGGTTATGTGAAAAATATTATGTACTACTTACATAATCCTGAGAATACCCCATTCAATTATGTTATGGGAGACACATTGGATCAACGTGAATACTTTAGGAATTACCGCTTGACACAAAAAGGGAAACTATTATGGGATCAAATTCATATGTTGCATTGGTATGCTCGGGAACTATGCTTGAGATATGATTATATTTGTTGCTCTAGAATGAAGGCTCCACACCTTCCCTTTTCATGCAAATGTAATGATAATAAAACCTTAGCTTCTTATGTTAATGGTATATATGATTACTATGATGTGGAACAAATAGAAGAATTTGTTGCTTTTATGGGTGCTTCTGAAATTGAATCTTTGTTTAAAACGTGTGAAAATCTTGATGATGTTGTCTACAGACCTGAAAATTTTGCTATACTTAAATATTGTTATGAGAATTATGAATTCAATTCCGATATTGATGCATTTATTGAGGAAGTATCCGCTGTCCAAGAAGAGACTAATGTTTTGCAGGAATCTATGGAAGAAGAAATTACTGAAACCGTGAGCTCATTAGATGAAAAAGATGAGGAGGAGAGCGAAGAACAAAAGGAGGAAGAGCGGATTGATCACCCGTTCCCACCTTCTAATGAGAGTAACTCTTCAACTCATACATTGTTTAATTCCCCTTCGTGCTTACCGAAGGATGATTGCTATGATGATTGTTATGATCTCGTTGATTCTTTTGAAATACCCCTTTTTGATGATGCTTGCTATGCTTGTGGCCAAGATGCCAATATGAATGATGCTTATGGAGATGAAACTGCTATAGTTCCTTATGTCAAATATGAAATTGTTGCTATTGCACCCACGCATGATAGTCCTATTATCTTTTTGAATGCTCCAAACTACACTATATCGAAGAAGTTTGTGCTTATTAAGGATTATATTGATGGGTTGCCTTTTACTACTACACATGATGATTTTGATATATATGATATGCATGTGCTTGTTGCTCCTACCTGCAATTATTATGAGAGAGGAACTATATCTCCACCTCTCTATGTTTCCAATATGATAAAATTGCAAGAAACTGTTTATACTATGCATTGGCCTTTACTATGTGTGCATGAATTGTTCTTTTATGACATGCCCATGCATAGGAAGAGAGTTAGACTTCGTCATTGCTTGATATATGTTATTTTGTGCTCACTACTAAATCACAAATCATTGTTAATAAAATTGGCTTTGCTATACCTTGGGATCTGGGTGGATCCATTACTTGAGCATTTTATGCCAAGCTTAATGGCTTTAAAGAAAGCACTGCCAGGGAGACAACCCAAAAGTTTTAGAGAGTCATTTATTTCTGTTGAGTGCTTTCATATAGTTTTAAAACAAAAAAATAAAGAGGGGAACTGTCGTGGAATTTTCACGTCAGATGTCCTCGTGAAAGGACTTAGTTGTGGAGCCATCGCAACTAGGAAGCTTGAAGGGGTTAAACGGGACAAAGGACACGAGAGGGTTTATACTAGTTCGGCCCCTTACGGTGAAGGTAAGGCCTACATCTAGTTGGGTTGGTATTGATGTTTAGATGACCAGGGAGCGAGATATGCTATGCCTGGCTCTCGATGAGTTGTTTCTTTTTCTAAGCCGCCAGCGGGTCGTCCCCTTATATACACGGGTCGACGCCCTCCGGCCTACAGAGTCTCGGCCGGCTTATAAACAATGTCCGGCTCAGTGACTAGTTAAGTCTACCTTATGATACAAGTAATATTATAACTGCGGTTTACTATAACGGGCCTTAAGTCGCCGGTGGGCCTTAAGCTCCTTATGAACCGTCATCTTCATGCCTTTCCTTGGGCTTCTCTCCGGTGAGCCCTCTTTGCGTAACCCGGCCCCTCCTGGGCGGCTTACACAAATAGTTATATCCCCAACATTAGGCCCCAGATTGATTTGAACCGGTTCATGTCAATCTTAAAATACCCTTTGAACCGCCCTGCAACTCTTATCTTGCGCGAAGGATTTTAACCCGCCATGACGTCATCATTTACCTCCGGGTTAAATCTCTATGATGTCATCTTCATTAAAGCTTTATTTTTTGTGCCGTCACATCTTCAACGGATGTTTGTCTTTATTAACCATCCCGAGAATCAAGGCGCCAGAGCTGCTGGATAATGAATGTTATCTCCTCGTTTTTCGCGCCCTCTCGGTCAGTCTTTCCTTATAAGTAGAGCGACCTAGGTCTTTCCCCTCAGTCATCTTATTCTTCTCGCCTCCTCCCGAGCTCTGCCGCTGCCATCGTCGAACCTCTCGTCTTCACCAACTCAGGCCGCTGCATCGACCTGATTCTGACCAGAGATCGACGGCGACCCTCCGCGGCGCATCCGCATCTGTAAGTTCTTCGCATTCCCTTTCTCAGATCTGCATTAGGTCGTTGCAGAGTTCGTCGGTGTTCATCACGGTCTAACACCAAACCCTCGCTAGTTCCTTTCAATGCTCTGTTTAGATCGTCAGAACCACATAGAACTGCTGTGGTGCTTGTCTGTGTTGATCTTGTATGAAAATAGCTCTCATTTCCCTTGTTCAGAAATCCTCTTCGAACGCATGAACTTCCCTGCCCTATTTTAGGTCTATAAAATTTCCCTTTCAGAGCAATATTTTAATCCAAAATAATAATTGTTATCTGTGAAACTTGTTTTTATCACCCGGAACTCCTCTTCTGGTAAACACCCTGAAACACAACTGTCGAGGTGTCCGGATTAAATATATGACATAGAACTTAATTGCTCCTCATAACCCGGAAAAAATTTGAATCGCACTTTGATACTTGTAGCGACTTAAATATCGTTGCACAGTCATCCTTATGTCATTAGGCCCCTCATTAAGCCGCCACTTTAATCAAGATTTTCCTCCCGGATTAAAATTGAACCCGATCTTCTTGTTTTTCCATAGGCCAATTGTTGTGATGGCTCCTAAGGCTACCAAGGCCCCTGTAACTTGCAATTGGGTTCCATCCACAATGACTGAGAGCAAACTAGCTGAGTTTGTAAAATCTGGGCATCTACCAAAAAAGGATGTCATATCGTACCGTGCCCCTGACCCGTCTGAAGAAAAGCCTCTCCCCAAAGCAGGGGAAGTAATAATTTTTACAGATCATATGAGCTGTGGATTTGCTCCTCCCGGCTCAAAATTCTTCAGAGAGGTTTTAAATTTCTTTGACCTTAGACCTCAAGACATCGGACCCAAATCCGTGTCAAACATTTGCAATTTCCAAGTCTTCTGCAAGGTGTACCTGGGAGAGGAGCCAAGTCTGCTTTTGTTCAGGGAACTTTTTTATATGAACCGGCAAAATGAACGTGCCAACGGGCCCAGCCTTGAACTTGGCGGCATCTCAATTCAGCGATGGAGAGACTGTCTTTTCCCTTATGCTGAGCTGCCGAGTCACCCCAAATTTTGGAACCAGACGTGGTTCTACTGTCAGGACACTTCTCCGGCTGACGAAAAGCCTCTGCCCGGCTTTCGCGCCCTGCGCCTTGAATCTAACCACCAGCTACCAGACAAGCTGACAACACTTGAACGCGTGCCTCTCAATCCTACCATCAGGAAGATTAAAGCTCTCTTGGGAAATGGGTTAAACGGCATCGACCTGGTCCGAGTCTTGGTTGCTTGGCGAATACTTCCATTAAGCCGCCGTCCCGGCTTAATGTGTACTTATACCGGAGAAAAGACTGATCCGCAATGCCATAGCCCTGACGACTTACCAGATGACGTGGTGGATGTCACAACCCAGTCACTGCTGAAGGAGGGCACTGTGACGAGCAACGCCTTCGGTCTACTTCCATTTTACAAGAATAACCCGGCCCCTGCAGTAAGTTATCAATCATAACAAATGTTTACGGATATATGATACCTTTCTTGATACTCATGATTCTTTAACTTTTTCCACAGGCTGGTGATGATTTCTGGAAAGCCAAATATGACCATGAAGCTGCCAAACAAGCCAGGACGGCCAAGAAAGCCGAAAGGAAAGCCGCCAAGGTAGGAACCTCAAAGAAAAAGAAACCCAGCGCCTCCGACTTACTCAGATTGGAGGATAGCTCTTCGGATGAGGAAGAGGTAATCTTTTAATTTTCTTAAATCCCTTACTATCACCTGTCTGACATTTTATCCCTTCAGGAAGATACGGGGAACAGCCGAGCAACCACTGAAGAGGTAACTATAATCTCCTCCGACTCAGAGCCTTTGCCAAGGCGAAAGACCCGAAGGGTGACCCGGAAAGTAAGATTTTCACATGCACTTGCTTATCAAGATCCTCAATTTATTTTGAAGCAACAACAGCTTGAGAGCCGGAGGCAGACCCGGAACAACAAAGATACAGAACTCTCCTCCGGCTTACGTGATGTAACCAGAAAGCATCGGACCGAGGTTATCTCTGATTTATGCTCCGTCTTACTTTAGCAGGCTTAATTCGTCAACCTCTCAATTCATCTGACTCCAACTATCAGGATACCTCTCCTTCTTCTGGTGAATCCATGCAGTCAAACATGTCGACTTTCAAAACTGCTCCCGGGTAATATAAACTTATGCACTTTTGTTTTACATGTGCTTGCATACTCATCCTTCTGCTTTTGTTAACAGCATGCAGGTGAAGCCCAGTAAGAGGGCAAAGAGGAACAAGCCGTCCCAAGACCCGGTGGTCACTAAACCGGCGATTGACTCATTCGTTCCTGATAGTTCCACTCATCCGCCACCGCCTGAGCCGGCTTTCAGCATTCCGGAGTCAACCTCTGACCCGCCTGCAGAAGACGTTGTCCATGATTCTGATAACTCGAAAATTCATAGCCTGGTAAAGAGAAATGACCCAGAAGTTCAAATTGTAAAGTCCCAGTTTGTTGAACCAGGGCAGCCCACAATCCTTGCCAAATGTTCCACCAAAGATGAGTTTGCCCAACGCCGAAAAGCCAAGCAGGACATTACGGATTATACTCACCTAAGCATTGGTGATATAGTCTCAGGCTATCTGAATCAAGTGCATAATAGCCGTGACCTGGAAGTTGACATGGTGAAACAAATACAGCATAAATCTGAGGTATAACTTATACTTTTTATCTGAGCCTTATATATACTGTACTAGCCCCCAAGTCTACCGCATATGAACAAATACGCTATAGACTTAGAAGTCTGCTTTTACTTGTTAACTTATCCGGCTTAAAAAGAATTTATTTAACCCGGTATAACATAAGGCTTTTAAATTTGCAATACACATTAGTCCCCAAGTGTCAAGTATCCTTACTTGTAAGGTGCTTGAGACTTAATATGCTTGACCCGGCAGGATAAAGTTAAATTTTCTTTCAGCATACATTAGCCCCCAAGTGCCAAGTATCTTTACTTGTAAAGTGCTTGGGACTTTGAATGTTTACCTTAGTAGAATCCTTACCATTACCCGGTGTCAATTGCAGACTTCCATAAGTCATTTTGAATCAGAGCTTGCTGCCCTGAAGAGTCGTCTGGAAACTCAAGAGCTTGAAACGCAAAAAGCTAACTCCAAATTTGAATTTAGTGTCTCTGAAAATGAGAAACTAAAGAAGAATTTTGAGTCGGAAAGGAAAACTTGGGCTGACGAAAAGGCTTCCCTGGTGACTCGGGCCGAAATAGCCGAAACATCTCTTGCAGAAGCAACAACTGAGCTGTCAAACTTAACATAGCAAATATCCCAAATGGTCTCAGCCATCTTTGGCAAGTTATTGTGACATAGTTTTAACATGGCAACCGTACAATGACTATTGTAATAAATACTTCCGGCTTACCGTTATACTTGTGCACATACAGGCTCTAGGAGTGTCAATCTGAAGCAGAACACGCTTATCAAGCTTAAAGCAGTTTACACATTAGTGGAACAGCTATATTCCGGGACACAACATGCCCTGGCCGTTGTAGCTCTATCAAATCCACACACCCGCCTTTTGCAAGATGTTTTGAAGAGCCTCGCCTTTCTACCTCAGCGGATCCAGGACTTAAGGCGTTCATCTTCAAGATCCGGGGTCGTAGCTGCATTGAGCCGGGCAAAAGCATGGCTCCCAGAACTAGACCCGGCAGACCTTGCTCTTGGATATCCAAGTCTAAAGGAAGACGGCAATGCCTTTGATGATCATGACTTCCACGCATGTGTTAAGGCCATACGTCCAGTGGCCACCCTTATTGGAAACGATACTGATCTCAGCAAGTATGCATCGGCTTATGACAGCAACAACCGGAAAATCCCTAATGCTGCATATGATCAAATTAGCCTAATCCCTCCAATTCGTAAGCATACTTTTGCCCTGAAGTGGACCCGGCCGGTTTAATAGATGACGAAGCTGAATTTGAAGCTTTGAGTGGCATTGATTGGGCTTCATCAACTTTCCAGGAAAAAACAACCGACGGAGAAGCGGCGAAGGATAACTCGGAGCCCTCAAGCCTGCCGAAGGAGTAAATCGCCGGGTGTTTGGCCAAAAACAATGCCTCATCAATTCAGACTCGGGGAGTCTTGTAATAGTGTAGAGAAAACTGCTTAATGCTTGTCATGACTTCGTGCATGCTCTTATTACTTAACGCTTTCCATAAGTCGCCGTGATTGTATATTTCTGGCCCTTACTTCCTTGGCGTGTTAAATTTTGCCTGCCTTATTCCTGTAATCCTTGAATGATCTTCCCGGCTCATATAATGTTCACCCGGTACTTAAATAACCTGGGGTGACGAATATTAAACCGGCAAGACAAAAAACACCTTAAAATGCTTTCCACAAGGTATCAGAATAATCAAAATACTTTTACAGGCCTCTGATTCGGATACAATCAGTAAACCGTTCCAAAGGGGTTAAGCTAAGATTCGGATACGATCATATAGCCCCCAGTGGCGTGGCGATGCCAATCAAGTGGGTATCGGCAGCTATGTTCTCTTTGGTTCGAATACGACCTATGTTTGAACAGGAAGCCCCCAAGTGACCTTAGGATTTGTTTAATGACGTTGATTCGTATACGATCCACGTCAGACCTAAAGGGGTTAAGCTGTGATTCAAATATGATCAGGAAGCCCCCAAGTAGGCTTGGCAAGTATGCCGATCAAGTGGGTATTGACAACTATGTTCTCTTTGGTTCGGATACGACCTATGTTTAAACAGGAAGCCCCCAAGTGATCATGGCTAGATTCAGATATGATCATAAGCCGAACCAAAGGTAAACCGGATTCAGATTTGATCCAGTCCCTACTGGTTGTTTCCACCACCTGACAAAAAGGACATATACACTTTTTTGAGGGTGAAAAAAGGACAGAGGTCCTGCTTTATTACTTTATATAATATGTACATTGTCAAAAATGTATACATTTAAAGAGCCGGTAGCTTAAGTATAATAAAACCAAAGATGGGGTATATCCCATGGCCTGATATCACTTAGCAAAGCCGCCTAGACTCCATAGGCTATGAAGAAAGGTGTATAACCCGCCGGATCGAGGCCACTCACCCTTATGCCTCTGATTGTTACCTTGTGTGTTAATGTTAGCCACAAGTTCCGGGTTATCATCTGCCTTACGCTTATTATTATTTTGATTCTACGGGTTGTGCCGTTGGCCCTTCCTATTGTCTTTTCCTGTCTTTTCACCGTTAGACTCGGGATCCTTAGCACTGTCAGAATCGGCATATTTGACCAGAGTCGCCATTAGCGTACCCATATCCTTGCAGTCACGTTTAAGATGCCCTAATTTTTGCCTTAGCGGCTTGAAGCTGCAATTCTTTTCCAATATAAGGGTTGCAGAACCGGCATCCATCTTATCAGATGAATGAATTATCTCCTTGACCCGGCGTACCCAATGGGTGGTAGATTCACCTTCCCCCTGCTTACAATTCGTCAAGTCCACGACCGTCATGGATTGCTTACAGGTGTCTTTGAAGTTCCGGATGAACCGGGCCTTTAACTCCTCCCACGATCCAATGGAATTGGGTGGTAAACCTTTTAGCCAGGACCGGACCATTCCTTCTAACATCATGGTGAAGTATTTAGCCATTGCCGCGTCGCTAACCTCCAACAGCTCCATGGTCATCTCATAGCTCTCAATCCATGCTCCGGGTTGTAAGTCAGCCGTGTAATTTGGCACCTTCTGAGGTCCTTTGAAGTTCTTAGGCAGGTGTACGTTGCGTAAAGTCGGTATCAAACAAGGAACCCCACCGGTTCTGGTGGCTACTCCCAACTCAAGAGAAGTCGTTGGGTACTCCGGGATGTCTTGATGAGCCGTCAGCTGAGCCGCCTATTGAGCCGCCCGCTTGTTCTCCTGACGTATTCGGTCTTGCACCGGGTTATAGCCCCCATGTTGGTTATGGCGTTGGGCGTTGCTTGATAAAGCTTCGGACTCCATGTGCCTGCTGTAACTCGGGCTCTGGTTCTGATGAGGCGGCGCTAACCAAGGTGGAGGGGTTGAATGAATCCTATCCCGGCTGTAAGAATAGGTCTCCTGCTGGGCCAGGGCCGTCTGGACAAGTTCCATGATCCTCCGGGTCTCCACTACTGTTGGATCATCACCGTCCACTGGAAGAGCCGCCAAACGCGTTGATGCTGCGATTAAATTCTCCATGGGGTTGGAAAAGTGACCCTCCGGTATCGGCACATAACGTGGTGGTGCCATGCTCATGTGAGGAGGAGGCATCTCCTGACGCTGAGCCGGCCCTCCCGCTCCGGGTGTCATGAACTGATTAGCATTGGGCGGGTTACTTGGCCCGGCTCAGGGTGTGGCAAAGAGAACCCTAGGATCGTAACTCGGAGGTAACTAGGATTGGGTCTTCCGGTGTCTCCTCCTCATTACTTCATAGGACGCGTTTAAACTCATTGTGAGCTGATAAGCCTCTGACTGCAACCGCTGTGCCCGGGCGTCGAGAGTCGCCCGCTCCGTAGCTAGCCTAGTATCCTCAGCTGCTAAGGCCTCCTTGGCCTGAGCTATCTCCTCATGTACCCGTGCTACCTCCGCGTCATGCTCATCTTTGTTCACAGGGATAACCGTGGCGGTTAACAGGGTCGTAAGCTTATCCATGAGGTCTATCAGTACTTGAGCCGGCGGGCGCACAGGGCCTCCTGCCCCGGCTGCTCCTAACCCGAAAGTGATTGCGGCTGCGGCCGTAGAGTTTTGTCCGGGTTGAGTCCCAGCCATAAAGACTCCTGCCCAATGTGGCGACTCACAGAGGTCCGAAATACTAAGACCATCGGAACAGCCCCCGAGCGCACCATCTTGAACTTGATACAAACAATCTGTTCAACCGGTGGACGAATCACCGTCAGAGGGGATGGCCGTCTCACCACCATCTTCAGGACCTTCAGAAAGTTCTTCTCTGTGGACGCAGCCCACAAAGACACGCTTCACGCCAGGTTGAACTCGGGCGGGTTTCGCATGCTGAGTCGTCTCGACGAGGTCGGTGCAGTTGTACGGCTCAGGCCCCGGCTCACCAATCCGGCCGATGAAGACGTGGATCCCTCCGAAGGGGACCCGGTACCCGTACTCAACTGAGCCGGTGTCGGGGCCCCAGCCTTCATCGTCGACGTAGATCTTGCCGCGATGACTTTTAGTCATCTGGCCCGCTACATATCCCTTGAGCCCTTCGAAGTTGCCCTTCAAGAACTCAAATCCACCGTGCGCTGGCCCCACGGTGGGCGCCGACTGTCGTGGAATTGTCACGTCAGATGTCCTCGTGAAAGGACTTAGTTGTGGAGCCATCGCAACTAGGAAGCTTGAAGGGGTTAAACGGGACAAAGGACATGAGAGGGTTTATACTAGTTCGGCCCCTTACGGCAAAGGTAAGGCCTACGTCTAGTTGGGTTGGTATTGATGTTTCGATGACCAGGGAGCGAGATACGCTATGCCTGGCTCTCGATGAGTTGTTTCTTTTTCTAAGCCGTCAGCGGGTCGTCCCCTTATATACATGGGTCGACGCCCTCCCGCCTACAGAGTCCCGGCCGGCTTATAAACAATGTCCGGCTCGGTGACTAGTTAAGTCTACCTTATGATACAAGTAATATTATAATTGCGGTTTACTACAACGGGCCTTAAGTCGCCGGTGGGCCTTAAGCTCCTTATGAACCATCATCGTCATGCCTTGTCTTGGGCTTCTCTCCGATGAGCCCTCTTTGCGTAACCCAGCCCCTCCTGGGCGGCTTACACAAATAGTTATATCCCCAACAGGAACCCAAAACTTTTCAAAAAGGAAAGTGAAAGTGAGAAAGACAAGCATTGTTGAAGCGGGAGAGCTCCTTGAACTTTGTTCATGCTCACGGAAAGTTTGTGAATCTTAATTACAGAAACTTTTCATCAAAAATAATTATCCCCTTGTACAATTCCATTGTATTATAAAAATAATGTGCCAAGGTTTTCCTTTAGGATGTTTACAATGCTTGTTGGTTTGTACGGTGCAGGACAGAAACTTTGGCTGTAGTGCAATATTTTAATTTTTTTTCTGGAACGTCAAACGGTTCTGATTCTTTTTGCAATGCCTTTCTATAAAAAAATTATTTTTACTAATTTTGGTAGAATTTTTGGGGTACCAGAAGTATGGTGAATGTTCAGATTGCTACATACTGATTTGTTTTTGACAGATTCTGTTTTTGATGCATAGTTTAGTTGTTTTGATGAAACTATCAATTTCTATCAGTGGGTTAAGCCATGGAAAAGCTATATTACAGTAGACAAAATGAAAAAACAAAATATTAATTGGTTTGCAACAGTACCTAGAGTAGTGATTTGCTTTATTATACTAACGGATCTTACCGAGTTTTCTGTTGAAGTTTTGTGTGGATGTAGTGTTTGATCGAGGAGGTCTTGATATGAGGAAAAGGAAGAGAGGCAAGAGCTCAAGCTTGGGGATGCCAAAGGCACCCCAAGTAAATATTCAAGGAGACTCAAGCGTCTAAGCTTGGGGATGCCCCGGAAGGCATCCCCTCTTTCTTCAACAAGTATCGGTATGTTTTCGGATTCGTTTCGTTCATGCGATATGTGCAAACCTTGGAGCATCTTTCACATTTAGTTTTCATTTTTATTTTATGAACCATGCTGGTATGAGATAGTCCTTGGTTGATTTATAGAATTCTCATTGCACTTCACTTAAATCTTTTGAGTATGGCTTTATAGAATGCTTCATGTGCTTCACTTATATCATTTGAAGTTTGGATTGCCTGTTTCTCTTCACATAGAAAACCGCCATTTGTAGAATGCTCTTTTGCTTCACTTATATTTGTTAGCGCATGGGAATATATTTTGTAGAAAGAATTAAACTCGCTTGCTTCACTTATATCTATTTAGAGAGATGACAGGAATTGGTCATTCACATGGTTAGTCATAAAATCCTACATAAACTTGTAGATCGCTGAATATGGTATGTTTGATTCCTTGCAATAGTTTTGCGATATGAAGATGGTGATATTAGAGTCATGCTAGTGGGTAGTTGTGGATTAGTAGAAATACTTGTGTTGAGGTTTGTGATTCCCGTAGCATGCACGTATGGTGAACCGTTATGTAACGAAGTTGGAGCATGAGATATTTTTTTGATTGCCATCCTTTGTGTGGAGGTCGGGGGCGCGCGATGGTTAACTCCTACCAACATCCCCCCTAGGAGTATGCGTGTAGTACTTTGTTTCAAGGGTTAATAAATTTTTGCAATAAGTATGTGAGTTCTTTATGACCAATGTTGAGTCCATGGATTATACGCACTCTCACCCTTCCATCATTGCTAGCCTCTTCGGTACCGTGCATTGCCCTTTCTCATCTCGAGAGTTGGTGCAAACTTCGTCGGTGCATCCAAACCCCGTGATACGATACGCTCTATCACACATAAGCCTCCTTATATCTTCCTCAAAACAGCCACCATACCTACCTATCATGGCATTTCCATAGCCATTCCGAGATATATTGCCATGCAACCTCCATCATCATCATATACATGACTTGAGCATTCATTGTCATATTGCTTTGCATGATCGTAAGATAGCTAGCATGATGTTTTCATGGCTTGTCCCTTTTTTGATATCTTTGCTATGCTAGATCATTGCACATCTCGGTACACCGCTGGAAGCATTCATATAGAGTCATATCTTTGTTCTAATATCGTTGTAATATCGAGTTGTAAGTAAATAAAAGTGTGATGATCATCATTGCTAGAGCATTGCCCCATCAAAAAAAGGAAAAAAAAAAGAGGCCAAAGAAGCCTAAATAAAAAAAGGGGGCCAAAGCAGCCCATCCAAAAAAAGAAAAAAGAAGAAGAAAAAAAAAGAGAAAAAAGAAAAGAAAAGAAAAGGGGCAATGTTACTATCCTTTTCCACACTTGTGCTTCAAAGTAGCACCGTGTTCTTCATATAGAGAGTCCCTTATGTTGTCACTTTCATATACTAGTGGGAATTTTTCATTATAGAACTTGGCTTGTATATTCCAACGATGGGCTTCCTCAAAATGCCCTAGGTCTTCGTGAGCAAGCAAGTTGGATGCACACCCACTTAGTTTCTTTTGTTGAGCTTTCATACACTTATAGCTCTAGTGCATCATTGCATGGCAATCCCTACTCCTCGCATTGACATCAATTGATGTGCATCTCCATAGCCCGTTGATTAGCCACGTCGATGTGAGACTTTCTCCCTTTTTGTCTTCTCCACATAACATCCACATCATATTCTATTCCACCCATAGTGCTATATCCATGGCTCACGCTCATGTATTGCATGAGAGTTGAACAAGTTTGAGAATACTAAAGTATGAAACAATTGCTTGGCTGAAACCAGGGTTGCACATGATTTAAATACTTTGTGGGATGAAGATGGAGCATAGCCGGACTATATGATTTTGTAGGGATAACTTTCTTTGGTCATGTTATTTTGAAAAGACATGATTGCTTTATTAGTACGCTTGAAGTATTATCGTTTTTATGTCAAATGATAGACTATTGCTTTGAATCACTCGTGTCTTAATATTCATGCCATGATTAGACATATGATCAAGATTATGCTAGGTAGCATTCCACATCAAAAATTATCTTTTTATCATTTACCTACTCGAGGACGAGCAGGAATTAAGCTTGGGGATGCTAATACGTCTCTGTCGTATCTATAGTTTTTGATTGTTCCATGCCAATATTATTCAACTTTCATATACTTTTGGCAACTTTTTATATTATTTTTGGGACTAACATATTGATGCAGTGCCCAGTGTCAGTTCCTATTTGTTGCATGTTTTATGTTTCGCAGAAACCCCATATCAAACGGAGTCCAAACGGGATAAAAATGGACGGAGAATATTTTTGGAATATTTGTGATTTTTGGGAAGAAGAATCGACACTCTTACTTATCGAAAGAGGCTACAACTGATCCCCTACACTTGTGGGTTATCAATGACGTCCGCCTCGACTCGCGTAACCCTAAGATAGAGAGGGTGGCAGTCGTGTCACGTGCTCGTCTCGGTGTCCGCCATCGCTCCCGTGATGACGTCTGCCTCCACTCATGTTACCCTAAGATAGACAGGGTGGCAGTGGTGTCACATGCTCGTCTCGGTGTCCGTCATCGCTAATGCGACGACGTCCGCCTAGACTCACGTTGGTGCTCGGCTGCAAAAGATATCTCGAATGCAGTCCGGCATTGGAGCTCGGATGCAAGAGGACACCGCCGCACGGGAACAACTTCAAACCCGAGGTGTGGCGTAAAAAATAACAAGGCATTAATGAAGGATGAGAAATTAAAGGGGCTCCTCGGATACCCGACGTGTAAACTCTTCGGAGTCACTTCGGTGATCCTCAAGATCGAATATGAGATGATTTGTTGAACCAGTTTTCAAGACCGACGACCGAAGATGAAGAACAGTTCGGAAGAATCGAGGAGTGTCCCCAACTTGAAGACTGGTTATGACGTCCACCTCGACTCGCGTAACCCTAAGATAGACAGGGTGGCAGTGGTGTCAGTGCTCATCTCAACATTCGTCGTTGCTACTGCGACGATGTCCGCCCAACTCGCGTAACCCTAAGATACACAGGGTGGCAGTGTTGTCACGTGCTCGTCTCGGCGTCCGTCGTCGCTACCAAGACGACGTCCACCTCGACTCGCGTAACCCTAAGATAGACAGGGTGGCAGTGGTGTCACGTGCTCATCTCGGCGTCCGTCGTTGCTACCGCGACGACGTCCGCTTCGACTCGCGTTACCCTAAGATAGACAAGGTGGCATTGGTGTCACGTGCTCGTCTCAATGTCCGTCGTTGCTACCGCGATGACGTCCGCCTCGACTCACATAACCCTAAGATAGATAGGGTGGTGGTGGTGTCACATGCTTGTCTCGGTGTCCGTCATCGCTACCGCGACAACGTCTGATACGTCTCTAACGTATCTATAATTTATGAAGTATTCATGCTATTATATTATCTGTTTTGGATGTTTATGGGATTTATTATACACTTTTATATTATTTTTGGGACTAACCTATTAACCGGAGGCCCAGCCCAAATTGTTGTTTTCTTACCTATTTCAGTGTTTCAAAGAAAAGGAATATCAAACGGAGTCCAAACGGAATGAAACCTTTGGGAGAGTTATTTTTGGAATGAAAGCAATCCAAGAGACTTGGAGTAGACGTCAGGGCATCTTCGAGGTGGCCACGACGCAGGGAGGCGCGCCCTACCCCCTGGGCGCACCCCCATCCTCGTGGGGCCCTCGTGGCTCCCCTGACCATCTTCTTTCGCCTATATATGTCCATATACCCTAAGAACATCGAGGAGTACAATAGATCAGGAGTTCCGCCGCCACAAGCCTCTGTAGGCACCAAAAACCAACCGGGACCCTGTTCCGGCACCCTGCCGGAGGGGGGATCCCTCACCGGTGTCCATCTTCATCGTCCCGGCGCTCTCCATGACGAGGAGGGAGTAGTTCACCCTCGGGGCTGAGGGTATGTACCAATAGCTATGTGTTTGATCTCTCGCTCTCGTGTTCTTGAGGTGGTACGATCTTGATGTATCGCGAGCTTTTCTATTATAGTTGGATCTTATGATGTTTCTCCCCCTCTACTCCCTTGTAATGGATTGAGTTTTCCCTTTGAAGTTATCTTATCAGATTGAGTCTTTAAGGATTTGAGAACACTTGATGTATGTCTTGCATGTGCTTATCTTTGGTGACAATGGGATATCACGTGATCTACTTGATGTATGTTTTGGTGATCAACTTGCAGGTTCACCTTGTGAACTTATGCGTAGGGGTTGGCACACGTTTTCGTCTTGACTCTCCGATAGAAACTTTGGGGCACTCTTTGAAGTTCTTTGTGTGGTTGAATAGATGAATCTGAGATTGTGTGATGCATATCGTATAATCATACCCATGGATACTTGAGGTGACATTGGAGTATCTAGGTGACATTAGGGTTTTGGTTGATTTGTGTCTTAAGGTGTTATTCTAGTACAAACTCTATGATAGATCGAACGGGAAGAATAGCTTCGTGTTATTTTACTACGGACTCTTGAATAGATCGATCAGAAAGGATAACTTTGAGGTGGTTTCGTACCCTACCATAATCTCTTCGTTTGTTCTCCGCTATTAATGACTTTGGAGTGACTCTTTGTTGCATGTTGAGGGATAGTTATATGATCCAATTATGTTATTATTGTTGAGAGAACTTGCACTAGTGAAAGTATGAACCATAGGCCTTGTTTCCTAGCATTGCAATACCGTTTGCACTCACTTTTACCACTTGTTACCTTGCTGTTTTTATATTTTCAGACTACAAATACTCATATCTACCATCCATATTGCACTTGTATCACCATCTCTTCACCGAACTAGTTCACCAATATAATTTACCATTGTATTGGGTGTGTTGGGGACACAAGAGACTCTTTGTTATTTGGTTGCAGGGTTGTTTGAGAGGGACCATCTTCATCCTACGCCTCCCACGGATTGATAAACCTTAGGTCATCCACTTGAGGGAAATTTGCTACTGTCCTACAAACCTCTGCACTTGGAGGCCCAAAAACGTCTACAAGAAGAAGGTTGTGTAGTAGACATCAACGACCGCCTCGACTCGCGTTACCCTAAGATAGATAGGGTGGCAGTGGTGTCACATACTCGTCTCGGTATCCGTCGTCACTAACGCGACGATGTCCGCCTCAACTCGTGTTACGCTAAGAAAGGGTGGCAGTGGTGTCATGTGCTCGTCTCGGCGTCTGTCATCGCTACCGCGACGACATCCGCCTCGACTCGCGTTACGCTAAGACAGGACGGCGGTGGTATCACATGCTCGTCTCAACATCTGTCCTTGCTATCACGACGATGTCTGCCTCAACTCGCGTGACCCTAAGATACACAGGGTGGCCGTGGTGTCACGTGCTCCTCTCGGCGCGTCGTCACTACCACAACGACGTCCACCTCAACTCGCGTGACCCTAAGATAGATAGGATGGCAATGGTGTCACGTGCTCGTCTCGGCATCCGTCGTTGCTACTGCGATGATGTCCGCCTTGACTCGTGTGAGCCTAAGATAGATAGGGTGGCC